>NC_071397.1:7659702-7974827 GCF_022682495.2 Desmodus rotundus | reverse complement strand
ACTTGGTCTCTAACCAGACATGTGCTCCTGGGCAAGACCACTCTCCCGTTTGGTATAAAACCTGGGGGTGGGACAAAGGAATTTCTGAGGTCTTTTCTAGCCCAAATATTCTGTATTTCCAAGTTTCTTGTGTCCCTGACGGTTGCTGGGACACAGCTGGAAGAAAGATTTTCAAGCAGAATCAGTCATGGGGTCAGGGAGCATTTATTAAGCATTTTTGTATATTCTTGTTTTGAGGAGTGTTGTGGGGAGGGAGGAGGTGGAGGCACAAGGCAGCTATTAGACACAGCATCACAACTCAAAGATTTTCAATCAGATCTAGATTAGCAAAAGAAAAAATGTTGACAGGAAAGATAACAATGACCTTAAAACAGACAAACAACTGCACACCCAGTTACCCAGGTGCCTCTTCTCTCAGTTCTTCTTGAGTCAATTTCTTAACCATTAAGAAATGATGATTCTCTTGATTTACCTAATTGATAAAATTGGGACGGTCTCACTTTCCTCTTTATTTCTGCCTAATTAGAAAACATATCTTGGTTGACTGACACCCCTTCCTCTAAGGGTTTGGGAAGGGTTTTTTTGAAATTCTGTATGGGTAACATGAAAGCTGTTTTTCTCCCCTTATTTATTAATTCAGTAGCTATAAAGTTTCATGGGAGGGATTTATGCAAAGTGGTTAAACAGGACGCAACAGGAGAAGGGCTGGGCATGTGGGGAGAGGCTTCCTCAAGCTCAGGCCTGGGGGTCCAGCCTGGGGGGGTCCCTTTGGTGTCCAGCTGCGTGGGGTCAGTCCCAGGAGGCAGTGTTGCACGGGGCTTTGAATTGCCTTGGTTACCTCCTAGCCGGGAGAGCTTGGGCACATTGCTTAGCCTTTCTGGGTCTCAGTTTCCCTGTCTGTGAAATGGAGCTGGTGATACTGCCAACCGCACCAGACTGAGGACTAAGTAGGGCAGCGCCCTGTTTGTCATAGGCTCCTCGTCTATGGTCACAGTGATGATTACCATCCATGCCCAGTGCTTAGGGAACTGTCTTGGAAGCCCCTTTGCTTGTGGTCACTTGGAGGCAAAGGGCCCCTTGAGTAGGCAGACATGAAAGCTCGCCTCGGGGTGCTTCTCTCACTTGCTTTCCCTCTGGATCCTTCTCTGCATCTTCCTGGAGGCTTTACTCTCAAGGGACAATTTCTCCAACATCCTTTTGTTGCTGAAGCTCCTCCCCTCCCTTTATATGTAAATTGGATGTCCTAGTTCAGGAGGCCACATAGTGTGTTGAAACTGCGTTTTGCATATTTCGAGGGAGGCAGAAGAAACACCGCCATGCAGAGAGATGCAGTTTTCCACCCAGAACAAATATTCCTCTTCCCAGTCCCCACAACTTCCCATTACTAGGTGCCAGGACTTGGGTTGGGAGGTTCTTAATTTCCTATTCTGAAGGCTCTTCCTTAGACTGTTCCCCAGGGGCTCATTTTACAGGTTTCTTGTCATCTTCCATCAACACCTCTCAAGGGCTGGCACTTTCTACCTCTTTATGCTACTTTATGCCTGCAGCAAATGCTTCCAAACCACAGGGAGGGGAAAGGGCCTCTGGGTGCTCATTCCCAGCATACCGCCCTTTTCCAGCTTAGGACAGACTCACTGTAGGTCTCGTGAGTTTTCAAATAAATAAGAGACCACCAAATTCTTCCAGATGCAGCTGACTGTGTCTTAGAGATTTAGGGAAGTGTACTAGGGGCCGTCAGGAATTTGAACCCTGGCCGCTGTGCTGATTGCACAGGAGATGGGCCAGGCTAATGATAGGCTCAGGCTTCCAGGAAGAAGAACTGGGTAATGGAAATGTTTCCCGCACTCTTCCAGCTTATCTGCTGATGAAAATGGTGATTAGGTTTCAGGATTGGAGATGGGCGGAGCTTGTAGAGCACTTTTGGGATTTCAGGGTATTACCAGACCGGGGACCTGCCCCTGAGTGGGTCTGGCTATGGCCAGCTGTAGTGTGTGGATTCTTGAGTTTGTGTAGGAAGAATTTCACAACACGAGTCCAGGTGACTGACTATTCATTAAAGCTGGGGACAGTGAAACAAGGACGGGCCTAGCACAGAAGAAGCAACAGAAGAACCTAGGCTGGGCTGCCTTAGCTCACGGGGTAGTCAGAGAAAAGGGGGCCTTGGAGACAAGCGTGGGGGGGTTAGTCTGGGAAAAGCTGCTGCTGCCTGTTGCTCCCCTGCTTGCAAGTCTTGTGGGGACCCTTAGAGTTTAGTAGATGCAAATTTGTGGGGGAAGAAGAGAGGGAAGGAAATGGCATGGGCTGCTCTCTCTTTCTTGCAGGTGGGAATTTTAGGGGAAGTCTCAGGGGAGGGTTTCACAGAATATTCATCAGTTTTCCAGGTGTGCCCTTCCAGGATCTTGGTCGCTACTGATTGGTCAGTGACAGGGCAGGGGGTCTTTAGTCATTGCAGTTGGTTTTGGTGTTGTCTACCTGGTTCTTCTGCTGTTTTGGTCCTGGAGCTGAACTAAACTACAACTGAGGCCTAGACATTATCTCTCGGGAGGAGACCTTTTGTGTTTGGCTGTAAATTCCTTGCCATTTTGCTCAGCTATCTTTTTCACTGTCCCTATTCTACTTGCCAAGGACTTTTTCTAGCTTCTTACTACCCTCTCGCAAGGACACATTGGCCTCTCAGTTACCGGGTGGCGAAATCATAGTGAATAATAAGAGCTACCGCTGAATTTATGTGCCAAGCAGTTTTTAGATACACAAACGTATATTAGCATCTCATTCAAATCTATAAACCCATAAGTTAGATATGTCCCCTGTTTTACAGATGAGGGAATGGTCGCCCAACGATGTTAAGTGGCCCAACATCACACAGTTGTGAATTAGAGTTTGAACCCAAGCAGTCTGGTTCCAGAATATGTGTTTCAATCATGGTCCATATTCTGTAATTATTTACTGAGCCTCTGATGGGTACCTGGCATGATGCTAGGTGCCTTAGAAGAGGGAATTGGGGTGACGCTGACATCCCTAGTTGTGGAGCTTGTCTGCAGTTGCTGAAGGTCCCACTGCTGGTCAGCTCCTGCCTTTGGGACTGCGATGGCCAATAGTGATAACAGAACAAGTGCACACATTGGTATCGGGAGGAAGATGGACGTCAGAAGAAAGGGAAAAGCAAAACACTAGGGTGCAAAGGAAGAAGTGACCTGTCCTCTGGTTGGAGGTGGGGAGAATTTGCAAAGATGCTTCAGGGGCAGGTGTTACAGGAGAGAAAATGGCCATCTCTCTGCTCTGGCCTGTGCACATGTCCTCACTGTTAAAGTTCTCCCCCTGCTTCCCCACCCCATTTCCCCGCACCAGCACCAGACTATCTCCGCTGGTCTCCTCTGAGAGGTTTCCTCCCTGAGGAGGCCTGGATTGAACCCCTGGGTCAAGATAACCACCCCTTCCATAAGCCCTGGGCCCCCACACATGCCCTTCCATACCAGACAGTATATGGGGATTGTCCATGGTTTCTTACCCGAGGGCCCATGAGCTCCATGAGGCAGGAGGACACCCAGCTGGCACTCCTCCACACCCAACCCCCAGTAGAAGGTCAGCTACTTGGCACCAACTGGGAGACTGAAATGCTCAAACCCATCCCATTCCTACCCAGCCAGATGAGCTCCAAATGCAAGGAGCTACAAAAGAGATTGGGGTTGGACAGACAGCATGTGACTGGGAGACCAGAGCCTCCAGGGAAAAGGCAGGCCCTCTCTGCTCAAAGTGAAGCCCATTTGTAACAGCACTGTCTAGTGAGAAATGCAGGCCCCCCAGGCCCAGCTAGCCTTGAGAATTCAAATCTGCCTTTCAACAACATTCCTAAGTAATTGTTGGTGTGCCCATGGAAACAGGAGAGGCACTGGTATCAGGAACTACATACAGATGGTTGAGGCTGCTCTCAAACTCTTTAATGGGCTTGGCTGGCTCTACAGGTCTGGTCTGCAGGGTCAAGTTGCAGAAAGTTTCTGTGCTGAAACCCAGGGCTAGCGTCCAGAGGTGAGAAAATTGGAGCTCACAAGCAGGATTGAATGTGACCCCATGACAAAGGTTCTTGCATTCTTTCTCCCACCCGTGTGTGGAAGTCCCTGAACTTCCTAGTTGGGGATAGCTACTCGTGCAAGGGTTAATCCACAGGGTGTGAAGCCACTTTTCCAGGAGAATTGGGGGAGCTCACGTTTACCACTGTTTGCTTTGTCTGGTGCAGCCCTGAGCACACAGGGATGCGTCACGTGCAGCCTCAGAGTCCGGCCGTTCACGGCGCTCTTTGTTGTCAGGCGGAACGCTTCGCAGAGTGCGGTTCTCTATTGCAGTCCCTCTCCACTTATACGAGACTTAATTATTTACATTCAGTCCACTAGTGGTTCTATATTTAATTTTAAAAAATCAAATGCATTATTAGTGATTAATAAATGATAAACTTTAACGGCTGTTAAGGAGCATTCAAAATAAATTATTTTATTCTGTAACACAATCCTGGTATTTACCCATCAATGGAGAAATTGTCCCTATAAGGAACTCTGCTCTTTTGACCTGGTTCTCTTTACTGTTGGCAAATGCGAACTAATTAATTTATTTTGTGGCATAAATAAAAGAAGGAGGGGAAATGGAGTTTACTTACAGGCGGTGAACATATTTTGGTCAACTCTTTGCTGTTCTCCCCAGGCGCCTTCCCATTCCCCACAGCTGGGGCTAGTCTAGGGTGGGCTCCAGAATAAGCCCAGAATTAACTGGTCCAGAATAAGTGGTCCATCCTTTTCTCTGCAGGTGTTTCCCCACCGGTGCTGCTAGTGGAGCCTCCTGTAGAACCAGGAGAGGTGGGGGAGCCACACACTGAATAAGACAATCACCCTTTGATGCGGACCCCAGCCCGTGGGGTCCATGTTTTGTGGCTATGACGGACAAATTCACACGGACTAAGGAAGTCCTGTGGAGAAAAAGGGATGGCACGGCTGCTCTCTGAGTGAGAGAGAGTGCTCGAACCCCTGCCCCCTGCCTGGACAGGCTTTTATTGTTTTTCTGGGTATATTACATTGAGGATGGTCCTCATTTACTAAGCGCAGGTCCGCTGTAGGGGATGACCTTTTACAGATAAGAAAGGAAAGAATGTTGCTAATTACTTCAGAGAAGGATGTTGCAAATCAAGGGGAAAAGTGGTAGAACTGGTTACACTCCATACTTGGGAAGTTTAGCACAGATTTTTGGAAGTTACTTTAAAGATATGCAGTAAACATTTGCTGCCTCAATCCAGGGTGAGGGATTTTTAGCAAAAGCAAGCCTCATAGCAGCCTAGGTACAACGCAGGCCTGATTTCCCACGGGAAAACCTAATCGTGGGCGTGGGTTCTGTGTACCAACCTCGCTCTCCATCAGTTTTCTGAATCAGGCTGGGCTACATTCCCCACGCCGCGTGGAATGGTCCCCTATAACCCATGAAAAGTTACTTTTATTACATAAGGAGTGTAAAGGGCAACAAATACAAATATTTTATTCTGAATTTGCACGTGAAATTTCGGTGCATACTCCATGTGCGAAACAAATTATGCAGACAGACATCTGCTGAGAATGCGATTCTGGAATCGCTTTTCCAGCTTGTGTACTTCTGAGACGTTCTGGAACAGTGTTTGGAGCTTCCCCTCATATGAAAAGTTAGTGTTCGTGTGTCCATATTGTGTGCGTGTATATATGACATGTACGTGTGTTACGTGTGTACGTGTGTACGTATGTGGTGAAGATACAGGGATCCCCACTCACACTGAGCCAGTCAGCCGTTTAACCATGTGGTCACATGCCTACTCAGGGCTGTTGTAGGTGCTGAGGATTTGACAATACACTGAAACAGACAAAAGCTCTGTCTCCATGGAGCATATATTCCCATGGGAAAGAAAGCTCATATCCACACAAAGAAACAAAGAAATATCAATTACTAAAGAAAACCAAAGCAGGGGGAGGGGTGAATAGTGATGGGGGCTCTGCCTGCCACAGGGTGACCAGCAGCTACACACAGACCTGAGCGAGGGCAGGAGCGAGGTGTGGGGACATCTGAGGAACTGCAGTCCAGGTGGAGGGTGCAGCACAGGCCACAGTGAGGACACAGGGACTTAGGTGGAGCGTTTGGGGAACACCAAAGAGGCCAGGCGGAGAAGTGTGAGGGAGAGGGAGTGGTGAGTACTGGAAAACAGACTCTTTAAACCAGGGAGCATGGACCCAGAGCTGTAAGGCAGCAGTCCCCAGCACTTTTGGTTCCAGGGACTGGTTTCTTGAAAGACGATTTTTCCAGGGTTAACGGGTAGGAGGGATGGTTTTGGGATGATTCAAGCTCATTGCATGCAAGCTCACCTCCTGCTGGGCAGCCTGGTTCCTAACAGGGCCCGGGCCCCGGGGTTGGGGACCCTGCTGTAAGGAATGGGAGGACTCAATAACTTCCCCAGCCTCCTCCCCTCATTTTCTGGTTAAGGTTGAGATGGAACTGGAGTTTCTTTTTTTTTCTTTTTTTTAACTTAAAAAGCAAACAAAACAAACAAAAAAGTTGCTTCTTGTTTGTTTATTGACTGATCTTGGTTCTTGATCACTGGCTTAGCCCAATTCAAGACTTGCAGTCCCCTCTGGCATTTCCTTAACCTTCTTCCTCCATCTCTGTTCTTTCAGAACACAACCCCCATTGAAACAGGGTGAAGCCAAGAGGAGGGCCCCAAATAGGGATTTGCAATGGGGTCCAGAACTCAAGGTGTCCAGGAAATATTAGAAAAATATATATAGGATGTCCTCACCCCGACAAGCCTGAGCTGGGGGAAGGGACACATGGAACAGGGCCATTCAGAGCTGTTTTGTATAACAACAGCTGTGCAGATAACCTCTGGCATGGTCATTTAACATATCTATAACCTTTAACTGGTTTCATAGATATGTTAAATAGCTGTGGCTATGCTTTGAGCCAGGGGGATGGGAGTGACTTCCACCCAAGATGTGACTGGGAGGCAACTCCCCCTGGTTACAGCGCCTGCCTGAGAGCTTGGGGAAGATTGGCTCCCTGCCATGGGGCCACACCTGCCCAGACTTACTGTGGCAGCCCAGTAAAGCTGGAAGAATATGGGAATGCTGGCAGGTGTAACTGATTGTAGGAGGAGTGGGAAATGGGGCTGCAGAGGAAGATGGGCGCTGGGATTTAAACCCAGGCACCTCAGCCATACCCGGAGAGGACCACACGGTCTTGAAGGAGAAGGGAGAGGATCACACAGCTTTGGCAGAGTGAATAGAAGAGGACCACGTGGTTTTGGGGTGCTCCTTTTTGCCACACGGCTTAGGCAGCAGGGGAGACTTTGCCAAGAAGAGAAGGGGAGAAAGGACTCTTGCTGCTGGGCCATGAGAAGGTGCCACATGGCTTTGGATTAACTGGAGATTGCGGCAGCCACACAGCTGATGGTGCCGGGAGCCTGAATCACAGACTTCTACTTCTTTTCCTGAGACACGGTACCCCGGACTGGGCACAGGGAGAGGGAAGGACTGTGTGCATCTGTGGGCATTCTAGAGGACTTTAGTATTTTAGTGAAGATATTAAGTCATTACTCTAAGTCTGTGTAACTTTTAAATAAATAATTTCTTTCCTTTTCTGCAGTCTCTGGCATTGAGAGACGTCTTTCCTCTGGCAGGGGGCAGTACGAACCTAGTAGGTGTGTGTGTGTGTGTGGGAACCCCAGAGAGAGAAAGAGGGGGTCCTTTCCATAATAGTATATTGTGAGCCCCCACCCCCATCTGTTCTGTAACACCATGAAAACAGCAGCCACATGTTCTGCAGACTGAGGTGGGATACTGGTATGGTCCACCATCCACCTTTGCACACTCTGCTTCTACAACTGCTTCGGAGACTTCACTAAGCTTCAGGTCTTGTCAGGGAGGGCAGTGGAGGGGAGGAGGTACAGAAAAGGTGACACTATTTCTGGTGGAGAGACCGAGGCCCAGGAGCAGTCTAGCATTTTCGTGGCGACGGTGATGAGCAGGCCCTGGCTCCTGGCAGAATGTTGCACAAGCCAAGGAGGCCTGGCTCCTTTCAGTCCAATGCTTTTTCCAGGGGTCTGTGAGCACCAGGAAGCTCAAAGCCTTGTGCTCTGCTGTCTCTGTCAGGATTAGGTTTGGTTGCAAGACAGAAAACCAAAATGTTGTGTAGGCTGCTGGCCTAAATAAATCGGGGTTTGCTTTGCTGTCATGTGGAAGAAGTCTGAGGGTCAGCAATCCAGACCCGTCAAGAGGGCTCCTTGCTGCCACCAATGTCCCCTCACAGTCTGTCATTCCTCAAGGTCACTTCATAAGTTGAGATGGCCACTGGGATTCCAGCTGCCATGTAGAATCCAGGCAGGAAGCAGGAGCAATTAGGAGAAGGCAAAAGAGGACCTATTATCCGAGGAACCACTGTTTTTATCTGATTTTACTTTGTCCAGCTACATTGAGGTATAATAGACAAAATTGTAATGTATTTAATGTAAACAATGTGATGATTTGATACATATATACGGTTGTGAAAGGATTCCTACAGTCAAACTAATGCATCCACTATCTCACAAAGTTACTTTTTTTTTTTTTTTAGTGAGAATGCTTAAGGTCTACTCCCTTTGACAATTTCATGTGTATAACACAGTATTGTTAACTCTGTGTGGTATAGTCACCATGTCCTACATTACACCCTTAGAGCTCTGCACCCTCCCACCCACATCTCTCCATCCCCCTAACCTGTGCCTCTGACTACCACCACTCTGCTCTGTTTCCCTGAGTCTTATTGTGTAAAAAGTATACTCCACCATGCTCCTTTGTCTTTCTCTGGCTATTTGACTTAGCATGATGCCTTCCATGTTCATGTGTTATTGCAAATGGCAGGCCTTCCTTTTTTTTTTAAAGGCTGAATAATATTCTATTGCATATACGAGGTCTGTCCAGAAAAAGTCCAGCAATTGTGAATATAACAAGAACAGTTTGCACGACATCGATGTAACCTGACAGCCAAGGAGAGTAGAATGGAACGCACATGTGTGAACAATGATGACTTCACTGAACTAGTCAGTGGGTGTGGTAGACGCCGTTGAGTGAGCACGTGTACTGTGTGGTCATTACATCAAAGTGACTGAGTGAGTCGAGCAACGAATCTGCATCAAATTTTGCATTAAGCTCTAACATTCCTCCATGGAAACTATTCGGATGATTCAGAAGATGCAATGAGTGCAGCACTAATAAAAGTGTGGCACAAATGCTTCAACATGGTCAAGAATCTGTTGAGTGATCCACATTCTGGGAAGCCTGCAACAAGCAGAACACCTGAGAATGATGAACGTGTATGGGCTGCAATCAACAAAGGTAAGCGACTGGCAGTGGGGAACTAGAAGCTGATCTGGGGATTCCAAAACTATAGCGTGTCCAAAATTTTGACGTAGGAAACGCGTCATGGCAGAATTGGTTCTGTGGCTTCTGCTACCAGAGAGAAGGAGCATCACGCTGCAGTTGCTAACGATGCTGGGAGAACTGTGTGAGGTCCCAAGGTGCCTACTTTGAAGGGGACTGGGGCATCACTGTCCTGTGTACAATGTTTCTTGTATCCTGTATCTTCTTCAATAAATGTCTGTTTTTCATAGAGCATGGCTGGATACGTTCTGGACAGACCTGGTATACACCGCGTGCATTTATTTTCTTTACCCGTTCGTTCACTGATGAATGCGTAGGTTGTCTCTATAGCGTGGCTATTGTGCATAGCAATGCCACAGTGAACATGGGAGCAATGATATCTCTTCAAGGGAGTGATTTTGTTTCCTTTGGATATACACTCAGAAGTGGAATTGCTGGATCGTATGTAGTTACGTTTTTATATTTTTGAGGAACGTCCATGCTGTTTTCCATAGTGGCTGCACCGATTTACAATCCCACCAACAGTGCACAAGGGTTTTCCTTCTCCACTTGGAGGAACCTATCTTTACAAAGCTTTTTCCAAAAGCCCCACCCAGTGGCTTTCTTTTATGTTTCATTGCCCTCCTCCCATCAGCAAAGAAGGCTGTTTGCTCTCTTGCTTATTTGTTTGTGTAAGTGGCATATTTCCATTCTAGATAAATCAGGATTCTGATAGAGGGGACACTGGATGTTACTTTTGCAAAAGTACAAACCAGCTCAGGCACCTGTCCCAGGTCCACTGATTCAGGTGGAGGATGGCAGAGAATGGGACATCCCCTCAGGTCCTGGTTGGGTGGACAGAAGAAAGAGATCCCTGTGCTTAGGTCTCTTACTTTCCATACAGACTGATTCTCAGAGGGCTTGTTGGGGAGCTAGGGATGAAGGATGTGGATGAAGGTCATTCTTGGGATTGTTCCAGTGTGGTCCCCTTTCACCCTGAGATTTCTGGAAGGCAGCTATGTTCACCTCTCACCCTGAGATTGTAACATCTGTATATGAGGGCTGGCCCCTGGACAAGTTTTCCTATTTTCTGCTTTTATAAAATGTGGGAGATAATCTGGTTCATATGGCCATAGAGAAGAATAACGGGAAATCAATACAAAGCTCTTAGCAAAATACTTGGCTCACGGTAGGTACTCAAACATAGTAGTGTTTTATTATTACATGTGTGTAGCAACCACAGCCTTCTGCATTTTATGCAGAAGTTTATAAACACATGTATGCATGATTGTTCATGGAGGAGAGGGCAGGAAAGACAGAATGAGAGGCTCTGGCAGGCTGTGTGTACCTGTGGCCTCGGTTCTCTGTGTCCTGGGCTCTGTTCTGTGACCCAGCCCAGTATAGCAGGGCAGGCTGGGCACTGACAGGCTGGCCTCTCATAGGACTGAGTTTCTATGGGAGGCACTTTAACACTAAAGACTACACAATCCAATTTTGAGGGCAACAGGCAGAAAGAAGCTGGGTTGCTAAGCAACCAGCCATTAACAGGAAATTAGTCACTCATCTCCAAATGTCCTGTCCCATTTCCATTCCACCTCTCCCATTTTGTCAAAGAGAAACACACACACACGCACACACAGCTTTATAACTGAGTGCCTCCAAGACCTTCTAGAGAGAGAATTCACATTGTTGGGCCCACCCAATGATGGTCAGAGATGCCCCAGCCCCCTCCTGCTCTCTACCCATCTCTTTGCTTCTCCAGAGGCTTCCTTTCCCTGCCCATCTGCTCCAGTTATAGATCAGCCTTATTCATCCAGAGGGCCCTGATGTCTGTGTTTGTGTAGGTTCCTTCTGCCTCCTGCTCAGACTTGGAGCAGGAACGATTCTCCTCCATGAAGCTGGAAATTCCCTATGAGTGATGGTAGTTGGTCTCTCAAGTCTAACCCTGACCTGATCTCTCAGACCTGACTCAAATTCTATCCCAAATTCTAACCCTGGATTTTGGCCCATTTTTCTTTTCTTTTTAAAATTTTTGTATTGCTATTTTTTTCTTTTCTTTTTTATTGTTGTTCAAGTACAGCTGTCTCCATTCCCCCCCTACTCTCCTCCACCCCACTCATCCTCACCTCCTACCCTCAGTCCTACCTCCCTTTGGCTTTGTTCACGTGTCCTTTATACATGTTAGGGGGTGGCCCATTTTTCTTATTTCAGGACTGATTTGGGATGCATTTGCTGTCAAAGAGGAGGGCCATCACAGCATCCACTCGGGGGAGGGTGTAAGTCATTGATGACCCATACTGGGGAAGGAAAGGAGAGTAGAACAGGCTTGCTCATCTCCCAGAGCCAGTAAGGCCAGACCAGTGTGCATGGTTCAGGCCTCAGTCAGGGCTACTTTGGCATCAACCCATCCCAACAAAGAGGATGAAACAGGGGCATTCTTAGGTCACCTGGTACCTCCTACTCTGGAACATGCCCCTTCCTTTCCCTGCCCTGGTTGTAGTAGGTGATTCCTGGAGGCCTCACAGATACAAAATATGGAGAAAAAGCTTAGCACACAGGTTCACCATCCCCAGCCTGAACCATATTTCTAGAAAGTTGACCTCAAGTCTTTCCCTCCACATGTCTACTGACAAGAACAACTGATATTCAGTTAGTGAGTGATGTCCATTGGGCTAGACACTATGCTAGACTTTATTGTAATCCCTACCCCAATCGCCATCCAGAGAAAGAAGCAGACATGTAAATAATTAACTCTAGTTGCTATAAGCCCAACGGAGTCATATGAACTGTCATGGAAACCCAAGAAAGGAACAATTCAACCTATAGAGGCTGGGGTGGGGATAGGGAGAGGAAACAAGGAGGAAGTGACATTTTGATTGGGCTTTGAAGTATGAGCAGAAGTTCTCCAGAGAGAAATATTTGGGAGAGTACAGGGAAGAGGGAACTCCAAGAAGAGGTGACAGCCTGGACACAGTGGCTGAATATTTATAAATAATCACTGTTCAGAATTTGAGAGTCTTCCTTTACACATTAACATTTAAAAAAACATTCAGATTTTTTTGTATCAGACTTCCAGCCAAGATGGAAGTATAGGTAGATATACTTTGCCTCCTGGCACAACCAAAAGAAGAACAACAACAAATTTAAAAACAAAAAATTACCAGAACTGCCAGAAAATCGAACTGTATGGAAGTCTGACAACCAAGGAGTTAAAGAAGAAACATTCACCCAGACTGGTAGGAGGGGTGAAGATAGGCAGCTGGGGAAAAGAAGGCTCATGGCAAACTGGGAGGAACAACTGGGGAGTGAGACAGACCACGCAACCCAGGGTTCCAGCATGGGGAAATAAAGCCTCAAAACCTCTGACTATAAAAACCTGTGTGTGGGGGGTTACTCCAGGCTCACAAGAGAGTGTGTTGGAGAGACACACAGGGTCCTAGAATGTATACAAACCCACCCACCCAGGAATCAGCACCAGAAGGGCCCAATTTCCTTGTGGGTAGCAGGGGAAGTTACTGAAAGCCAACCGAGAGCCAAGCAAGTGGCATTGTTCCCTTTCAGACCCCTCCCCCACATACAGCACCACAACACAGCAATGTGGGTTGCCCAGCTCTGGTGAATATCTAAGGCTCCACCTTTTACTATGTAACAGGTGTGCCAAGAGAAAAAAATATGGCCCAAATGAAAGAACAGATGAAAGCTCCAAAAATAGGACTAAGCAATGAAGAGATAGTCAACTTATCAGATGCAGAGTTCAAAACACTGGCAATCAGGATGCTCACAGAAATGGTTGAGTATGGTTGCAAAATAGAGGAAGAAGTGAAGGCTATGCAAAGTGAAATAAAGAGAAATGTACAGGGAACCAACAGTGATGGGAAGGAAACTGGGACTCAAATCAACAATTTGGACCAGAAGGAAGAAATAAACATTCACCCAGAACAGAATGAAGAAACAAGAATTCAAAAAAATGAGGAGAGGCTTAGGAGCCTCAAGGACAACTTTAAATGTTTCAACATCCAAATTATAGGGGTCCCAGAAGGAAAAGAAGAGCAAGAAATTGAAAATTTATTTGAAAAAATAATAAAGGAGAACTTCCCCAATAGGGCAAAGGAAATAGACTTCCAGGAAGTCCAGGAAGCTCAGAGTCCTAAAGAAGTTGGACCCAAGGAAGCACACACCAAGGCACGTCATAATTAAATTGACTAAGATTAAAGATAAGGAGAGAATCTTAGAAGCAGCAAGAGAAAAGGTGACAGTTACCTACAAAGAGGTTCCCATAAAACTCTCAGCTGATTTCTAAAAATCTTGCAGGCAAGAAGGGGCTGGAAAGAAGAATTCAAAGTCATGAAAGGCGAGGACCTCCATCCAAGATGACTCTATCCAGCAAGACTGTCATTTGGAATGGAAGGGCAGATAAAGTGCTTCCCAGATAAGGTCAAGTTAAAGAAGTTCATCATCACCAAGCCCTTATTACATGAAATGTTAAAGGGACTTACCTAAGAAAAAGAAGACAATCAAAACTATGAACAGTAAAATGACAACAAACTCACAGCTATCAACAACCGAACCTAAAAAAAAAAAAAAACCCTAAGCAAACAACTAGAACAGGAAAAGAATCCCAGAAATGGAGATCACAGGGAAGGTTATCAGTGAGGAGGTGAGTGGGAAAATGGCGGGAAATGTACAGGGAATAAGAAGCATACATGGTAGGTAGAAAATAGACAGGGGGAGGTTAAGAATAGTATGGGAAATGGAGAAGCCAAAGAATTTATATGTATGACCCATGGACATGCACTAAGGTGGGGAATGCTGGTGGGAGGGGTGGTGTAGAGTGAAGGAGGATAAAGAGGAGAGAAAAATGGGACAACCGCAATAGCCTAATCAATAAGATATATTAAATATAAAAACTTAAAATAAGATACCATAGGAAGGTGATAATGATTGATAGAATGATATTTTATAAATAAAATGGAACACATTCACCCCCCAAAATAAAATATAAAAAACATTGAGATGGGCATGAGCAGATTCAAGTCATAGCTCTGCCCCTGACCAGCTGTGCAGCCTCAGACAGGTTGTGTCACTTTTCTGGGTGTCGGTTTTCTCATCTGTAAAACAAGGGACTTGAGTGATCTCTGAGGTTCTTCTGAAGTCTGACAACCCGTGGTTCTGTGTGTGCGGTCAATATCTGACGAAGGGGAGAGGAGGTTCAGGTGTGTCTGTGAAGGGGCCAGTGAAGAGTTGGATCCACAGGCTACAAGACCTTTCTCCTCATCTCCTCCCCCTCCCTCTCACCCATCTGGTACTGCCTCCAATGTCTTCCCAGGGGCTCGTGGCCACGCAGACCATTCTGAGAGTCGCAGTGACCTTTGCAGAAAATTGCCCATTTCAGAAGATTAACTGCATTTAAAATCAACATGGGGCAGCTTTTGAGCAAGGAGCAGCAGGTGTCCTGGAGTGGAAGGACAGGCTGGAAAGTGTCCTAGAGACCAACAGGTAGATCTGAGGAACTCTATGAGACCAGGCAGGTATGTTTGGTTTCTCCAAAGCACTGGCCGGTGAGGAGCATTATTCACTCTCCGGAGAGGAAGGTGATGAGTGGGCTGGAGAAATGGCTTATCCTGCATCTCCCAGATCTCTGGCCTCTCCCATACTGCCCAACTTCTGTATCAGCAGAGCAGGGCCCTGCTGGGATGTCCTTCTTGTCCTAGCAATGCATTCCTTCTCTTGACTACAGGCATGTCCCAGAAAGATGAAAAAAGGCACATCATGGACACAGGAAGAGGGTGGCCTGATGGGCTCCTGAGAGGCCACTATAAAGGAAATAATGAGGAGGTGCCCAAAGGGGAGATGTGTGGACCCCCTGGGACAGGCTGATGCCATGCTGTTCCTCAGGTGGAGCCCCACCCTGGGGGGCAGGAACACTCAGCGTGCTGTGCCCAGACCTCTGGGCAGCGCCTCCTACTGCCAGGCAGCAGGACTTGCGGAACCTACTGCCAGGCAACGGGACTTGCGGAACCCACTGACTGTCTCAGCCTCCCATGATCACGACTTTCAATGCCCTTCAAAGTCTTAGGAAAGAGGGTGGTCTTGCAGTGACAGGAGCAGGGAGAGGAGAGCTTGACTCACTGACCCTGTCCCCCCAGGGTGGTCACTGCTTTCTGGCCTGAGGCTTTGAATCTTCAAACCTTTTCTTTAATGTGAAAGTAACATAATTTATTTGTCAAATCAAAAGCTCCTTAGCTGTTCAGAGGCTTCTCAGCCCGACACGCTTGCCTCGGGCAGAGCAGAGTCCTGATGACTTGCCATGAGCGTGTTTGTGCATATTTAATTAATTTGTATTTGTGGAGCCCTGGGCTGTCTGTCTATGTGGGGCCTGTGTGCTTCAGTGTTCCCTTCTGCGGGCATTTCTGTCTGCAGGCAGGCGTGCACGCATGTTGTATGTGTTTGGCATATGCAGACGTGGGGTGGGCAGAGGAAAGCCCACAGAAAGCCCATACGAGGTGTGCAGAGTCTCAGAGAAGCTGTTGAAGACTGGAGCCCCAGGGCATGGAGGGCCAGGAAGGCCTAGGTCTATTGAGGTCTTGGGGGACTGACTTCAAGAGACTGGTGCCTCTCTCTGCCCTCAGCCTGGGCAAAGGATTTCCCATCACAGCCCCTTATTCTGATCATGAACCCTGTCAGCATGTTCCAGCCTCCTTTCCCAAGGAGCAGAGGCTGACCGCTGGCTGGGGAGGGAGGAAGAAGGCATGATCAAGGGGGGATTGGTGGACACGGGGAGGCTGAGGGAAATGGGGTCCTGCCCATTCATTACCTTTCCCAAGTGGGGAGCAGACAGCAGTGGTTGCAGCCCCTGGGTTTCAGCCCTAAGGCTGGGCCTCACCCACCCAACTTGCAAGTCTCATCTGAAGACAGATTGTGGCTGGAGGGTCTGAGGATGCAGAGCACAGGGATGAAGTGGGCTGAAGGGCTGGACATAATGAGACAGCTCTCATCACCCAGCAGGTGTATACTCGGTGTTCATAGGGCCCTTGGAAAAGAGTCAGCTTCCCCTCCTTGTAGCTGGCTGGGAAGCAGGGCTTGCTTATGGGTTCAGGGATGGGACTGATGAACTGGAAGGAGGCAGCAGGGGATTATTCTCTGCAAGAGGTGAAGCGGGGGTGGAGGGAGCCAAAGAGGGTCTTGACAGCCCTCTCTTACCCCTCCTCTCCCGAGCTACCTCTTCCCCTAGTGCTTTCTCTCGCGTGTTTCTCCGACCAGATTCTCCTAGCCCAGCTAACTGGCCTCTCTTCGGGCTTCCGAGGAACCACGGCATGCCCGGCTCTTCTCTGTGATGGCACCGAAAGGTTTTGCTGCTTCCCTTCCATGGGATGACAGGGCAGAGAGGCACCTCTGGCCTGTTCTCTCCACACCTCCCAGCTCCCCCTTTCAGGGAAGCAGCAAGCTTTCAGGATCATTCAGGAGCAGCATGTGTGTAATTAACATTCTGGTCTGTTCCTGTGGGTACTGCGGGACTCTGGGAACAGGGATCACCTTGCTACATATTCCCCCTTCTTTCATTCTCTCTCCCGCAGTTAGCATGGATTCACACACAGGCACCTTTCCCTTCTCCTCCCTGTTGTCTCACTCCACTCCTCCATCTCACGCCACAGGCTCTGCCTTTCCTTCCTGTTCTCTCTTCTGCAGCTGCCTCTCAGGCTTTCATTGCTAAGTGTTTTTTTCATTTCCTGTTTCTCATCCCGTTAATCTGCCTGCCTCTTTCTCTCCAACTGTCTGATCTTGCTTCCAGTCCCTCTCCCTGCCTCCCTCTAGGTCTCTCCCTGTTAGCCTGTCTCTCTGCAACCCACCTCACCCCTTTTTTTCCTGACTGCAAATGTCCAAATAAATGAAAAAGGACAAACCCCATGTGCCTGGCAGTGGAAAGTAACTTTGCAACCCCAGGAGAGCGGCAGACACTGTGTGGGACAAAGGATTCCCAATTACTGCCTCTCAGGGCTGCATTTACGGCTTTATAAAAGGAGGAATTCTGGGCAGGAGAGGGAGAGGGGCCTCGCCGAAGCTGTGGGACTGAGGGCAAGGCAGGCAACGGTGGGTGTGACAGGGCTCTGAGCATCTGTCTCTGCAGACCCAAGACACTCCGTGGACCCTTTTCACCTTTCTGCTCATCTGCCTGGAGATCCCAAACCTCTCCATCTGGTCCCCAGAGAATGCTGATGCTCTTGCCCACCAGGAACCCACCCCCTACTCCTACCTAGACCATCAGAATCCCACCCCATCCCAGGGCCACGGTTCCCCACCTATTGCTCTGTCACGGACAGGTGTCAGGGAGGTCACGTCACAGGCTCCAAATCCCCTTCCTGTATCCTTGAGAACCTGCCACCCAGATCTAATCTAAGCTGTACTGAACCCATTTCTCTTCCTTTCCTGTTTCTTCTCTAATGGGGAGAGGATGGGGAAAGGATGGAGGAAGGGGCTTCCCAGAAGTAAATTTTCACCTTCCATGTTTACAGGGATGACTTCTGTGAAATATAGAGAAAGCTTGTGTAGACTTTAGAGTGAGAGGTCCAGAGCTCAAAGCCAGCTTCCTCTTGTGACCTCGGGCATCTTATTTAATCTCTCAGAACCTCAGAGTCTTCATGTGAGAAATGTAGGCTTATTAACACCTATCTCACAGGATAATAATAATATGTATTTTACACAATAGTAATAATAATGATGATGATGATGATGATAGTACTATCTTACAGGTAACACCTAACTCAAGGATCCAGTTATTAAGAACAAGTGTGGTTGGCAATCTGCCTGGACACAAACACAGTGGCCTTTGGGGGAAACAGATCACCTACCTTGAACCTCAGTTTCACTGTTTCACCCTGAGCATGAGCCACCTGAAGCTCCAGGTGGCTTTCAGCAGGCCCCGACGGTCTGCTTGTGTCCATTTCTGAATGAAATGCAGAATTGGGGCAGCACACAAGGCAGATCCCTACCACGTCCCCTCAGCCCTCGACTTTTCTTCACACTCGCCCAAATGCCAAGGGTCAACACCTGTAGCTCAGCCTGAGGGCCCTCTTGGGAGTCTGCTGGGGCAAAAAAGAAATAGGGGACTAATGCCCCTGGGGGCAGCCTTCTGTGACTGCTGTGGCTGATGGGTAAACACCCAAGGTCCTTCACCTTCCAGCAGGAAACTTTGAGACGTGGTGCCATGCTGTTACCCGAGGTCCCCTGCAGGATGGAGCTCCAGGTTCCTGTGTTAACTGGCTTCACGACACGTTCTATGTTGGTTTCTCACTTTCTCTGCCCCTACCAGCATTTTCTTCACCTGCCAATAATGGCATGCATCCACATCCTTGCCTCAGGCTGTGTGTGCAGGGAACCAAACCCAGGTGGCCTGATATTGCACTAAGACTGTGGGTCTTAAGAGTCCGGAGCCCTAGGCTCTCATTTCAACATTGATGGAACTTAGCTGAGGGGGTTTTGCCTCTTAATTTTCATCTTAGTGTCCTCATCTATGAAGCAGGCTATTAAAATTCCTTTCCTACCCATCCTGGAGGCGGATGTGAAGATCAAACGAAACGATACAAGTGAAAAAGAGGTAAACCATAAAGCAACGTAAAGAGTTACCATTGTCATTCGTTTTTCATCGTTTCCATTCAATCCAGCATCAAATCAGGAGCAGCGGGGCGAGGGGTGGGCAGGGGCAGTCTCTGGGCCATCTGCCCCGGCCCAGAGTCAGCTGAGTCTGTCTGATGGACCTTTCATCCCGTGCGTGCCTTTGGTGCTGTGATCCCACACATTCCTCACCTGCTCTCCTGTCTTTGAAGTTTTAAAGGAGCTCTTATTACCAGCTTTGGAATTCCTCACAAGGGGCTTCTCACATTCTTTTCCTGGACGTCTGACATCAAGTTTGCATCTGACCTTTTCCCGTGATTAATGATTAATAATAAAATGTAAATCTATGCACAGATTACATACATTTAACGGGTGTCTTTCCCTTTGCATGACCTCCTTTTCTCTGCTAAGTTAGCCATGCAGAATTTTTTTTCTCCTTTCCAGAATCTAGTCTTTTTGATCTTCAGCACACATTTTTCCTGGCTTTCAATGAGGATTTTCTTTACTTTTTTCAATAGTCTATGGCTTTCTTATGCTTTTAAAATGTTTTTTAAAATTTCCTTTTAACCATTCCTTTCGGTTTTTCCCCTTTAGCACTTGCTCTCATCTCCTGCCTTTCTCTCGACAAGAAATGGAGCAGGGCCGTGATGGGTATTTTTGGCTTTCCCACTGGGGGTTGAACTTCAAGGTTCTGGGGTCTAAAGGAGGCAGAGCTTCACCCACAAATGCTTCTGTTCAGTCCCTCCCCTTCCCTCAGACAGAACCCTTTCCCCTTCCCCGCACTGAGTGAGCAGGCCCCGTGCATGTGATGGGTGCCCCTCATCTCTACCACCACCGGGAACTTGCTGCATGATGGCACTTTATCGCTGCGCTGGCTGCCTGTACTCTGCACCTCACCGTTAATTAATTTCACCCTCTGCTGCAAGGAGCCACCTCCCTCCCAACAACAGCCTCTGTGCTCTGTCAGATGGAAGCACAGCCCTTTCATCGTTCTTGATGGCTCCTCTCTTTCTGCATCATTCCTTTCCTTTCCTGCCACCCTGGCTTCTCTGAAGATCTGCTTGCGCTCCTAGTCCAAAGCCATCCCGTGGAGCCTGGACTCCGCAGTGAAATCAGGCTCCAGGAGGCCGGGTATAGGCCCATAGGTGGGGCGGGGAGCAGAGGCAGGGAGTTTGGTCTTAGGAGACCCCAGAAATCAGGGTTCAAAATGGTCAGAGGGTGTAGGTGAGGCACACAGGCAATGGACATGTCTGGTTTGGGGGAACAGTGGTGGCCAGAGATCATAGCTGGGCTTTCAATGCAGTTGTGGTCACCATGGTGCCTGTTTCTGCCCTTGTGTCACAGACAGTGAGAGGCCCTGCAAACAGAGGCACATACGTCCGTGAGTTCTGTGGACTGTGGCAGAGACAGCGATGCCAACACTGAGCAGAGAGAGCACAGAGTGACTGTCTCTGCATACGTGGCACCTCCAGTGCAGACACCACAGTTCTAACCATGATGGGCCCTACACACAGGGACGCAGGCAGTGAGGGGTCCCGCAGGCAATGCCCTGACAGTGACAGACTCCGGACGTCCCCAGTGGCAGTGGGATCAGCAAGAGGAGGAGCCAGGAGGAACGGGCTCTGTCGACACCACCCCAGCAACAGAGACAGTGACAAGTACTGCGAACAGCACACAGACAGTTCCAGCCTCTCCCAACAACACTGCACTCTGCAAATAAAACCAAACTCCATGAATGACAAACAGTGCCACGCCCTCCAAGTGGTGACACAGGCAGGGAGAAGCTCTGCAAATAATGACACACGGTGCGAAGCACTGCGAATGGCCAGAGTAGCTGCAACGAGGGTATTGGACAGCAAACTGGGGGTCCCCACTGGTTATTTCAGACGTGGACCCAGAGAGCACCCACCCTCTCGTCACCGGGTCCAAAATTCCCTCTCTCACTCTCTCCACTGGTTTAACTCTCCTTTAATTTGAAAAGCCTTCACTTGACCTGGCTCTCACTTCCTGTGTGTTGATTTCCTTCCTTTCAGAGCTAAGCCTCTCAAAGGAAGAACCGTGGCCACAAACCCTTCGGAACCTGTTCCTCTCTGTCCTGACCTCCTCCCCGAAGGTAATGTGCCCTCATGCTGCTCCCTCCTGTGATTCCGTGGCTGCGCTGCCTGCTGCTCCTCATACTGTCCTGCCCCATGCCTGGCTGTGGACTCTGCCCCTACCTGCCTGGAAGAGGGGCAGAGAGAGGGACAGTGAGGCACAGAGACCGTTAAGCCCTTTAGGCACATTCTCTGCTTCACGCTTGCCCATAGCAGGAAGGGGTGGGCTGTAAGGACGCAGAAGCCCACGGAGGGAGGGGAGTTCCCTTGTCGGGGTCATGCAGCTCCTGCACCGTAGCCCAGCATTGGAATTTGAGTCTGTCTGGCTCAGACGCTGCTGAGTCACAGATATGGGCAACACAGCAAAGCAATTAGGAATGCAGACTCCTGGCCAGATCTGCTTGACTCCTAGCTGCGACCTGTGGGAAATTATTTAACCTCTCTCTTCCTCAGTTTCCTCACCTGGAAAATGAGAATAATAATCATACTTACTGCTGAGTGTTTGATGAGAGAGAATTACATGAGTTAACACATGTAACATGCCCAGAAGGGTTTTTTTCTGGAAGCTACAGCCCCTTGGCCCTGCTCTGGTCTCAACTCTTCTGCCCCCTGGCTCCCTCAACTCATGTCTACACTCTCTCTTAGTTCTTCCTCAAATGTGCCGGCACATCTCCTTCTGTTAGGTGCCCTGAAGCATCTCACTGTCCCCTCTGTCTGGGATGGGCTTTCCCAGTGTCCACCTGGCTCTCTCCCTCACCTTCTCAGGCCTCTGCTCAAACATCATCTCCACAGAGAGACTGTCTGGGCCCCTGGTTAAAATAAAACACTCCTTGACTCCCTGTCCCCCTTACCCTGCTTTATTCCTCTTTTGACATTTGCATTGCTGACTCTTCGCCAGTATGTAAGCTCACGGGTGACATGGGGCTGAGGGAGTGGGCTGCAAATGTAAACAACAGGAGGCAGAGAAAGGGAACCAGGGAAGTGAGGAGGCAGTGCAGCGGTTCCCCGGGGACCAGAACCTGTTGAAGAGGATGTCACTGGCTCTTCATCCTGACCTCTCCCCTTAGGACCTCTCAGCCAGGGCTTCTCCTATGGAAGGTGGAAGGTGAGGTGTCTTTCCCCCACAGCAGCCTTTGGGACCCTCACTACAAGCAGCAAGGCAGATGAGCTTTGCCCTGGCCCTGCCATTGACAATTTCTGCTTGTCCTTCCTCAGGACCCCTGGAGGGGAAGAGAAGTGGAGGCTGAAAAATGCAAACCCAAAACTGCCCAGGGGAAAGCCCCACTCCCCCCACTCCCACTGCTGTGAACACCAGTAGAGAGTGGTCACACTGTCTCCTAGTTTGGCCTGTCCCCTTTCAGCTGACTTCCCTGCCTATGACACAGTTCCCCCTTCCCTTCTCCCCCACGAAGTCCGGGCTGGCAGAAAGAAGAGAGAAGCTAACAAGCATAGGAACAAGCGGAGGGGACGTGACACTGCTGCTTTCAGGGCAGTGAGCACAGACAGTCTGGCTCTGAGGTCGGAAACTCTCAGCTTCCCTTTTATGAGAGGCTTCCTCCAGTGTGGGGGTTACTGCTGGGTCAGCCCACAGGCTCTGCCGCCACTCTTGGAATCCCAGAGATCCAGACGTGCCACGTGGGCAGATGCAGAAAGCCAAATCCCAGCGCCTTGGGTTGCAATGTCTCGACAGCAGTGCGAGGGTGCCATCAACCTTCCGGCATGCAGTGAGCAGATGTCCTCCCGTGGGCACTGTCATTGTTGAAAGACTGGGTTCTCCTCAAGGCCTGCAGTTGCGATCCTGGCTGTGTAGTGAGTGGGTCGCCTCATCATCAAACGTGATATTAGCCCCTTAGGCGTCTTGACCACTGGGTGTGAAAACCCTGTGCATTTGTAACGGTGGAAAATTGTAATGGTGGAAAGTTGAACCCCACCCCACCAGTCTTTTGACACTGTTTCTGTAAGTGCTGACTCTGACTAATATGTGGCTTATCGATGAACAGCATGTTTATATGAGAATCCTAAAAACTAGGTTTAAAAGATATAGAATCCAACCTTCTGGCATCCCAGGGCTGGGAGACTTGCTGACCTGATCTATGGAGCCAGGATGACATGAAGCCTGGATAACTGGGCCAGGATGATGCACACCCCACCATCACTTGCCTTAACAGAGCAGACTGTGCTAGTCTGCTGTAGAGAACTCTGCAAGCCCCTCCCCGATCTCTTTGTCCTGTTCCCCTCCCCTCCGTATAAAAGTCCTCTGTCTCCAATGAGAGGTGGAGGTGGGCTTTGAGATGTGAGTCCCCCATCTTCCAGGTTGCTGGCATCTGAAAGTAAACTGCTTTCTTTTATATCAGCACCTGCCTCTTGAGTACTGGCTTTCATAGTGGCAGGTAGCTGGACCTGCATTTCGGTTAGTTTTTGGCACCCCCAATGGGACTATGTGGACCCCAGTAAAGCCTGAAGGGCCTGGGCTGGGAATCCCACCTGACTGTGGCAGGCTGACCTCACGGCAGGGATTGCAGGAATTTCCCAGCAGCTGTCGAGAGCTCTGTGTCTTGGAGACTCTTCCTGCACTCTCTCTGAGGCATCAGCTACTTTTAAACACTTTGCTGGTGAAAGGAAATGGGTTGTGGGTGGGCTGACAAGCCTTGACTGGGTAAGTCCCTGGTGTGTGCAACCAGGAGCCCTTGTCCTGCAACTTGGGTTCTGTGAACCATTTGAGGTTCTGTAGGAATCAATGGGACCACTCAGCAGTAGGCACAGCTCAGTGACAAGAAGAAATCCCAGGTCCCCAGGGTGGGATTTGGTTGGAAGACTCTTGGTTTTGGCTTGGGTATTGTTTGCTTTTTTGTTGCATCATTTATTTGAACTTTGTCTTTGCTTTGGATTTTGTTTTTGTTTCTGTTGGGGGAAAAACGTCTTGGTCTCAATCTCAAATTGTTTGGCCAAAGGTCTGGTAAATGGAATAAAATCTCTGATATGCAAGTATTCTACTCAGAAAGGATTGCGATTGATGGTTTTAAAAGGGGGAAAGATTGCACTCCCCTCTCAAGACAGTAAAACTCAGAAAGGAAAAGAAAAAAAAAAACCCCAAGCATTTTATAATTGAGTGGCTTAAGCCTGCTATGTCCCCTGCTTCTTCTCCAGCCTCTGTTAACTTGTCACGGTCACTAGATAATGAATCAGCTCCCTTTTGAGCACACTAAAGGAATTCAGTAATCACCAAGAATAAAAATGTGAATGTATTAGCCACCGGGAAGAAGAACCTGTTTCTGAAAGTTATAAAATGTATCCATAAATTTGCCAATCTAAAGAATGTTAATTATTTACTTTAAGTCATCACTAAAAATTGAAAATTCCAATTAAGTTGGGAAAATATATGGTTTGATAGTGAATTATATCAACGTATTTGGAAGGAAACACAATTGAAAGTGTGTCGGTTATGTCTGGATGAATTTAAAGGGACTGGGAAAGTTGCAGAGGGTCTATGTAAGTCGAAGAGGGTTTGTGCACACTGAAAAAGGATTGTTTAGAAGGAAGGAACAATAAAGAAAGAATTGAGGAAGTAAAAAAAGATGAGAAAGAATAAAGGAAAAAGATACACATATTTCAGGAAGAAAGAATTTTTGGAATTGGAAGTTCAAGAAATGGAAATGGGGCAAAAAAAAAAAGGAACATTAAAGGAAAAGAAATGCACGTAGATTTTAATGACAAATGAAAAAGCCAAAGGTTCTCTTTGATTTTCCAAAACCAATTGCTATTTGCCAACAGAAACCCCAGGTACAATTAGACAGTAGGGAACAAATCAATTGATTTCTGACGTACTTTCTTTTGTAATTTTGATTGTCATCTAAAAATGCTGTTCAAAAAGTAAATTCCTTTGCCAATTGCATTGTAATCAGATCTATAACCATTTAAAATACTTTTGTCATTTTAAATACTTTATGTCATTTAGAGACAATCATTGTTTTACTCTGATTCACTTGCAGATATGTTACATCTTTGACTTATTCTAAAATATAAGTTTCTCAGACCAAATTTTAAGATCATACTTTTGAAATAGATAAGGATTTGTGGGATCTCAGGAATGACTAAATTCATAAAGATGCTGGTAGATAATGGGGTTAAACAAGAGTTGATTGTGGGACTGAATGAACTGAGGATAATTATTATTCTTGTGACTTTGTTAATAATATTGCTGATTAAAAAAAACTTGTTGGTTTTCATAAAGAAATTTGTAACAAATTGTAACAATGTTGAAGCATTTAAATTTTTCTCCCTACCTGATCTCTCCAGAATTTGGAAATTCTTAATGAGTATTATTATTATTTTCATGTCAATATGTTTATTTGCATGAATCCAATAGAAATCTGGTTTCTTCCAGTTTCCAATTGCGGATTTATTAACCAAGACATTACTGGAATGTCATGTCTGAGAGAGGCATGTGTAGTTTGTGGATGTTAAAAAGTTTTAAGGAATGAAGACTGACTTTAAAGCCAATGAAAGCCCCTTAGAGAAATAGCCTGGTACCTTGCTTATTCATATGGTTCATAGGAGTCTTTCCAGGTAAGGAAGGTTGTTTTCCTGGAAGGTGGCAAGGGAAGAACCTCAAGACGTTTTGGAGACCTGGAGAACTTGACAGGTTTACTCCAATTTATAGGTATTGCAGGCAAAGCATGATGGCAACTGTTTGGCTTGGCTTCTTTGTCCTGAGAGGCTAATTCCTCGCAACATTTCAGCAAAGTAGATTTAAGAAATCTTATATGATCAGTTGCTGTTCTTCTTGTGTTCATGCAAACAACCAGGCTAAATTGAAACTGGATTTAATACAGTAAATGAATTAGTCTTGATTTGGCTGTTTGAGAAAAATGAAGGTGATTTGGGGAAAAACTGTGTTCCAATAGACGCTATTATACACGGTCATGGGAATCAGATTGTAACCCAGTGAATTGTCTGTAAAATTTTATTTTTCACTTATGAAATAGACTGGATCCTGCATTTTTCTAGTTTTCTTAAATGTTTGGCCTAAAACCTTCTAACTTCCATAGACAAGGAGGAAAAATTGACAGTGGGGATTTGTAACAGTGGAAAATTGTAACCCACCCCACCAGTCCTTTGACACTGTTTCTGTAAGTGCTGACTCCGACTAATCTGTGGCTTATCGATGAACAGCATGTTTATGCAAGAAAAGAAAAGGCCAAAACTAAAAAGAAGAAAATATACGAAAAAATATCTCACTGGTAAAGGCAAACATATAGTAAAGATAATAGACCAACCATGTATAAGTGTAGTATGAAAACAATTAAAATTGCAATAAGCACGTACCTATCAATAATTACTTCAAATGGAATTTGACCAAGTGCTGCATTGGAAATACACAGGATGATGAATGGATTAAAAAACAAACAAACAAACAAACAAAAACCAAGATCCCTACATATACTGCCTACATGAGACTCCAGATTGAAAGATAGACGGAGACTGAAAATAAAGAGATGGAAAAGATATTTCATGGAAATGGAAATGAAAGAGAGAGAAAGAGAGAGAGAGAGGGAGAGAGAGAGGGAGAGAGAAGCTAAGACAGCAATACTTATATCAGAAGAAAAGACTTTGAAACAAAGCCTAAATAACAAGAGACAGAAGGACTCAGCAATTCCACTTCTGGGGGCTTATCTGAAGAACAGCCCCCAGAAGTGGAACAATTCGAAAAGATATACGCACCTCTATGCTTACTGCAGCATTATTTACAATAGCCCAGTAATTGAAGCCACCTCAGTGTCCCTCTAGATGAGTGGATAAAGAAGTGGGTGTGTGTGGGTGCACATTCACACTGGAATATTACACAGCCCTGGAAAAGAAGCGGATCTTGCCATTTGCAACAACATGGACAGACCGAGAGAGTATGATGCTAAGTGAAATCAAGTCAGGGAAAGACAAATGCGGTATCATTTCACCTAGGTGTAGAATCTAAAAAAACTAAAGAAATGAACAAATAAAACAAACGAACTCATAGATACAGGAAAACTGATAGTTGCCAGAGGGCTGGGAGGTGTGGGTATAGGCCAAAAGGCTAAGGGGATTAAGAGGTACAAACTTACAAGTAAGTCACGAGAACATAAGTATCACATAGGGAATATTAATAATATCAGTAACATCACAATGGCTTTGTATGGTGGCCGACGGAGAGTGGACTTTCCGTGGTGATCACTCTGTAAGGTGTATAAATGTGAAATCTCACTATGTCCCACACCTGAAACTAATATAATGTTGTATGTCAACTGCACTTTAATTCAGAAGAGCTTCACATTTCAGAATAAAAATTAGTCGTGAAAATTTTTTAAAAATCCTAAAAACTGGTTTCAAAAGACACAGCCCCTGACCACCAAGCGTCCCAGCTTCGGGAGATTTGCTGACTTCATGCATGGAGCCGGGATGGCATGGAGCCGGGATGACATGGAGCCGGGACGACGTGAACCCAGGATGACTATAGCAGAATGACGCACACGGGACTGTCACGGTCCCTATCAGAATGGACTGTGCTCGTCTGCATGCAGAGAACTTTGCAACCCCCTCTCTTGATCTCTTTGTTTAGTTCCTTCTCCCTCCTTATAAAAAATCTCTCTGCTTCCAATGAGAGGGGGATGTGGGCTTTGTGACTTGAGTCCCTTATCTTCCCAGGAGATGGGCTTTGAGATGAGAGTCCTCCATCTTCCAGGTTGCTGGCATCTGAGAATAAAGCACTTCCCTTTACATAAGCTCCTGCCTCTCCAGTACTGGCTTTCATAGCGGCAGGCAAGACCTGCATTTCAGTGACACGTTCAGGAGAATCGCAGTGTGGAGTACCACCAAGCCTGTTATCTCTTAGACTTTGTGGTCCCCCAAATTGGAGTTGGTGGGCGTCCGTGCCATCTTATTAGCAGTCCCAGCCTCTTGCTGTCTCTGGCCCTGCTCCCCAGCTTGCACACACAGGGCCAGGGAGGCTCAAAGAGCTGCTACCTTTGCTTGCTTGGAATTTCCAGAGCTTGCTGGAGGGAATCAAAGCCTTCCTGTTAAAACTAAGAAGGATGGATTTCAGACTATGAAAGAATATTTTAAGCAAATGAATAAGCCAAGACCAAGATGTGGGAACCAGCAAGAAGAAGCAAACAGGGAACATCAAAGCTTCTCAAGGGGATGAGAAGAATGAGGGGCTAGACTGACCAGTGGCGCAGGGAGGAGCCCACCCCATCTGCTGGAAGGGGTCTTAACGGCATCACCGTGAGGACACGATTATTCACTTACTCACCTGCTTATCCGTCCATCTAACAAATACTGGGTTCTCCAAAAAAGTTTGTGAGGTTTTCTCAGTAAAATAAAAGACACGTTTTTCATTTTCACCAATAACTTTATTGACTTGGGTATTTTGAGTATGTTAGCTCCCTCCTGCGTGGTATAATGTTGATTGTTCTCAGTTAATGTATTGATTTGATTACTATCAACTTCAACTGGTCTGCCTGACCATGGAGCATCATCCAGCGATAAATCTCTAGCATGAAACTTTGCAAACCACTTTTGACAAGATCGATCAGTCACAGCACCTTCTCTACACACTGCACAAATCATTTTTTTGTGTTTTAGTTGTGTTTTTAACTGTCTTGAAATAATAATGCATAATATGCTGAAAATGTCAGTTATTTTCTTCCGTCTTCAATATTAAAATGGCTGCACAAAAATTCACCAATTTTGGTAAATTTTTTTAAATGCATGCTGATATGACAGCTGTCACAATACAATCTAACAAAATTATTTTGAATGAAGTTAAGACAACTAAGAACTACTAGGGCCACCTTATGTAAAAAATGAAAAAAAACCAACTGAACTTCTTGGCCAACCAGTTACTGAGCACCTGCTCTATGCCAGGTGCTGACAGCACAGGGCTGTGGGGCTGAACCAGACAGACGTGGAGCTCACAGTCCAGTGAGGCTGATTTGAGTCTGTGGTTTCTAGGAGCTTTGATGTTCCTTGTTTGCTTCTTCTTGCTTGTTCCCACATCTTGGTCTTGGCTTATTCATTTGCTTAAAATACTCTTTCATAGTCCGAAATCCACCCTTCTTAGTTTTAACAGGTAGGCTTTGAGTCCCTCCAGCAAGCTCTGGAAATTCTGAGCAAGCAGAGGTTGTAGCTTTTCAAGCCTCCCAGGCCCTGTGTGTACTGGATGAGGACCAGGGCCAGAGACAGCAAGAGGCTGGATATCTGGCCCAAACGGCACACTGTCAAGGCTGCTGCTTAGGGAATGGACACCAGGACAGCAGGTGGGACAGTGTGTAAGTCGCCAGTGCCAGTAGCAAAGCCTGCATTCAGTTCTCTTGACAGAGAGCCTTCGGTCAACTTCACTGAGTCCTGAGTCAGAATCTTTTAGGTGCTGTCGTACACATGGGCCTGGAATGAGTAGACAGGATGAGATCATCAGACTGTTGTGGCCAAGACACTGATATTCAAACTGGAGAGATCCTCAACCATCCCCCGAACACACACACAAGCACACACACATTTACAAACTCATTCACACGGACACACACGAGTGGACACACATTCAAGCAAAGGCCAGGACACGTACATACATGGATATACATTCACCCAGATAGAGACACTCATGCACACAGAGACACACATTCACACATAAAACACATCCACACAGAGACACACATCCACACACAAACATCCAGGCACATGTTCACATACACATCGCACACATAGGCCCATATTCACACACATCCACGTACAGACACACATAGACACACGTTCACTCAGGCATGCACACCCGCACACAGAAACATATCCACACAGAGACACACACATGCACACAGAGACACCCATCCTCCCTCTCTCTGTCTCACTCTCTTTCTCTCCACGATCTGCAAACGGCTCTCTCCATCGGGCTCCGTCCTGTCTGGTGCCGCAGACAGTGACAGGAGGCTTAGGGACAACATGGCAGGAGACGGGCTCTCTGAAGTCTGGCAGCCCTAAATCCTGTGCCTGGGCCTCCCGTTGTCAGCCAGCTTTGTGTCCTTAGCTAATATGTCTGCCCTTTGGGCACCTGTTCTGATAAATGACGGTGACATATCTATTTACTTCACAGTGTTCGTTCAATATTTAAATGACACAAATGAGCTCATGCTTGCGAAGTGGACACCTGTCCTTCTTTGGGGCCAGCACCTCACTTTTTCCCTGTGTGTGTTGGGGTCTGGGCGGGTGGCAGAGCCCATCTGCCATTACTGAAGACTTGGCTCTGCGACTCAGACACACCTGCCTCAGCCCCTGGGAGCCCTGCAAACTCTCTCTGGCTGCAGCAGCAGCTTTGAGAGACAGTTGGGCTGCGCTGCTCCTTCGGTGCCAGTGTCCAGTCGGCATCAGGGGGTCTGCTCCCAGTCTGAGGCCAACGCTGCAGCGGTGTCCACTTTAGCAGCATCACTTCAGGTGTGATTCTTGAGCAGGTAGCCCCAAACCTGGTTTTTAAGGCCATTTAGAGATTCTGTGAGTAACCAAAATATTTTCAGTAAGTTCTTTTCTGTTTAAATCAGCCAGAGTTGGTTTCTGGTGCTTGCATCTCAGAGCCCAGTCCGACAGAGTGTGTGAGGAGTTTGGCTCAGTGCCTGGAATAAAAGCAGGTGCTCAATAAATGTTAACAATTGGAGGTGTCATGATGTGATTGGAGGGGCAGGCAGCCCTCAGGGGAGAGCAGTCAAGTCTCCCACTCCATCTCTTGATCAAGGGCACCGGGAGCCAGAGGGAGGCTGGGTGGCTGTTCTTCTTCCCCTTGATTCCCTGTCACTTGCCTGCTTCCAGCCCAGGAAGCGTCAGGGGTATTTTTCTCAGCCCAGATGCCAAGGGCGGGGAGTGAGAGGGACAGCAGGAGTGGCATGGAGGGGTATTCCCAACAAGACAAGTGGCTATAAGTCGGAAGGGACCACACAGTTTCCGGCAGGATCCGGGCACTGTATGCTCTGTTTGCTCCGGGTAAACAAGCCTATGCCTGTTGCCTGACTTCATCATGTGGATCCATTCTCAAACACATCCCAGAGCACTGGGCTTCCGAAAGGAGGCAGGCACAGAAGGTCTGGGAAGACAGAGGGCTCCCAGGAGGACCAGGAGGTCAGACTGCCCTTTTCCATGCTCCCTGGCCTCTGGGTGAACGGGCCCTTTCTCGAAAGCCTCCCGGCCCCACCATGGGAGATTTGACGATGTCACCTTTACCAGGAGGGTCACGTATGGTTGTGTGGTTTGGGGACTGGACAGGGGCATCAGATGAGGGTCTACGTGGGACTTCCCTAGATCCAGGAAAGAAAGAGCACTTTTCTTTCCTCACCAGGAGCTGCCTCTCCCAAACCATGCCTGCGGAGCTACACCTGCCCAGAGGGCAGGCCTCTTAGGACCACCTACTAGCCCTGAGTATGGGCTAGGGAGGCTTTGCGACTGTGGGCTGTGTCCTTGCGTCATCTCCAACTGCCAGCAACGTTATGAATGAGTGGTGTCCACATGGCCTGTCCTCCACAGCCCGGCTCAGCTCCTGGAGACTCCTGCCTATGGCTTCTTTCATGCAGTCTGTTCATCTCATATTTGGTCTTTCGCTTTTCCTTCCTTCCCTTCTTTTGTTTTTCCCAGCATTATTATTATTTGAAACTTTACTACTATTTTACTAACTTAATGTAGGTGGGGTAGGATTCTCTCATTTTTCTATTGCTCAGATATGTTTCTTAATAATCTCTGGGGCGGGGGAGGAATGATAGATTTAGCTTTCCTATCTCTCAGTCTGGGCATGTATTTTAGATCCTACCTTACCTCTCATAGACCCTTTTGTAGCTGCTGTTCACTAGTGGTGACTACATTTGTTCAGCCATGGGGACCTCCATGCCCCTTTGCTCCTGTCTCTGCTTGACAAAATGATAGGGAGCACCCTTCTCTTCCCCGGGTTCCCAGCCAATGCACTCTGCCGTACCAGACTGGGGTAGTAGTGGTCACGGTGCCCTACCAGGGAGGGGTTCGCAGGGAGCAGGAACACTTGAGCACCTTCTCCCAAGTGGGATCTGGGTAGAGCCCCGGGCCTGAGAGTTTCAGAGCCCTGTTTGTAGAACCTGGCCTTGTTTCCACTGACATAGTCTTTGCCTAAAGGGTCAGAGCAGTGAGGGTGGGAAGAGAAGAGGCCGTTCCCTTGTCCGGCACAGTAATGGCTCCCTCTGCCCACTGGAGGCAAGCTGTTTGTGAATTACACCTTCATAGGGAGGTTGCTCCACATGGTGGCACCTTTCCCAGAGGCCTCTTGTCTCTCTTGTCTCCTGTCCTCCTGAGGTGGCCTCCTCTTTCAAGCGCCTAGGCCACTTCCCCACTTCCTCCATGGAGAACTGCCTCCTGTCTCCCAGGAGGAAGACGCTCCCCACCCACAGCCTCAGCCTCCCCTTCTGTTAGGCTAACTCAGCCCCCCCCACCCCCCCTTAGAGCATCTCCTCTGCCCAGGTTGTGCCAGTTCAGAAGTGGAGGTGGGGGGAGGGTAGGGGTGGTCTCTGCTTCAGTGAGCGGGTGATGTGGCTTTTCAAATCTATACATCTTCACATCTTTGTGTGTGTGTGTGCCACATACTAATCATTTGAGTTTCTGTTCTTTAGAGTTTTGCACTGCCTGGCTTTTGTTGCTCGTATCCCGTGATCTGCTTAGACACATTTCTCTGTCCGCTGCCATTCCTGAAAACTAGAGGCTGTATCTGCAGCTTCAAGCAGGTTTTTTTTTTTCTGTCTCATTCCAGGTCAGTCTCACCAGTGAGAACTGTGGCTCATTTCCTCAGTAGCTTCCCCAAAATACAAACACATTTCAACAAGGAGCATTTACTCTTTTTCTCCGAAGAGAGTGCTGTCCAGCTTCATAGGAGCCAACGCTGTTTCTCCCACACATGTGACTTGGACTCTGCTCCTTATGACCCACGGACCCTGTGTTGTGGTGCTGGGGACCACTTGACACGTTTATTAGCCTGACTGACATCACACAGGTCACCTGTGGCTGTGAGTGGCTCTCCTGTCTCCTGACAGGCGGCTGCCACAATTTCAGGTCCTGACGGTTGCCAAGTCTCCCTGTGGACACAGAGGGGTCAGGAGCTTCAGCTGAGCCGCACTTCTCCAGAAACTTGTCTTTTCCCCTCATCCCTAAAATAGGCACCTTGTCTTTAAGGCATGTCCTTCCCCCTTCCCCCCTCTTGATTCCCAACCCTCTGACTGTCCCAGAGGGTGCAGGGAGGGGATGAGAGGGAAAGGAGACACGTGTCAGACAGCTGTCAGACATTTGTCAAGCAGAGGGGAGAGCAGAACCAAAGGGACAGGTGCCACAGCACTTCAGGCCTCCTTCGCTCAGGACCCAAGGAGAATGGAGAATGCATAGATGGGGGTGGGGTGGGGTGACCCCCTTGACCAAGGTGTTTATTCCTCCCTAGCCCGGGGACAAACATAGCCCCGATGGATGTGTAAATACTACCTGTTCTCGGACCGAAGCAGAACCCAACATGGATTAGGTAATGTTCTACTTGGAGGCAGGGGAAGACACCATGGCACTTTTTAAAACCATTTATTTATTGGAGGCCTGAAAAGGGGCTGTACATTTTGAGTGAGTGGTATGTCTTTTAAGTCTTTATTACTCCATGGGTCCTCCCATCTTTCTTTTGTCCCTTTGTTACTTACTAATGAAAGTAACAGCAGGCTTTTTGTTCTGTGCAGTTTTCCACTGGAGGGTTTTTACTGACTCTGCCCCTTTAACACATTCCTCTGTCTTTTGAGATGCAAATTGGAAGCTCAATCCACAGGCTTGAGTAACTTCAGGTCTCTCTCCTTCTCTCTTCCTTTGACAAGACTATCTCACGGGTGGTGTATTCACCCACCACAAGGCAAAAAATTATGATATTCTTTTTAAATTATGATGCTAGCAGCCCATTGTGCAATGCCTGGATCCATTTGTTCACAGGGGTTGCAATGCGGTGCTATTTAATTTATTATTCTTTATTTATTAGCTGGGTTCTTTATTTTTTATCTGGACTGCATCTATAAAGAGAAAGTTTCCCAGATCTACTCTCTGCCCGAAGTGGAACACTGTGTATACGAAGCCTCCACAGCTTCCCCTCAGCCAGCACACTCAGCTTTTCCAGCCCAGGTTCGGGGTTAGGAAAGAACCCACTGCAGGAAAACAGCTCGAGGTCAGCACGGCCACCTCTCAGAAAGCACCATATCAGTTTATCTGATTGGGCCTGAACAGGAGGGTCTTGGCTTAGACCTTGCCCTCAGGACTCCTCCAGTCTGAGGCACAATGATTTGAAAAACAATAGTGTACTTTCTTGTTGCCACGGTAACTCACCATCATGGGTTCTGTCAGTATTCTTAGGAGGGGGATGTTGTCCTTACACACAGCCCCACTCCTCCACTCTGCTGAATCCCAGGAACACACAACCACATAAGTAGCAGAATTTGGAGGCCCCAGAAAGGCATTGGTGATGACATCATGCCATCAAAAAGCAAGCCACTTGAAATGAGATTTTAACCATCCATCTTTTTTAACATGCCTCTGCCATCCCCAATGAAAACCCAACCTCCCAACAGTTTTTAGAACGACTTGTCCTTGACTCTTCTGGATCCTCTCTCTCTTGTCTCCTGTTCCTGCCCTTTGCCACCCTCTTCCCAGACGAAGCCCAAGCTACAGGTGGGAATCATCTCCCTCTTAGCACCTCTCCTCTGAAACCCAACCAGAAGAGTCTCTTCAACAAAGAGCCGTTTCACTGCAGGGGCATTATGTTCTTCAGCTGCTGAGTCAGGTAGGGTTTTATTATGATTTTTATTTTTTCTTATAAAGATAAATATGTTTTTCCTCAATTATGGTCATTTCCATGAAACAGTATCAATTTTAAGGAATGCGTGAAACTCTGAGAAACTCCCAGGAAGAAAAAAATTTTCCACCCCCAGCAGCCTTACTTTGTTGGGACACTTAAATTATTTGTATACATTTGAAAGAAGAGCAATCTTTTAAAAGAATGTATGTAGAAATAATTTTTAAAGATGGCTTCCTGAATTTGATTACCATGGCCTTGTAATATAGTTTGATGTCAGGTATTGTGATTCCTTATACTTTGTTCTTCTTTCTCAAAATTGCTGAAGCTATTCAGGGTCGTTTATGGTTCCATGTAAATTTTTGAAATGTTTGTTCTATATCTGTGTAATAAATCATTGGTATTTTAATAGGGATTGCACTGAATCTATAAATTGTTTCAGGTAGTATGGGCATTTTGGTGATGCTAATTCTTCTAATCCATGAACACGGTATATGCTTCCATTTGTTTGTGTCTTCCTTAATTTCTTTCCTCAGTATTGTGTAGTTTTCTGAGTGCCTCGGCCTGCGAGGCAGTCAACGGGGTCCGCCGATATACCTGCAACGGATGAAAAGGGATGGGACAGGAGGCGCGAAAGAACGGCAGCAAGACAAAGGATTCTGATCAAGCTGCAAATTTATTTCAAAACGGAGGGAGTTATATAGAGGAGGGCAGTAGAGGAAGTGCAGTGGATAGGTGGCTTCAAAGCGTGCTCTAGCCTGCGATTGGCCGGGGGGTGCATGGCGGGCGCGTGATCAAGGCACTGATTGGTGTGCCACCTGCATGTTCAGGGGGGAGGGATTCCATGGCTCCTGACCGCAGCATCCTGTTTATTCCGGCGCAGCTCTCAGGTCTGATTGTATCAGCCTGTTTCAGGCTTATCCCAGCCCCCAACATCTCCTCCCTTATTTTCATTTTTAAGGTGAGGAGTGGACTTTAACCGGCTAGGGGAGGCAGTGGTCTGGCTCCTCCTGAGCTCGTCCCGAGCTCTGAAGCACCCTTTTCGGAGGAGAGGGTTGGGGCGCTGACCTCTATGCAAGCCGACTTGCCTCTCAGGAGACATGGCAGGGCCACCTTCGGGGTAGCTTCTCCTTGCGATGCTTTGCTCTGCACCTAGCGGTATCCATTACAATTTATATGTAAAGTATAATGCCAAGAGTTATACTGTCCTCGTAGGAGGTGGGGGTGCAAAAAGGAGCTTATGCGCGAGGACATTCTCGGAGAAGACGCTGCGAGTCAGTGCCAGGTTCATTCATTTCTAGCTGGTGATAATGTATCTGGATAGGTTTGCCAAGAAGGGAGTTAAGTTGGTCTCGGATGAGGTTTGTGGTGCGCCTGAGAACCCAGGGAGCAAAGGTCAGGAAGAGAATGATAGCTATTAAAGGCCCGAGGAGAGGGAGAAGAAAGGGGAGTAGTCCATTGAAGGCTGTAAGGAAAGGGCTCTCAGTCAGAGCTTTTCGTCGTCTTTCCAGATCTTCTTGAAGGATCTTGATCTTGTCCCGGACGATGCCTGACTTGTTGGCATAAAAGCAGCATCGTTCCTGTAAAGCTAAACAAATGCCTCCCTGCTCTGCTGTGAGTAAGTCTAGACCTCGTCTATTCTGTAGGACTACTTCTGCTAGGGAATCTAACTGGTCTTGAATGTCAGTAATAGTACTTGATAAGGCTTGGACATCATCAACAAGTTGTTTGGAAAGTTTTGTATAGGAGTGAACTGCAACTCCTAATCCTGCAGTTCCGGTACCTACTGCTCCAGAGACTCCTAGACCAACAAGCAGGGGAATAATAGCTAAGGCTCTCTTGTGTCGTCCTGCGAAGTGGTCAAAAGCAGGAATGGGGACAGGCTCATCTCCTGGGATGATGTCTATGTCAGGTAATAAGGCAGCTAGGACGCATAGCCCTGTCCAGTTGGCAGGTAAGGCAGTGAAAGCTAAATTATTACCACAAATGAATGCTCATCCTGGACCAGGGCAGAGGGATGTGCTATAATTAAGCGTGTGGCTACAATTGGTAAAACTAGCGAAACCAACAGAAATATCAAAAGAATTATTTTGTAATTTCTTATAGATGCAGGGGGAGGAGTAAAAAAGCATAGGCTGAACTCTAAAGGGTATGCTGAGGGTGCAATTTTGTTCGGTGATATTCAGGGCTGATATGTTGGTGGGGACAGCTAGAGGCATGGGGGTGCCTTGGCTTAAGCATAACCAGCAATCTTGGGCTAGTGTAGGGTTGGAAATATTTAGCGCCCGATGGGTGGCTGTCAAAATGTCTGTCGTTTGGGTATCTAGAATAATTGGCAGGAATGGCAACAGGTGAAGGGAGACCAGGCTGTAGGGCTCCCATGGGGACCATAATTTTATTGACGGCTCTGAGATCTTGCAGAAGACGCCATTTTCCAGATTTCTTTTTGATGATGAAAATAGGGGTATTCCAAGGGGAATTAGAAGGCTCAATGTGCCCTGCCGCAAGCTGTTCCTGCACTAACGTAATAGCAGCGAGGGTTTTTTCCTGAGTAAGGGGCCATTGATCAACCCATACAGGGTCAGTGGATTTCCATAATATTTTATCTGCATGGGGTGCAGGACTGTCAATGGCCGCTAGGGTAAATTTTGGGTATATCCTAGACCTGTCTTATTAAACTTTGGATTAATAGAAATGGGTTGAGTGATGCCTTGATGGTTTTTCCCTAGCCCTTGGCCGGGTAAGAATCCTTGGTTTAGCATTTGAGTTATAGCAACGTTACTGGGGCTATACAAGACTACTTTCATTTGGGCGAGAATGTCTCTCCCCCATAGATTAACGGGCAAGTTAGGTAGTACATACGGGGTCACGAAGCCCTGGTTTCCTTCATTGTCTTCCCATTTAAGGGTTTTAGAGCTTTGTTGTGGATTGGTAGACTGTCCTATGCCACGCAAATGTGTGGCAGCTATGGTTAGGGGCCAATTTCGAGGCCATTGAGACTCAGAAATAACAGTGGCATCGGCTCCTGTGTCAATAATACCTGAAAAAGCTTTACCATTAATTCTGAGTTCGAGTAAGGGACGGCCCTCGGTGACCTGTTGTACCCAATATGTATCTGAAGAGCCAGGGGGGCTTGACCCTCGAAAAGGTTTTTGAAAATTGGAGTTAAGATGTTGAAGGGGGAGGATGATTATTTGGGCTAACCTAGTTTCTTTGGGGATGGTAATTAAATCTAAAGTGGTGGAAAGGATAATTTGGATTTGTCCTTCGAAATCATTATCTAGAATGCCAGGGAGGACTTGTATCCCTTGTAGGGTGGAACTGACTCGGCCGAAGATAAGCCCGAAAGTGTTAGGCGGTAGGGGCCCGAAAACGCCGGTGGGGACTATTAGGGGACTGTTGTCTGAAGTTAGTACTGTGTCGGTGGCGGCACAGAGGTCCAGTCCTGCGCTGCCTGCTGTGGCCCTCCACAGGTCTGTGATGTGGCGGCGTGATTGATTACTGGGAGGGCAGGGATCCGTGGGTGGAGTGATTGGGGGGTGAACTGTGTAGCCCCGGAGTTCACACCCGGAATGGGGCCCTGGGGCTGGGCCCTGTTGGAGTTTCCCTGCTTTGGGGGAATGGGCTGTCCATAGATGTCTGTCCTAGATCTGCATTCTGAGGACCAGTGAAAACCCTTCTTACAGCGAGGGCATTTTGTGGCAGGGGCTCCTGGACTATTAGTACTAGGTCCTGTTGGGTTTTGGATCCGAATTTGAGTCTGATTTTGGCTCTTCTGGGGGCAGGCTCGGGAAAAATGTCCAGGTTGGTTACAGTTGTAGCAAAGGCGATTAGGAGGGCGCGCCGGCTGTGGGGGCATAAAATTTTGTAAGGCGGCACCAATGGCAAGTCCGAAAGCATGGGCAGAGCCGATGCCGGAGCAGAGGCGAACATAGTCACAGAGCTCTCCTTGGCGATAGGGGCGGATGGCATTTTGGCAAGCGGGGTTGGCATTTTCATAAGCTAGGTGTTTAACGAAAGCGTTTTCACTTTCACCCGCGCCAAAGAGCCTCTCAGCTAATTCTTGTAAACGACTTATGAAATCACTGTATGGCTCATCTGGGCCCTGTCTTATTTTTGCAAGAGAAGTGGTTGCGGTGCCCTTTTGTGGAAGGCGCCTCCATGCTTTAAGACCCGCGGACTGGATCTGGGTTAGAAGTCCGGGGGGAAATTGAGCTTGTTTCTCATTGCTTTGGTATGGGGCGGAACCAAGAAATTTAAGTATGGTCCAATTTTTAGAGGAGGATTTTCGCATATTACGCTGAACAAACTGTTTAGCGGTGTCTTCATATTCGCTTTTCCAAAGAATAAAGTCACCTCCACTTAGCGCTGCCTTCGCTAGAAAGAACCAATCATTGGGCGTGAGCCAGCGCTCACTAAGATTTTCAATTAGGGCGAGGGAAAAGGGGGCTGTGGGCCCGTAGTGTGTTACAGCAGATTTGACCTTTTCTAATGTTTTAAGACTAAGTTTCTTATATGTGTGGAAATAAGTTTGGGGGGCCGCAGTGTCTCTTGTACTGGGCTCTGCTTCGTCTATATCAGAAGGGGAGCTGTCAGAGTCCTCGGGGTTGTCACTGTCAGGAAGGGGGGTAGCTGCAGCCGCAGCTGAACTATCTATGTTCTCGGTCCTATCTGGGCGAGTCTGGGATCTAGTAACTGGGAATGCTAAAGTCTCGTGGGGAGGGGGACTGATCGTAAAAGCGGAGAATTCTTTGGCAATGGTTTTAATATCTCGGATGAAAGTGAGGGTCTCTTGAAGGAAAGGCTTTGGAAGCGGAGTGAATGCGGCGGTGGCCGCCAGGGGCAAGGTAATGGGTGCCTTGCCCGCCGCGGGTGAATGGCGGACGCGCCATGCGCTGAAGGCAAAATGGCGGTGGCAGGTGCGTGAGAGGTACTAGAAGGAGGCGGTTTGAATGGCGGAAGGACTGCCGCCACGAGTGGTGGCCAGCCAGGATTATTGTAGCGAGCGGCCTCGTCCTCTAATTCTGCCTGTTCAGAGGGATCTAACTGGTCGCCGGAGTCCTGAGAAACGGGGGGTGGAGCAGAGGAATAGAACTCCTGAAGGGGAGGGTGCAGAGAAGGGGCCTGAGGGTCTGTATCTATTTGGATGGAGACAGAAGGGCAATTTGAAGGCGCTCGTGAGGGGGGTCGCGAAAAAAAAAAGCGAGTCAGCATGAGCGTCGGGGAGGCCGTGAACTGAGGGGGCTTTTGAAGGGGCCAGGGAGTGACTACGGAGAATTTCTTGCCCTTCTTTGCAAAGGCGCTGTATGTCAGGGGAATTATTGTGGTTTTTAAGGATGTCTGTTATGAGGTTATAATAGTTAAAAGCAGTTATAGGGACAGTCTCGGGGCCAAAAACCTTATAATAGTCATTTAGGCAGTCGCCTACACGGTGCCAGAGGCGGGAGTCAATGCTACCCTCCTGAGGAAACCATGGGCAGATTTTAAAAACGAAAGTGAAAAAGGAATTCAAATCTTTTTTACGAACCCTTATCTTGCGCACCTTGAGAGATTCTTTTAATTGAGCAACGAACAAATCATGTTGTGAGCATGCCTGTCCCATGGTTGGGTCTTACCTTTGAAATGCCGCTGTCGGGGAACGGGGGTCGTCAGGGAATGCCGGCGCGCGGTCGGGTAGTCGCGGTGAGCCGGGCGAAACGCTGCGATCGAAGGGGACAGCAGTCCGCACAGGCGATCAGTCGAGCCCGACGTTGGGCGCCAGTTGCCTCGGCCTGCGAGGCAGTCAACGGGGTCCGCCGATATACCTGCAACGGATGAAAAGGGATGGGACAGGAGGCGCGAAAGAACGGCAGCAAGACAAAGGATTCTGATCAAGCTGCAAATTTATTTCAAAACGGAGGGAGTTATATAGAGGAGGGCAGTAGAGGAAGTGCAGTGGATAGGTGGCTTCAAAGCGTGCTCTAGCCTGCGATTGGCCGGGGGGTGCATGGCGGGCGCGTGATCAAGGCACTGATTGGTGTGCCACCTGCATGTTCAGGGGGGAGGGATTCCATGGCTCCTGACCGCAGCATCCTGTTTATTCCGGCGCAGCTCTCAGGTCTGATTGTATCAGCCTGTTTCAGGCTTATCCCAGCCCCCAACATCTGAGTACAGATCTTTTACCTCCTTGGTTAGGTTTATTCCTAGGTACTTTATTTTTCTTGTTGCTATAACAAATGGCATTTTTTTCTGATTTCTTTTTCTGATATTTCAGTGTTGATGTACAAAAATACCTTCGATTTCTGAATATTGACTTTGTATCCCATTGTTTTGCCAAATTCACTTATTAGGTCAAGTAGTGTTTTGGTGGGGTCTATATGATTTTCTATGTACACTATCATGTCATCTGCAAACAGTGACAGTTTTGCTTCTTCCTTTCCAATTTGGATGCCTTTTATTTCTTTTCCTTGTCTGATTGCTGTGGCTAGGACTTCCAGTACTATGTTCAATAGAAGTGGTTAAAGTGGACATCTTTGTCTTATTCCTGATCTTAGTGGGAAAACTTTTAGTTTTTGCCCATTGAGTACGATGTTGGCTGTAGGTTTCTTGTATATGGCCTTTATTATGTTGAGGTATGCTCCCTATACTCCCACTTTGCTGAGTGTTTTTATCATAAATGGGTGCTGTACCTTATCAAATGCTTTTACTGCACCTATTGATATGATCATGTGATTTTTGTCTTTCCTTTTGTTTATATGATGTATTACATTTATTGACTTGTGAATATTGCACCATCCTTGCATCTCTGGGATGAATCCCACTTGATCATGGTATATGATATTTTTAATGTATTGCTGGTTGCGTTTCGCCAATATTTTGTTGAGGATTTTAGTGTCTATGTTCGTCAGCGATATTGGCCTGAAGTTTTCTTTCTTTGTTGTATCTTTATCTGGTTTGGGGATTAAGATGATGCTGGCTTCATCCTAATGGATGAGAGTTTGAGAGTCTTCCTTCTTCTTGGATTTTTTGGAATAGTCTGAGAAGGATAGGGGTTAGCTGTTCCTTAACTATTTTGTATAACCCTCCTGTGAAACTGTCTGGTCCAGGGCTTTTGTGTGACAGGAGTTGTTTGATTCCTGCTTTGATTTCATCAGCTGTTATTGGTCTGTTCAGGCTTTCTGCTTCTTCTTTATTCAGTTTTGGAAGATATTTTTCTAGAAATTTGTCCATTTCACCCAGGTTTTCAAATTTCTTGGCATTAGTTGTTCATAGTAATTTCTCACAATCCTTTGTATTTCTGTGGTATCAGTTGTAATCTCTCCTCGTTCATTTCTGATTTTGTTTACTTGGGTCCTCTCTCTTTTTTTTCTTGATGAGTCTTCTTAATGGCTTGCTGATTTTGTTCATCTTTTCAAAGAACCAGCTCCTGGATTTATTGATCCTTAGAATTGTGCTTTTAGTCTCTATGTTGTTTAATTCTGCCCTGATCTTGGTTATTTCCTTCCTTCTACTTGCTCTGGGCTTTGTTTGTTGTTGTTCCGCCAGTTCTTTAAGATGTAGCGTTAGGTTGTTTATTTGAAATGTTTTATCTTTTTTGGGTGGGCCAGTATTGCGATGAACTTCCCTCTCTGGACTGCCTTCGCTGTGTCCCATAGGTTTTGGACTGTTGTTTGTTCATTTTCATTTGTTTCCAGATACTTTTTGATTTCCTCCTTGATCCCATTATTGACCTCATTCATTGTTTAATAGCATGCTATTCAATCTCCATGAATTTGAGTTTTTTCCTTGAGGTTGGTTTCTAGTTTCAGGCCCTTGTGGTCTGAGAAAATGCTTGATATGATTTCAATTTTCTTGAATTTGTTGAGGGTTGTTTTGTTTCCCCATCATATGGTCTGTCTTTGAAAATATTCCATGTGCATTTGAAAGAATGTGTATTTTGCTTCTTTGGGATAAAATGTTCTATATATATCAGTTAAGTACATTTGATCTAGGGCACGGGTGTCAAACTCATTTTCAGTGGGGGCCACAACAGCCTCACGGTTGCCTTCAAAGGGCCGAATGTAATTTTAGGACTGTGTAAATGAAACTACTCCTTAACTAGGGGCAAGGAGCTCGGTGCCGCTGCTGGGTAGAAACATGTGCCGGGCTGGATAAAACAAGGTAGAGGGCCGGATTCAGCCCACAGGCCTTGTGCTCTAAAGTAATGGCTTCAAAGCTTTCAGCATTAGCATCACCTGGGAGTTGGTTAGGAGTGAAAATTCTCAGGCCCCTCCTAGACCCAGTGAGCAGGGCCCAGCAGCAGTCTGCGTGTCGCCCTCTAGGCAATAATGCTGGTGTACATGAAGTCTGAAAACCATTGGCTTGACCCAAGTGGGGGACTTGGAATAACACCTGGGACATAGTAAGTGCTCAATAAATGTCAGTGGCTTATTATTATTACTTGCCAGGGCATTCATTATTTCTAGGGTCTGGTGTGGAACTTAGTCCAGCTCCAGAGGGGAAAAGGCTGATCAGCATCTTCACACTCAGTTAAGCATCCTGGGTCTCTGTGGACTTGTCGGTCTTGTGTTGCCCACTGCAGAATTTCCAGCCCCAAGAACAGTGCTGGGGATATTGCCTGGGCTTGGCAATTATTTACCGTATGAATGTGGCACCTCTCTTCTCACTCTCTCTCATCTGTTAGTCTGGCCTTGAGAAAAGAAGGAGACATCGGGGGCTGAGGAGTAGACTTCAGGCCCCACTGGAAAACCCCTTGTCTAGGGAGCATTCTCTGCCTATATAAGGCTCGCTTTTCAGACCCCTTGTTTCTGTTAGTCCATTAGAGTATGTGCAGCGGGTGTTACAGCGGGTGTTACCACGCCCTTATGTTTATATCACAATGTAGCAATACGAAAAAAGACAGTGAGTTCAAGAGAGATGTGGATGAAAACCTCACCCCCTTCTCAAAAAAGGAGGACCAATTAATACAAAAGGTGCTCAGTGTCGTTGGTCTGCAGGGAAATGCATATTAAGAGCACAATGTGATGCCACTATACACCCACCAGAAGCACGACGTTGAAAAAGATGAAAAGCCCTGGGCGCTGAGGAAGGTGCGGTGTAGCTGAACTCTCATATTGGCTAAACTGAGAACAAACTGATAAAGCCACTCTGGACAACTGTTTGGGAATATTCGCTAATACTTGCTAATATAAATATTTACTAACACCAAAAATACATCCGTATGCTTTTCTGAAAGACCTGTGGTAAAATATTCACAGAAACACTATTTTTAATAGGCCCAAACCAGAAACTACTCAAACAAAATTGTCAAGAGTGTAATTCACAAAACAAGCGTGGTACATTCACAATAAAATACTACACAACCATGTGAATGAATGACCTACAATGACACTCAACCACGTGGAAGAACTCGATGAACAAATTCTTAAGCAAAAGAAACCAGGCACGAGAGAGTATGAATGTGCCGTTTAATTCCATTTGCCTGAAGTTCAGTAACAGACAAGGCTGATGTGCCCTTGGGAGAGGGGCCTCTGGGAGAGATGTGAAGGCTTCTGAGGAGCAGAGAGGGTGTGTTGGTGTGAGTGCCAGCTGCACTGATGTGTTCCGTTGGGGAAAAACCATTGCACTTCTAATGCGTGCACTTCTCTGCATGACTATTCTTTTTATTAGTCAGGGCTGTATTGTTTTTTAAATTTTTAAAAATATATTTTATTGATTATGCTCTTACAGTTGTCCCATTTTCCCCCTCTTTAGTCCTCTCCATACTGCACACCCCCCTTCCCACCTGCATTCCCCCTCACCGCCTTAGTTCATGTCCATGGGTCTGTGTGACTGTTTCAACAAAAAGTTAATGTAAATGATCAAAGACTATCAGATGGTTCGTGTCTTCTACTGTTCCTGAGGGGCCAGTCCAGGGAGAAGAAAAACAGTCCAGAATTCAAGACCTGGACTTAGAATTCAATTCTAAGTCTCAGTGTCCTTACCAACAGACAACGAGGAATCCCAGACCCGAGAGGAGAAGGAAATCACACAAAGTTGATATGCAGTGGCTGGCATGGCCCATGACCTTCCTTGGCCACACACAAGGAGGTGGTTGAGGCCCTGGCCATCTGCTTATGGAAGCAACGGGGTGAGGTGTGCAGAGCGGTCCTGTACACAGAGGCACAGCAGAGCCGGGGGGACTGCCGTTGCCAGCATTCTCCGAGTCAGACATATGCCTGTGGATTTCTCCATTACCTTTCAACTGCACGCTCATCCTTTCCAATGACATGCTCTCATTTTTCCTTGAAAGTGATTGCAAGTCCTAAATGAGCACACAAAAATAAACTTCTTCATCAACCAGGGGGGAAAATGTATCACCCGAGTGGAACTTGCACCTGAATGCAGTCGGAACACAGCAGCATACGCTGGACTGATCACCCCTGTCTCTGCAGATGGATGGGTATGTTCGGCACAGAGGTTGCATTATGGGCTGGGGTGACGGGAAGCTGCCCTGTTTAGGGCAGCCTTTCTAAAGGTGCTCTTCAGAATGCTAGTCTCACGAGATGTTAATCAGTGCCACGAGGCAACAATTGCATGCTCAAATATATGTTGGGAACTACTACTAGGAACTACTGTATTCTTTGCTGCAGGGCTTCTCAGACACTTTAATATGCTAACGGGCATAATGAATCACCAAGTAGGTGATGGGGATCAAGTAGGTGGCATTTCTCTAACTTATTTTATTACTCAATTCTTTTTGATTTGTAAAACACTTTGTGAAGAGTGTTCCCTGGAACCCACAATGAAAAATATGGACATGGACCCAACCTTGGTCTAAGAGTCAGGAGACCTGGCTTACAGATCCAACTTGGTTATCAATCAGCAGGATTCCCTGGACAAGTTCTTCTTTTCCCAGAGCCTCAGGTAATTAGAAAGAAGGGAGTTGAAGAAAAGCAGGGATGTAGATTTGCTGGAGAGAGGGGAATAGTATTTTAACTGTTATCTTACTACTTTTTCCTTTTGCATTTAATGCTGTGGTGTTATGCAATGTGGCTTAATTATTTACACACACGGCAGTTGCTGTTGATAACTTAATAGCTGCTACCCTCCTTTCTTGCTGAAAGAACCCTGATTTTTCCCATGTGACACCGAGCCCAGTGAGAGGTCAAACTCCATTGTTTTGTGTCTAGGGTTAGCCCTGTGTTTAGTCAGTTCTAGCCGGTGAAATAGAAGGGCAAGTTTGCTGGGAGCTTCTGGGAAAGACTTTGTTCTCTGATGACATAGAGCCTCTCAAGGATGAACGCTCTCTTTTTATTCCCTCCTTTCCCAATTAAAATGGGGTTATGTGAGGATGTGATGGTTGGACTGATCTTTTGACCATAAAACAGCAAGGATGAGAACCAGTAAACAGGATGCATAGAACTGGCAGGGAAAGACCCTGGGTCCTTGCTGACATCACTGAACTTCTGAACAAATATTCGAACCGCCTACCTCTGACATCTTGTCAGACTGTGAGTGCCTTCAGAGCTTCAGTCACCATCACTTGGATTTGCTCACACAGAAACTTACCGATAATATTTGTGTCTGTTTTGTCTTTCATTATTCTATTTTTCTCATTTTTAAGGGGTAGTCGGTTATAAGATGCATTTGTGATTGATTTATGAGTGAAGATAGGAAGCTCTGACGCAGTAACAGACAAAATCCTAAAACCTCAGTGACTTAACCCAATATTACTTAATTCTCCACTTCATTGTAGTCGGATATGCGTTAGGTAGCCCCATCCCCACTATTAGCTGTGTTATCTGGAACACGTGGTATATTAGTCAGGTGGAGCTAGGCTAGGCTACAGTAACAGTCTCTCAATTTTCAGTGGTTTAATGCATAAAGGTTTATTTTTGGTGTGTACAAAGTCTGCTTTCAACTCATTGGTTGTCCAGAGAAGTGATTTCCAGATTGCTGAAGCTAGAAAGGAGAGAGCTGAGGGTCACACAGCAATTCTTAAATATTTTGGCCTGGAAATGACATCACTTCTCTTTATTGTCCAGAACAAGTCACACATCCCAATGGAACTTCAAGGGAATCTGGGAGCTATAGAGGAGCAGATACCTATGAGTACTAATTGTCCCTGAAACAATGTATGACCAGCTTTTAAAAAAATAACCTTGGCTCTGACTGGGACCCTGAAATGTGTTCGATGGAATCTGGTGGATGGGGAGAGGTGAACAGTAAAACTTCCCTCACCCCGCTGAACCTACTACCTTCCAGAGGCCGGACCAGGCCAGGCCCTGCGTGCAAGGTAGTACATGGAAAGAGCCAGCTCAGGACCCAGAAGTCTGGGTTCTAGTCTCTGTGTTTCTCTCAACCTCAGGCAAGCTCTTTTTCCACTGGCTTGCCTAGGCTGTAAAATCAGGGTTTTGATCCTGTTCTAGTCCCTATGGCTGAGCAACAAGTCAATTCAAAACCTAAAACAATAGTCACTTATTATCTTTCGTGGTTTCACTGCATTGGGAATGTAGGAGTGGCTTGGCTTGGTGGTTTTGTCTTAGGGTCACTTACCCACATGGATCTGAAGGCTAGATTGGGGCTGAAGATGCACCCCCATGGTGGCATATTCCCATGGTTGGTGGGTTGGTGCTGGCTGCTGGTGTGGGGTCTCAATCCCTCTCTACCTGGGCCTTTGCACAGGCCTGCGTGAACATCTCCACAGCATGTGGCTGGCTCTCCCATGTCCCCCAAACCATGTGATCTCAATGACCAAGGTGGAAACTACATGCTTTTAAGACTTGGCTTCAGAAATCATATGTTAACCTTCCATTGTATTCTCTGAGTCACACAGGCCCACCCTGACTCAGAGAGGGCAGGGGCCACACAAGGGGATGAACAGCAGGAGGTGAAATTACTGAGGACTACCTGTAACCTCTGACATTCTTTGTTTATGATGCAACAACACCCTCCCTCCAAGGAAAGTGCAGGTAAGGCCAGACCTAAGGTTTCCCAAAACGCTGCTGGTCCTCTGGGATGAGATAATTTCTAGAACAAGAACAAGTTTAGGAGTAAACTCACTTTCTATTTAATTCTTGCAAGAACTCTAAGAAACAGGTGTTATTTTTATCATCCCCATTTCACAGCTTGGGATATTCAGGTCTAGAGAGGTTGACTTGCCTAAGGTCAGGGTAAGCATATGCTGAGTCAGATTGCACACCCAGAGCCTATGTTACCAATACCTCCCAGAGCCGGGCTCAGCTCCAGAGGGGTGTACTGTGGCCCTGCCCCTTGCGCCAGCCCAGCCTTTAGCTCAAATATTCTCTTTGCGGCATGGAGTTGGGGCAGCTAAGGTCCCCCCTACAGTACCCAGGCAGTTGCCCTCCCTCCCATGACACCCACTTCTTTCTGCACAACTTACATCCCACCCAGAGGGACTTGTATCCCAGGAACTTACTTAGAGACTGGAAGTCCTTTTAATATTTCTACCACACCTTGAGCTAATGGTGTTAGTGCCTGAACAAACCAGTGTGTCCCTGCTTAAGGGAGCGATAATGGAGTCTGATAAATCAGAACAAGGAGTGATTTCTTTGTGAGCCAGCATATTAGGGCTTAGCTATGAAATGGCCCTTTTCTTTAACTGTCAGCAGCAAGTGAAAAACCTTGTGACCACAGATTTATTAAATATTATGGACTTAGATAAGATGATTTAAAGTTCATGCTTCTGTTCCTGATCTGCCTATTGCCAAGAAGCCTGGACAAAGGCTAAGCCCATCTCAGCAATTTGCCTGCATTTGAATGAGACAAATGAATAATTTCTCGGGCTCTGGGGTCTGAGGACAGGAGGGGGACTGATGATCCTGGAGCAGAATCTGAGAAGGCACTGCCATTCCTGGCCAGGGTAGGCCCGGAAGAAACAGTGGATGCTCTGGACTGGCACATGTCCCCGAAGAGCCCGGTGCAATCAGTCACATGTGTCTCTGTGTGGTTGCCAAGGCTGTGGGCACCATGCATGTGGTCACACATGTTGGGGGTGGTGCATGTAATGATGGGAAGCCGGGAGTGCCATGGTGGAGAACACAGGCCCTGGAGATGTGCAGGGTTATTGTTTTGACCATACACAGCTGGGGACCACGAGTGGGTTTCCTCACCTGGGAAATCAATGTGATAGTAACAATGACACCTATCTTAAAGGGCCTTGGTGAGTATTAAGTGAGGTAACACCTGTAGACTCCTCCAAACAAGGTCTGCCATTGTAAGCACTTACAGTGATGGCTATTTTATTCCGTGTGTTTTGTGTGTATATCTGTGTGCACTCGCCTTTGGAGCATGTGTGTTTATCTGTATTTGTGTGAGCATAGGGCATTCACATGGAGGTATGCGTGTAACCTCAATGTAATTAAGGACAATGACTTGCCTGGCAGTGGGATTCAGCACTTCCCAGGCAGAATGTGGCACCCACACCTTCCATCTGAAGATCCCATCTGGACCTAAGTGGCTATAAAAAGTTCTCCCATCACTGCGGGGGCCACCTTTGCCAGAGGCTGGGCAGAAAATGACAGGTGGGTAACTGGATGATCCAAATGTTGGAGGCAGAGAATCAAAGTCCTACCTGTTAGTATAATTAAACTCATATGGTTTAATAGAGATTGCTAATGAGCCAGGGATAACTCTGGCTGATTTCACTCACTCTAATTCTTGTACATTAGCAAATTGGGAGAGCTTGCTAGTTTGTTGCACCGCAGGGCCCACATCAGGGCTCTTGACCATCAGTGTCCCCTGGGGCCTGGAGGCTTAAGGGACAGGGAGTCATCTAAGCATAATGCTGCTGGGACTGCCTGTAGTGTGCAGCTGGTCCCTGGGTGCCATGTTTGACTTGTGGCAACTAGTCCTCATGCCAGGATTCAGGCTACACTTTGTGGATGAGAAAACTGAGTCCTGGATCAGTAAGGTGGTTGAGCACTGGTCTTAGCCTTTCTCCCTTGGGGTTAATGCCAAGTGTGCTGGTGGTGTCTTTATGGAAGGAAATGAAGACAACACTTTCTTCCAGTCCCAGCAACTCATTCAGCAGAGATAGGATCAGGAGTATTCTCAGGTCCACTTCTGCACTTCTGCACCTGGCTTAACAGCCACTCACAGTGATTCAGCCACAGCTCTGCCCATTAGCCCAGCTGTCCGCATCCTCTTCACCTGGGAATGACACACTGTCTCAGCTACCTGTGAGAGCCTGTTTTCCCAGCAGTGCCTGGAGCACTGCATGTCCTTGCTGGGCTCCCTCGTAACTATGTCCTATTTCTGAGATGAGGAAGAGAGCTGGGGAAGCCATGAAGAGTGACATCAGCTGGGCCACTGGGAACTCTGGCTGTGATCCTAGCAGCTTTGTGTAGTGGAAGGGACCTGAGCTGGGGTAGGAGCTAGGGGTGAAAGTCTGTGTTCACCTGTAAATTGAAGGACGTCAACTACAGCCATGGTCCAGAGACTTTGGAGAGCACAAGGCTCACCTAGAGAACTAGTTACGGGCGGTTTCCAGACCCCAGACAGTGACGTTCTAACTCAGAAGGTGCGGGGTAGGCTTGGGCTCTCATTGTTAACAGACATCTCAGGTGATTCTGATGCATGTGTTCTATAGGTCATGCTTAAGGTCCCTCCCAACTCTTCCATTCACGGGCCTTCCAGCCCTTGGTTCACCAGAACATAAGGGCCATCTCTCTTGGGACACTTTACTGTGCTCCTAGAGACAGACAATGTCCCACACCCCATCTATAGACTGTGGCACAGATGGGAAGCACTAGGAGCTATGTGCAGCTCTTGGAAGACTAAACAGGTACCAATCTATCTCTTCCTGCAGAGAGCATGTCAGGGCGAGTAGCTGATCCTCCATTCAGCCCAGAATTCAGGCAAAAATGTTGGTATGATCTTAACTCTCCTTTTCTCACATCCCACATTCAGTCCACTAGCAAATCTTCCCAGCTCTACTTTCAAAATCTGTCTCAATATGACCTATCAAACTACTGTCTACAGCTACCATCCTAGTTTGATTGAGAATTATCTCTTGTTTGGAAAACAGCCTCCTAACAGGTCTAGTTTCCACTTCTGTCCTTTCTGATTTATTACCCACACAGCAGCCAGAGGGATCCTTTTAAAGCACATTATTCATCTATGCAAATTCTTCCCAGGTCTTCATACCACACCCCAAATAAAATCCTGCATCTTTATCATGACTACAAGAGCTGGCCCTCATTACCTCCTTGATCTCGTCTCCTACCTCTCTCCTCTCCCTTCCCCCTGTTCCAGTCATGTGGTGTTATCACTGCTCCTTGACCACACCAAGCCACCGCAGGGCCTTTGCATGTGTTTCTCCCTCTGCCTGGAATGCTCTATCCTCAGGTATCTGCATGGTTTGCTCCATTGCTCCATTCAGGTCTATCTCAAATGGCAATTGGATTTCTTCTTCTCTTCTCTGATGAGTCTTTGTAAAATAACATCCCCTACATGTGTTATTTCCTTGCCCAGCTTAAATTATTGTGTGTTTGCGTGTCTGCACAAATATGCTGGTTTGTTTGCTTAATGCCTTTTACCTGTCCCTGCACCCCACTCCCACCCTGGGAGAATGTATGTTCCATGAAAGCTGGGAGGTTATTTTCTCTGTTCCTAAAGCCTAGAACAGCACCTGGCAGAGAGTGGGCTCTCAAAATACATGTGTTGAATGAATGAAATGGTGAAGTGACAGTAATTCAGGCATAATCCTTAATCTTGTCTGATTTATTTAAATAAGCAAGTTAGTCATGAGCTTTGTATTGGGTTGGCCAAAAAGTTCACTTGTTTTTTCTGTAAGATGGCTCAGCAGCTCTTGGTTGTCTTTAACTTCATTTGAAATAATTTTAGCAGACTGTATTGTGACAATTGTCATATCAGTGTGCATTTAAAAATTTATCAGAATTGGTGAATTTTTGTGTAGCCATTTTAATATTGAAGATGGAAGAAAATAAGCAACATTTTCAGCATATTATGCTTTATTATTTTAAGAAAGGTAAAAACGCAACTGAAACGCAAAAACAGATTTGGGTAGTGTGTGGAGAAGGTGCTGTGACTGATCAAACGTGTCAAAAGTGGTTTGTGAAGTTTCATGCTGGAGATCTCTCGCTGGACAGGGCTCCATGGTCAGGCAGACCAGTTGAAGTTGATAGCAATCAAATGGACATATCAGTTGTGAAAAATCGATGTTATACCACACATATGACAGCCAACATATTCAAAATATCCAGATCAATAAAGTTATTGGTGAAAATGAAAAATGTGTCTTTTATTTTACAGAAAAACCCCATACAAACATTTTGGCCAACACAATAATTTCCAGTGTATTACTAATGGGTTATGAGTGATACACTTTTCTCTGCCTCAGTGATTGGGATCAGCTGGTTGCTGTTGGGCACTCATGTGGCATCAACAGGAATCTCTAGGGCCATTCAAATGCTCAGTCTCTGATTGGAAGGGAGTTCCTGAAATGGCACCATTCCTCGTTCCGAATGGATTTGCCCCACATGGCCGGAGTGACTCCCCAGCCCTGACCAGGGTATGACAGTGTGGGATTCTCCACTTAGATATCTTGTGTGGTGCTGGTGGAGAAGACACATTGCCTTTCTAAGGTACCTTGGAATTTTAAAAACCTATCATATTTACTGTATTAGTTTTCTAGGGCTGCCATAACAAGTATCAAACAACAGAAATTTATTTTCTTGCAGGTCTGGAAGCTAGAAGTGTGAGATCAAGGTGTCAGCAGTGTTGGTTTCTTTCTGAGGCCTCTCTCCTCAGCTTGCCGATGGCTGTCTTCTCCCTGTGTCTTCATACACTCTTCCCTATGTATATGTCTGCCTCCTCATCTCCTCTTCTTATAAGGATGCCAGTCAGATCGGAGTAGAGTCCACTGCAGAGACCTCATTTTAACTTAACTACCTCTTATAAGACCCCATCTCCAAATGCAATCACAGTCTAAACTACTGGAGGTTAGTGTTTCAACAAATAATTTTTTGCCAGGGAAAGACACGATTCAGTTCACAACAGTTACCTACTTCTCTTTTGATCTTCACAGATATTTCCTGAGAAAACAAGTTTAAAATATGTTCCTCACACGGGTTTTGAATGGTTGAATAGCTCCTCGTGATGCACACGGTCATGGTCATGGTCCTCAGAAGAGGAGACGGAGAGGGTTCGCTGCCTTACCCGAATCCACACAGCGAGGTCGGCCACAGGGCCAGGGCTGGACTCCCCGCAAGTGCGTTTCAACACTCAGTCACCTCCCGTCCTCCTGACAAAAGGCAGCAAAAGGATACAAGGCACTAACGAATGGAGGCAGCGCTGCCATTTTCAACTCGTGCACTAGAACCCTTGTGGAGAAGACAGCTGGTGGGGGGTCTTTTTCTGCTCTTGAGTTTCTCATAAGGTTAATCGTTCTGCCTAGTGCACTGTGCGCCTCTAGAGGAGGGGAGCAGGGAGAGGAAGGCGAGTCAGCAGAGGAACTAAACTGGCGACCTCCAACAGACACAGTTCTCTTCCCAGAGATTCCGTCCTCACTGTTTTTGTGTTTTTTTTTAATTCTCACACAGGGATATGTTTATTGAATTTTAAAGAGAGAGGAAGGGAGAGAGAGAGAGAGAAAGAAACATTGATATGAGAGAGAAACATCAATCAGTTTTCTCCTGTATGTACCCCGACCAGGGATATAATGCACAACCTAGTTATGTGCCCTGACCAGGGATTGAACCTGCAACATTTTAGTGCATGCGACAACACTCCAACCAACTGAGCCACCCAGCCAGGGCCTATCCCCACTGTTAGAGAGAAGTCTGAATGCCCCCGGAAGGTGGAGGACCATTTGGGAATAAGATACCTCTATCCACCCTGTACTCTCTCCGTCTGGTGAAGGATAAGGATTATACACATGATGAATACATACCTACACAGGTGATCCTTTGGAAACCTGGGTGAGGAAGTTGCAAGAGGGTGAAGCCATCATTTCAAAAGCTTGGATACACTTCTGAGGCCTACGTGCTCCACCAGGGCGAATGGGGCTAATCTTCCAGACATACTCTATACCTACAGCCTTTTCCACCACACCAGACGGTTCCACCCTCCATTGGCCTCCCTTCCTTCTTCTTATCATGCGACTGCAATGCCTGGAGTCACTTTTTATCCACGATACTCAAAGCGTAAGGATGAGAGCCAGTTTGATGGAGATGGTCAAGTGAAGTGGTAGTTAAGGCCTGGGTTTCTGATGACAGGATTGAGCAGATAAATCAATACCAGCGACACCTGTACCTGGGTGTTAATTGAAACTATGTGGTTGGGTTCCCTGATAATTGCAGCTGCCTGCATTTCTAATGATACATTTGGTGAGTCAAAAGCAGACTCTCTGTAAAGATGAGCCTGAAAGAGCCACAGAGTCTTCAGGGACTACCACTGGCTGTTAATGGAGTGAATGGAAGTAGCTTCCAAGATGTGATGCTTGGGCAGGTCTTCATCAGCTACAGGACTTCTCTCCTTCTCCCTTCCTCCCCGTAGTGTGAGAATGGACCTGGCCCTCAGCGAGCTGAGTGTTTTTAGATTCTGGCCATCTTAACCCCATTTTGCCCAACCCTTTCCTAGACCTGTTTCCTGGATGGGAAAGGGATGGGAAAGACCACTCCTCTAGACACAGCCCTTGGCATCTCTGCATGATTTTCCATATTTCCTCAGCATCCTTCTTTTCAGGTCATCCCTGGAAATAGTAAACATATACTCAGTCCACCATGTCATGTGCAAGGAAAAACCGAAAATGGAATTATCAAGAACTTCAAGAGAGATAAATACTGGAGCACAACCCATAACAATTTTTCACATTAGCAAGCAACCCAGTTGTATCTTCCCAGCAAATTTCTGAAGGAACATTTTTAATTCATTTTGTAGGTGATGACCTTACCTGAACCTAGTTTGGCAAGCCACAGTAGCTGGGCCTTGTTGTTTGGTGTGGTTCTAACCTTATAACCATGCTCTTTGGTGACTGTAGGGTCTCTGGCGGGGAAGGAAGTGGGGGAAGCTGTGAAGAAGGGGCTTCCAGAAATCCCATCCTGGCTGTAAGCTGAGCAGCTCCACTTTTATCTCGTTTTATACTTTAGAAATGAGGTTCCCAGATGTTGGTTGCACCAAGGGAACTCTCAGCTAAACAATAATGGTCATTAACACTTGCAGGGCTCTTAACGATTTGTTATAAGCAATTCCACTTCCAAGTGAATTTGGGAAACTATTCTTATTTCTCCCCATTTTTTGAGGAAACTGAGGTGCAGAAAAGTGAGCTGTCTTAGCCAAAGTAAAACAGCTTTCGAGTGTCAGGGATGGTGTTCAAATGCAGGTCTTTGATTCCCAGCCCCCTGGAGGCAGTGGTGCCCCCTGTGAAGACCCCCAAGCTATGGGGGTCATAGAGATCTTGGTCTTGGGGAGAAAACCAAACTGAAAAGCTCAACTTTGGGGGAGTGCAGGGACTTCTGAAAGGGATCAGAATGTACCCAGGGAGGAAAGGAAGTCACATCGAAAAAGGCTGTGTCTGTGGCAGCTGTATGCAGTCTCTTGCCATAAACGGAATACAGTCTGCAGAGATGGACAGCTACCCTGACAGCTTCCTGAACCAGGGGAGCTAGGCCAGGGTTTGAAAGAGGAGAGGAAATAGAGAACAGAATTCTGGGGTGGGAGGAAGACTAGGAATAAAGATTTCTGTCCATGACGAGTTCTGAGCAGTTTGCCCCTGGCAAGCACCTGCTCGGGCTGCAAAGTTCTGCTATGTGTGTATCTGTCTGCCTCCCCACAGCTCTTTTCTCTGGAGTTCATCTTCCAAGCAAGCCCAACCTCAGGCTCAGTGGAGCGAAGACAAGGACAAGTGCCAAGCCACCTGTGTCCATCACAGCTGCACGCCTGGCTCCAGCTGGGTGTGTAGGACACCTTGGCAAGGAGTGCAGAGAGCTGGGCAGAGGCAGGGATTGGGGCTAGATACTGAGCTCCCTGATTACTTGGGAGCTCTCTCTCTCCCACCAAACTGGAAGCTTTCTGGGGGACAGGGGCTATGTCTCCCTTATCAGGTCAAAGTTTCTCTCAGCACAGAGGTCTTTTTTTCTCCCAGCCATTGGTGTGAAAAACCCCTAGTAACCCCTAGTAACCAATCAGTAACCCCTCTTGTTGGGGGGGTGGCCTGATCAGTCTGGGCTCTGCACTGCTCCACCATGCCATGGTTCGAGTGACTAGTGGCCAGCAGACTGTTTTTGCTCAAATCTTAGAAAAGCTCAACAATTTCACCTTCCCTTCCTCATTGCTATCCTGAATTTCTTGGTGGGACAGATGACAACACCATCATCATTCTCATGCTCTGATTGTCCTATTAGCTCAGGCTACAGCCAGTGAGAATGGAAGCCACAGGTCAGCCCAGGTTCAGTCACAAGGATTCTGGGTAATGTAGTCTTCTGGCTCCTCCCTGCCCCTCCACCCTGCCCCACTCCCCTCACTGGCACTGGAAGGAAATGGCTTCAAATCTCAAAATAGCTTTGTGAAAGGGAATACTTCTCCTTTTCTCAGAACTGATGGGCATAATAGTATCATTGGAGTAATAGGAGCAATTTGTCTTTATAGCCTGGCACAGTTGAGTGATTTTCTGAAAGAGCAGGTTGTTTTGATACGGACCTGCATTGCTGTTTCTGATAAGATTCTGTCTCCTCTCTGCTGGATGAAGTTGTAGTTTCTCCACTGGAAGAAATTGAGGCTGGGTGGGGGAGTCGGATTTGATAACCAGGAGGCTGCTAGTGCTTTCCATGGAGACACCACTGTAGTGATGTGGCACAGGGCTCAGTTCCCATAGAGTGGTCCAGGCTAGTGCTATGTATGCACAATAAGGCTGTACCAGTCCACAATGAAATGATAAAATAAGGAACATGTAACCCGTTTGTCATAAAGTTGAATGTATTTAAGGATTGACCTTTGGTCTGATTTTTTCTACTTTTAAAAAATTGTTTATTTATTGATTTTTTTAAGAAAGAGCAAATAAGAGGGGAGAGAGAGAGACAGACAGACAGACAGACATCCATTTGTTATTCTACTTATTTATGCATTCACTGGTTGATTCTTATATGTGCCCTGACTAGGGATCGAACCTACAACCTTGGTATATTGAAACAACGCCCTAAGCAACTGAGCTATCGGCCAGGGCTTTTTTCTACCTTTTGATGTAAAAATGTGTAGGGGCTGGGTGAAGGCTCAGTGGGGAGAAGGGAAAGAGGTCTTTCCTGTGTTCAGTCTTATGTGATTGGGATATTCATCATAAATGCAGTCGGCGTTCATAAGTGAAGACGTGCTACTGTAGGGGAGGGATAAATTTCCCTTTTCTTCCCCTGTCAGTTCTTTTGGGTGGTCCAATAATCACATGGACTGGGGACAGATTAACAAGAGAAAAGAAGCAAATTTAATTGTATAAGTATATATGAGAGTTCTGTAGAAACCATGATGCCAGAGGACAAATTGGGCAGTTGAGGTTTACGGGCCATTCTGGGAGACAGAGAGTCCGGGACTTCAGAGGGAAAGCAGGCAGTTCGCAGGTAGATGAGAAAGAACAAACACGTGGTAAACAAATTCTTGCTGAGCCACCAAGAAACAATGGGGCACAGAGGGGAGTCTAACATACAGATTTTGCAGGCTTCTCTCTGCTGCCACAGCTAGTAAAAAGCCATCAAAATTCCTTTAGGCAGGTAGGGGGAGGTTAAAATTTCTTCTTGAACGTGTTGGGCTTTAATTGTCTTAAACTCAAAATAATCTGCGTGTCAGGGTGGCGCATTCTTAGGAGACTCTGCAGTTTCTTAAAAATAACCAGCTTAAAATAATCAATATGCCAAATGGCATTTCTCTTTTGGAGTGGCAAACTCTGCTCCCCCTCACTGCTAATTATCTGTAAATTCTTAATTATGTGTGCTGAAAAGGGAGAGGTGAGGATAATATAGCCAACCGTCTGTCTGATAATGGAAGTGAAACAGGGAAGGAAAATAACATTTGTTGAGGACTGATTCACCAAGGATAATTGACTTGCCCAGTTCACCCTGATAGTTAATGTGGGGTCTGGGACTAGAATCTGTGATACATCTGCTAATGCCTGGTCTTTTTCATGTACGCTACCTGGACCCTAGTAATACTGATCATGATACTAGTGAACTAGCATTGAGCACACACTAAGCACTTCCCAAGTATCATCTCCTTTCCTTCCCACAGCCGCCCTAGGAGGTCAGCTCCAGAGTTTGCCTATTTAAAGATGGATGATTCAAAGCTATTTTCAGCTCAATTCAAGAGACATTCACCAAGTGCTTGCTAAATTCCATGCCGGGGGCCAAACTGGACAAGGAATGGAACATTAATAAGGCAGGGTTCCTGCCCTTAAATAGCTCAGTGGGGCAAGGTGCACAATGGGGTGATAGCAGTAGAACACGGTGAGTCCCACGAGAGAGATTTATACATAAGGGATAAGTGGTAGCTCATGGGGACACAAGGCAAGATTTCAGGGGAGCAGAGCAGGGGAGGGAGTGGGGGATGGAGCAGCTCATGGAAGACTTCCTGGAGGAACTGATAACTGAGCTGCCTCTTCCATGGGGAGGAGTTGTGAGAGCCAGGTAGAAAAGGGGAAGGGTGGAAATGGGTCTCTGGGCGGAAGGAAGGGTATGGCAAAGCCCTTAGGGTGTGGCAGCAGCAGGATGCACAGAGGTGTGGGAAGGAGAAGGACTTATAAGAGAAGGAAATTATGGTTGCTTGTTGTCCTTGGGGAGCCATGGAAGGTCTTTAAACAGGGAAGTGGCATGATCCCATTCATAATCATGAGGTGCTCTGTGGGAGCAGAGGTGGAATTGGAAGGAAGTGTGGTGGGGCTGCTCTGGGGGCTTTTCCAATCTAGACCAGCAGTGATGTGCCCTGAGCTGGGGTCCTGGGGAGGAAGGAGCAGGTTCAGAGATGTTTAGGAAATGGGATCTCAAGACCCAGGGGACTGTGTGGATGTGGACATGAGGGGGAGGGAGGTGTTGAGAGTACTGGGTTTCTCATCTGGAGAACCAGATGGTGGGTAGAGCTGAGATGGGGATTCTGTAGGATATCGGGTGGGGGTGTGTACATGATGGGCTCAGGGTGGGACATGATGAATTTGAGTGACTTACAGAATTTATCATCTTCTGCCCCCAACTTCCGTAAGTCCCAGCTCTGTTTCTATCTTTGCAGCCAGCCATGTGGTCAGAGAAGGGGGAGAGGGTTTTGCCTCTGGAACCTGGTGAGACCAGCAATACCGTAGGGTACTACTTGTGACCCGGGTATTTGGGGAAAAGGGAAAAGGCACACACTCCCTGCCCCTGCCCTGAGCCCTGGCCCAAGGAACAGTGAAGGGACATGTGACACTCGCCTCCCAACCCCCATCATGTGGACAGAGACTCATTAAGGGCCTTGCACTGAACACTTTCCCTGGCCTCATTTCTCACCTGCCTGGGAGACAGCAGAGAAGTGGGTCATCTCACAACTGGGTCATCATTTTGGGGGCTTTAGCTCTCTCCTGTGGTGACTCAGATGGAATGGTACTCTAAATAATTGTCATTACAAGTCATTCATTTGTTCTTGCCAACAAATGCCTTGTTCATTCTTGTCCTTGGTGCTGTGCTAGACACATGATGTGCCGAGACTCCTGAGACAGGCCTTGCCTTCAAGGAGCTCAAAGACCATCCGGGGAGAAAGGTGAGTAACGACCTCTGAGATGAGGAAAGCACTGCTTCTGTTGAGGTACCTGTAGATGCTCCATGGGTGTTCTTGGTGGGGAGGGGTCCTCAAGGAGTGCTTAAGAGCAAGGTTGTAGAACCACTCAACTGTGGTTAGATCCTGGCTTCTCTCTACTCACTAGCTGTGTGACCTGGGGCAGGTTACTTAACTTCTCTGGGCTTTTCTTTTCTCTACAAGGTGGGGATAATACAGCACCTACCACCTAGGTTCATTGTGAGGATTAAACTCATTAATGCATGAACAGAGCTTTGAAGAGTGCCTGGCACAGAGTGAGTGATCCACAGTGTTAGCTGCTATTACTTTACCATCATCTTCATCACAAACTCTGAAGGGGTCTGCAGGGGAGGAGCCAGCACAGAGGAGAAACTGCTGGGGAAAGCCTCATAGAGCATATGACATTTCAGTTGGGCAAGAAAGGTGACATTTTGCTGAGGGAAAAAATCAGGCACAGGGAAGCTGACCCAGGCAGAGGGAGCAGGAGCAGAAGCAAAGGCCAGGAAGTGTGGAAATGCAAGGTGCATCTGGAAAAATGCACCTTGGCTCCCCAGAGTGTGGAGCATGTGGGGCAGGGAGGCCCTGGGGGCATAGGTTAGGGCCAGCTTGGGAAAGGCTGGAAGGCCAGACTAAGGAATTTAGGCAAAAGTGGTCCTGCAAGGCTTAGTTTTAAGAGAGGTGACAGGCCAGATTTATTTGCCTTTGAGGATTGTGGGGGCAGCTGTGTGAAGGATGGGTCAAGGCAGGGGCTACCCAGCCTGGCCAGGTGAGATGGCAAGGGTTCGAGCTAAGGCTGTGCATGGGGCTTGTGGGGAAGATGTTACTATGAGGCTGTGGGGCCAGAGGGGAAGCTGGATCCCCATCCCCCTCTTAATAATCAGGATAGAAGTTAAAAGTGTGAGGTGAGCCAACTGTGCCTCCAGTTGCCTGAAGTGAAGGGCTCCAAACAGTGGAACTAGACCCTTGGGATCCCTCCACCCATTATCACTGGTTCTCAAGCCATCCTTCTGCAGGCCATCGGGGAGCTGTGCTCTCTGCCTGGCCCTGGTGCAGCGCCCTGGGGATGGTTCTGGGCCTGTGGGACAGGGCACAGATGTCACTGTAGGGGTGATGGATTTTGGAGGCCGACAGACCTGGTTTCCAGGCCTGACTGCGACACTCACACATAGCTCTGGGACCCTCTCTGAGACTTGGTTTTCCTCTTTTGTCAACAGTAGCTATCTCAGCAGGTTATTTTAAGAATCAAAGGCATAATGGATAAAAGTACCCAGCACTGTGTCTGGCACCCATGACAAGCTCAATGAGCAGCTGGTGTTCATTGTTATCATGTCCCCGGGGCACTGGCCTTGTATTCCCCTCATTCCTCCCAGTCCACCCCCACTATTCAGAACTCCCTCTGTCCTACCTGTCCCTCACCACACCATGTGGAGACCTGGTATCCCAAGATGGATTCTGGCTGTCATAGGGAGAGGTGTCTGCCCCAGGAAGAGGTGTCTGTTCTCCCCTGAACCCATTCAGATTCCTCTTCCATGTAACAGTCTCTTCTGCTGCGACATGTGACCTGCACTTTACCCTTTGGGGTATCTCATTACCTGGGTGGAGTCCAAAGAGTGTCCACCGGGCTGGAATCTTTGAAGTTCTTCTTGGGAGGCAGAAGGTTGGACACATTGACCCTCAGACCCCGGTTGCTGAGTCTTTGCCTGTGTCTCACTGCCCTCCTCTCTTGCCCTCTGGCTCCTAGCCTGGCTCTAGAAACAGGTTCTGTTGCATACGAAGAGAAACCTGCTGCTGTGGATTGCCCTCACATTTATTTCCAGTCAGCATATGGGTCTGGGAAGCAATGGTGGATGCTCTACATCCTTATAGCCGGTCTCCCAGTGCTGTGCAGATCCTTGGAGGTGATTGAAACGTGATTTGTGAGCTTAGGAAGGAGGAAGGGAAAGCAGCATTTCAGACCACAGCTGTGGTCCTGGGTCAGTGCCTGTGCTTCCCTCCCTCCACCTGGCATTCCACCTCCTCCCACATGAGGCTGCCAAGCCAGGCAAGACCCTCCTATCCAGCCCACAACCTGAAGCAAAGCCAGGTTTCTTCCCCTCTCCGTGCCAGCAAAGCTGGGCTTGAGGCAGCATCCAGGGGCTCAGACCACCAGGAAGGGAAGATAGCTCAAGGGCCTTTCTGCTTATGAAGCTTTGTCTAGATCCATACCTCATGACACCAGGGGGAAGCTCCCTGCAGGAACCACACCATAGCCACAGCTAGAATTCCATCACCCTGCTTTGTGTGGGTCCCTGTGCCTTGTAACCCTTTGTCTCCTCCGGTCAACAGGCCTGGTGGGCCCCCTACCCCGGAGCTGTGCCATGAACATGGAAAGCCAGGGTGGACGGTGATCTCTGGATGGTCTACCCCACATCCCCCTACTAAACAAAGCAGAAGGGAGACCTGTAGGATAAGGGCCATGCAACAAGAATTATTTTCTTGGGGAAAGGAGGTTAGAAAGACTGAGAAAGAGAAAGTAGTTTACTCATTCATTCACTCACTCATTTGGGTGTTAATTGGATACTTACTGGTTTAGGGATACAATGGGGGACAATAACCAGCTAGCAGACATGGTCCCTGCTCTCATGAAATGCTCCCATCAGAGGGGACAGACACAAGTAAAACAGCCCTTAAGGTTCAAGATGAATGGGGAAGTGCAGCGAGCGGCAACACAGGGAAGGTCCACGTGAGTTGGGAACCAGGAAAACCAAAATCACTTAAGGTATTTACAACTGAAGTGATTTTTTTTTTTTTACAAAAAGGAAATGCATTTCTTTATTACAATAGCACCCACATTTGCATCAAAATAGTCAAACTGTTATCCATTAAGTAACAGGGAGAAGGAATGCTGAGATTTAAGGATACTTGCTTCTTTTCACCTTAGTAGCAGAAGCAAATCTGTTTTTGTAATGCTTCTGACAAGACTGTGCAACAAGAGGCTGGGGAGTCTGGGAACCTGGGGCCTGGGCCTTTGAGAACTCCTCAAGTTGTCTCATCTTCTCATCTCAGGCACGGTGTTCCCTGGTTCAGCAGCATGTTCTCCACCCGGTGTTGTACATGGGGCTGTCCAGACTGGTGATTTTGACTAAGTTCTCAGAGTTTTCTATGTCCACTGTCAGAAGGACCTGGTTTATCCACTGTATTCCTGAAATTATGGCTCGGTCTGGGTTGAAGATCAAGTCAGCCAGCCGTGCCTCCGGGTAAAGCACCAACAGGTCTCTCAGCTGCTGCAGAGGAAACCACCATGGCTGGAAGCAAATCTGTGGTAGTGGAAGTGGTATCCTCATCAGCCCATCCAGGGACTGGGCAGATGTCCACTGATTCCCCCTGGGGTACAGCACCTGGCTCGTCCACCATTCTGGGACCAGCAGCCCAAGAGCGAGGTTGAGTAGCTCTCATGGAACTCCAATAAAATTGAAGTGATTTAATGCAGGGAATTAGTTAACAGGTGATGGAAGGATCAGCTGACCTAGAAACTAGAAACAGCAGGAAGAAGCTACCACTCCAGGCTGGAGGGGCAAAGGCAGGAGGCAGCATGAGATCCCACTAGAGTTTCCCAGGGCAGAGTGGAGCTGAAGGTGGGTGTGTCTCGTGGGAACCAGAGCTCAGCTGGAGAAACTGCTGCTGCCCAGGCCCCTGAGGTAGAGAGGCAGGGAAGAAACTCCTGTCTTTTCCCTTTCTCCCGCCCTCCTCTTTCCTGCCTGTGCCTCTCATTGGCTGACCACAGCCAGGAGCCAGGTGACGAGGGAGACTCCTTTTCTTACTTTGCCTCTTGTCAACCATTGCTTGGCAATTTGCTCAAATCAGAATCACATAGCATAGACGAAGAGTGGGCAAAAACTCAGACATGGAACCCCCACACCTGCAAGGAAGAAACGCACCATCACATCAGGTAGAAGAAACTAGAGCAAGGTGCTCCTCCTATCTGGGCCTTATTTGTCTCATCTTCCAAACATGCATATTAGACTCTATGATCTAATAATCACCCCCTCTTCTTGTAGTCTGCAGAAGCCCGAGTTTGTCCTGGAAGTAATGAGCTCAGCCTCACACGATGAGCTATGGTTGATCACGCAATGTGAACCCCATTTTACCAGTGGGTAATTTACTCATTAATTGGGTCTTGCCAATGAGGCATGTATATTAGTCAGCTCAGCTGCCATAACAAGCTACCATGAAATGGGTGGCTTAAATCAATAGACATTTATTCTGTCACAGTTTTGAAGGCCAGAAGTCTGAAAGCAAAGTGTTGGCAGGGTCATGCTCTCTCAAAGGCCGTAGGGAAGAATCTGTTCCATGCTTTCCTCTCAGCTTCTGTTGTCCCCCAAAATCCTGGGGCACTCCTTGGTTCACAGCTACACAGCTCCAATCTCTGCCGCCGTCGGCACATGGCGTTGCCCCTCTGTGTCTTCGTTTTCACCTGGCTATCTCTCCTCTGCGTCTTTCCTCTCTCCTTACAAGGACACTAGTCATATTGGATTAGGGGCCTACCTTCCTCCAGCTGATCTCATCTTAACTCATTACACTGTAATGACCCTATTTCCAAATTAGGTCCTATTCAGAGGTGTTTCAGCATTTTTGGGAGGGGGGCACAGTTCAACCCATATAAGAGTGAGGGAGAGTCTTTGGGAAATGCTTTTCTGCCTGGTAAGGCGGCAGCAGCAACACAGAGCCCTCCCCTCTACCCCCCATGTTTGACTCTATCACACAGGAAGATGTGATGCAGATTACTCTGGCCATCTCGAGCCCCTGAGGAGGGACATCTCTCGTTGGGATTGGCGATGAAAGAAGATGGTGAAGTGACCCACAGACCAGACCCTGACATGTGCTACCTCTATGTGAACAAATGTGCAGAAGCCACATTTTATTGGGAGTTCTGGTACTTATAGCCAAACACAGCCTTTTCATCTAGTAGCCCCTAATTTCCATGCTCAGTTTGGGGAAATGTAAGAACCCTGAGGTTTTGGACTTATAATAGACTTTGGGAATCATTTAATCCAACTTCTTCATTGGATGAATGAGGAAGCTGAGGCTCAGCGGGGAAAGGGACTCACTCAGAGCCACACCACAGATTAGGGACAGCCAGGACCGACACTAGGTTCTCCAAACTCCCATTCCCCCACCAGGTTTCCTGGGCTCCTGGTGCTCATGTATCACTCTTTCTGTGGGGAAAAGAAGGTGTTGTTTAAAGGGGGTGCCTGCTGGGTGGGCCATTCATGAGGTGCCAGAGGAAGGAAAGGATGGTGGCACAATCAATAAGAAGGATTCTGAGGGAAGTGTGGGAGCCCAGCGTGCTGCAGAGCCATATTCAGTCTCAGGGACACGTATCTATTCTAATCACACACTCTCTGCAGGACTTGCTGTTCTGAATCGTGAACCTAGAAAGGGTATTTCATCTCACCAAGGGGTTGATACCAGTCTGCTTGGTCGCTTGTGCTGGGCTGTGATATACCCTCCAGAGCAATTTGGGACAAGGAGGCAGAGAAGGCAAGTAGAAATGCCTGGGACCTTTTCTTTCCTGGGGACTCTGGCCACCCGCTTCCTCCTTCTACCAAGGCTGGTGATACAGGCAGCATGGTTGATGGGAAGGAGGCAGTGATCCACCCTTCACCTCAGTCAGTCTGGGAGCCTGGAAGGAACTCACACGACCTTGTATGCGGCAGATTTCCAAGTGTGCAGAGAAATCTAACTTCATCGTCTACGTTGAATGAAGATCTGTTAAATTCAAAGGACCTAGAACTCTAGAGAGCTGGCTGCAAGACATCTCTTATTCTAGGCTGCTCATTTTATAGGAGTGGACGCCAAGGCCCCAAGAGGGCTTAGAGAGGCTTGCCCTGGAGCTAGTCAGATCCCTAAATGTCAGCCCCTCTACCTTGTGCACTTTTGATCAGAGCTGACCCTTGAGTTCAGTCAACAAATACTGTATGCTTGAGCCCTGTGGTTGGCAGCTTCTGACATGGGGCCCCTGACCCTTGACTTCTAGTATTTATGCCCTTGTGTAATCTGCTCCCTTTGAGTGTGGACTGGACCTAGTGATCACTCGTAACCAATAAAATATGGAAAAAGTGGTGGATTGTTACTTCTATGATTAGTTTACAAAAGACTGTGACTTCCATCTTGTGCGCTCTCTCTCTCTCTCTCTCTCTCTTTCTCTCTCTCTCTCTCTCTCTCTTTCTCTCTCTCTCTTTTCTGGGCTCCTCTTCTCCTGAACTTGCTCTGATGAAGTAGGCTGGGGAGGTCCAAATGACAAGAAGCTGAGGGCTACCACCCACCAATGAGCAGCAAGGAACTGAGGCCCTCTGTCCAACAACCATGGAAGAACTAAATTATCTTAATAATCATAGAGTGAACTTGGGAGCAGATTCTTCCCCAGTTGAGCCTTGGAATGAGACCACAGCCCTGGCCAAACATCTCAGTTATAAATATTTGTGATAGGTCACAAGGCAGAAGACCTCGTTAAACTGTGCTTGTATTATTGACCTCCAGAAACTGTGGAGAAATAAATGTGTATTGTTTTAAACTGCTAAGTTTTGTTATATAACAATAGACAAAGACAATTCCCTATTCTAGGATAGTATTTAGAATTATATGTCTAGTACATTCTAGGCAGGGTCAGAAATGAAAAGAAATGGTTGTTATGGCTTTACAGAAGCTTATAGTTTGATGAGCTAAGCTATAGCATATGAACTAAGCTATAGTATATAACAATACTAACCATTCTCTGAGTGTTTCTTCTGCACCAGGCATTGTTGTAATCCTTACAACAAACAACCTGTGAGGCCTGTTGTTAGTCCTGCTTTACAGATGAGAAAACAGAGACACAGAGAGGTGAATAACTTGCCCAGTTTCGTATCTAGTAAGTGATAGAACTGGACTGGAACCCAGGCAGTCTGATTTCAGAAGGAAACAAGACAGCATTCATTCATCCACAAAGCACTCGAATGAGTCCTCTGTGCAGGAATTGTTAGTTGCTGGGCATATAAAGATATGTCCCCGTTGTGAAAGAGTTAATGGTTCTGCCCTTCACTACTCACAACCTGGAGAAAGTTTATTAGCCTTGATTTTATCATCTACAAAGGGGGATGAGGGGGACAACCACTCACATAGGGTTGAAATAAGATTAAGTAAGTTAGTATTTATGAAGCACACCCAGTAGCAGCTGGTACATAGAAGATGTCAAGTTTGTAACATAAAAATAAATAAATAAATAAATGGCTATGACAGCAGAAAGTGACAATGGTGTGTAATTGCTAGGACCCTGTCTGCTCAGATGCAATGGGAGCTGAGAGGGAGTAAGGTGCTTCACCTCCAATGTTTGTACATGTCCTTTTTCTTTTTTTTTTTTTAATTGTTATTCAAAGTCCCAGGCTCACCAGTGGGCTTCCCAGGCAACCTGTAGCCTTTGTCAATGTTTCTTATTTTCTCGCTAAGATAATAAGCAGTTCTAAGTTGGCCTTCTCCTGCCAAGATGCCCAACTCTTAACTGTTGTTCACTTTTTCAGCCTAAGCTTCTCAGGATGAGAGACTTTTGCAGTCTTTCCCAGTCCCAGGGTTCATGTGCACCTCTGGCCCCCCTCCCTGCAATGCACAAAGGCCCAGAAGTCATGGGCCTCCTCCCTAGGCTCCCATCCTCCCAATTCCCTGCTAAACTCTTCTCTGTTGGTGAGAACAGCAGTACCTCTCATGGCTTTGCCCAAAGTTCAGGAGATTAAATTATTTGCCACAGAAGAAATACAAAAATTCTAAAATGCTAATGAATTCGAAATGCCAAAATATATCCTACAGATAATGAGAACCGTTGTTGGCTAGGCCAAGGGGATCCTGGTAAAAGCAGTGGCTAAGGAGGGCTTCAGGGAGGAGATGGGGTTCCATCCAGGCCTCACAGAGTAGTAAGGACAGGGAGAAGGGAACGGGCGGGGGTGGCTCTGCAGGGAGCAGAAAGCACCTCCAGGGTGCCATGAAGATATGACAGATGTCACTTGTGCTTACCCACACTGAGTGTTCCTCTATTCGGGGCACACTCCCACCCCAACTTGCTATCATGTGGAGGTCACAGCACTCAATCCAGACAGTTGGTTGCAAGTGAAAGTGGCATGTGCCACTTCCAGAGTGCCCCATTTAATGAATGGAGCAAACGCCTTCTTTCCTTTATTCTACTGCCATGGCAACCATGGGAGCCTGAGTTGAGAAGGAGCCACCAGTCTGAAGGAGCTGAGAATACTGAGTATCCTATGAAGAAAAACTGCCCTGGAGAGAGTTGTCTGGACCCAACCTGGACTGTGTGAGAGACAAATAAACCTTTGTCACATTAAGCCACTGAAATTTCTGTGGTCCTTGTTCCTGCTGTGACCTGGCTTTCCTGATGGCCACAGAAGTATATATGTTGTGTAGCAGGACATGGGGTTGGATCAGGTAAGGGGGTCCATACTTGACCTTGGTGTAGGGCATCAGAGTCACCTGGAGAAACTTTATTCTGCACCCCCCCAGTTTTAATTCAGTGGGGTAGGGCCTGGGCATAGGCATTTTTAAGCTATCCAGGTTATCCCAATACGTATTCAGAGTGGAGGGCTGTGGACATGCCCACCTTCACCCCCTGTGATGATGCAATCTTAAGTAAACTGCTTTATGCTACAAACCCTGTGTTTTGGCTATAAAAGGAGAAGAGTATTATTGGCCTGGCAGACTCAAAGCTGACATTTCACATAAAAATGTGAAAGGGCTTTATAAACTGTAAAGGGCTAAAAAAAAAGTAATTTTATTCTTGATGATATCAAAGGTCTGAGAAGGCAGGAGTTCAGACTCAACCCAGTGGACTGTTCACTTTGAAAACATGTGTGGCTGATATTTCTGGTCTGGAGTCGGTACCCGTGGTCACTGGTTTGTCCCCGTGTGGCAGGGTGGGTCGTAGGATTCTCAGCGCCCGTGACTGAGTTGTGGCAACAGCTCCCAGGCGCTTTCCATCCTCTGATTCTACGTGATATTTTCTCCACTGACTGAACTAACAAATCTGGTGCCTGTTGTCCTCCAGACAGCAAAGGTTTGACAGCATCCTCCTTGTATTTGCAAGTATATTAATTTTTTTTTAATCCAAGTTTTGATATAAATTTAAGTCAAATAGGTTTGTAATATAAAAGAACGGTGTCCAGCTGCAATCTTCCTATTCAGAACCTCTCTCCTCAGGGGCAGCTCTTCAACCCTTTAGCTCTTTCTTCATAAGTTTGTTTTTCTCTTATTGGCTTTTTCTGTATTGTTTTCCTCTGAGACTTGTCCGTTGACTTCTCACAGTGGAGTCTGAGATTTAGCTTTCTGATAATCCTCCTCCTACTGCTCTGCAACAGCAAATCACACTTCCAACCAGTCTCCCAATGGAGTTTTATCAGAAGTTTCGCTTAAAAATAGGTATTTGATATTTGCATTAACATTTATGATTATATAACACTATTTAGAAAAAAACCCATGTATAAAAAGTTTATTTCTTAGACTATTTTTAATTTTCTTAGAGCTAGTAATTGTTTCTATTTTGTTTATTCCTTTACTTACATTTTAGACCTTGGGGAGGGAGGACAACCAAAAAAAAAAAAAACCAAACGTGTTGCAATCTGCTGGAAACTATAGTATCATTTTACACTGTGTAAAAGTGTAATATTTACAGATGAGCCATTCAGATTCTCTCCCCCAACCCTCCAACATTAGGAGGAGCTCTCTAGATGTCTGTTATAGCATTTCACCCTTGTTTTCTCTTTTCTGTATAAGATTCATAGAAATGTCTATTCAGTTGCTCACAGAAAAATGTGTATTTTCCGAGTCTGGGAGAAGGGATTTTTTCTTTAGACTTGGAGTTTCTTAAGAGCAGAGGTTTTGTTGTCTCCTCACACTGGGGCTCCCTGAGGGCAGGGCTGTGCATTCTCCCTTTTCTTTCTGTCTTCCTCTCAGCCCCACCTCAGTGCCTAAGTAGGTGTTCTACCTTTGGGAGTTGGAGACTCAGCCTGGTACTGTGAGCCCCCAGGAGCTGCTCAGGCTCTGAAACTATTTCCCTTCCTGTCTTTTCTTGTGCTGATGACCTTGGCCCTTCAGGATGGTGAAGTCTTCTGAGACACCCTGAAGGGCTCTGTCCTGCTCTCTGAGCGCTGAAGACATCAGTTCTGGGTCTCTGCATGCTCCCAAGGATATTCCTTTCCTCTCTTTTCCATTGCATATAGCTTTTCTTTTTTATCAATGCTATCTGTGTAGAGAGACACTGTGGATGGCATAAATAATAGATTATTAATTTGGAGCCTCTCCAGTAAGTGAGACTCGCCACCCAGTGAAGCTTCACATTATGTAACCAGCAAATTACAGTGGCATCAGAGGTGTCATGTCTGCCAAAGAGCTTAGGATGACAGGAGCGGGGGAAGCAGGGAGGAAGGCCACATTGCAGGAGAGTCTGCGGAGAGCCAGCCTCTGGGCTGGGTGTTCTCAGCTACTTGCTCTTGTTCAAGCCTCACAGAGGCCAGTGAGAAGGCACCAGAACTTCCCTGTGAAGAGAGAATGGTTGACGCTGGAACTGATGGCACCGAGGGATAGAGAGTAAACAGGCCCGAGTTCCTGGCATCTGGCCTGCACCAGCTGGGCCTGCACGAGCTGGCCAGGAAAGTTGGTCGTGGCTATGCCACAGGAGGACTGATAGAAAAGGCATCCCAAAGCAGCAGGAAAATGGGCAAATGGGACCTAGGAACTGTCATCTCTGGAAGGAGGAGGAAGGAGAAGCCAAAGAACTTATATGTATGACCCATGGATATGAACTAAGGTGGGAGAATGCTGGTGGGGGTGGGGTACAGGGTGTAGGGGGATAAAGGGGAGGAAAAAAAGGGACAACTGCAATAGCATAATCAATAAAATATATTTAAAAAAAAGAAAATGTAACAAGGAGACCTGGCCTGTGTAAATATGAGGGACACAAGACTTAGCTTCTGCCTTCCTCGGGGTGATCCTGGTCGGATGGAAGACACAGAGCGCTTTCCTCAGGGAGCCCCAATCTGAGGGGAGACATGGCCCTGCCCTCAGGGAGCCCTAGACTGAGTTGGGAGATGAAGTCCAAGTGCCTGCTTGTACAATAAAAGGGGAGTTATGCCGGGGCCTTATTCTGAAGGTATTCTGAGGTCAGTGAGGACACAAGTTAAAGCACAGACTATCGTCAAGGCTAAAGAAGTCTTATCTGTCAGGCCACCGCTGGCATTTGGGAGTCTGTCCAGACGCTGCCCAAGCATGCGTCTGAAGGGTCTGCTTTCAGGGGCCTGTTGGCAAGAAGGGCCCAGGCAGAGACGGAAGCAAGAACAGGTAACACAGTTAAGTGACTGACCCAGGATGGCTGCTAAATAAATTAGAGTGGTTATTATGGGAGAGCGAGGGTTGCAATGTCAGGAAATAACGTGGAGGAGACTTTGAGTCAGTAAGTCCCCGCCATTCCATCGTCAAAGGGCACATTGCATAAGCTTCCAGAAAGATCTGTCTCCATTTCTGTACCTGGCTCTTCAGAGCTGGAAGTTAAAGTGAAACTGAGGAGCAGCACCCGGGGCTGGGGGGATGCATGCTGTGTGGGAATGAGTACTTAGCCCAAGTACTCAGAGGAAAGCTATGGCTAGCTTAACCGCTGGCTGTGCAGCTCAAGTGGGATTTTTTTTTTTTTAAGTGAAGTAGTTGGGGGAAAATTTCTAATGAATCCTATCCAACCATAAAATCATGTAGAAAATGAATTCTATCTGACAATAAAATAAAACTGAAACAAATTACTAGGTTCTCATATTTGTAGGGCAAATTAATTTCATGTTTAGAATACTAATTGCTTGCTGAAAGGTCTAACCACGTGCTGCCTGAATTTAGCCTGACCATTGAAGTTTGGGGGGGGGGGGCGGGGGCTGCAGAGGAGGCATGGAGGCGAGGGCAGCTGTGGCCTGGCCTGCAGTCCTGTGCTTGGACCCGGTTTTTGCCCGTCTCTCCCCAGTGCAAGAGTCTCTAAGTAAAGGTGATCTTGAGAAAAGCTATAACTCTTTTCTCTGAAAAATGAACAGATACAGAATATATTCTTCCCGGGATTCGTAGACATTATGCAGTGGCTTCCTGGCTCCTGTTTCAGATAAAGCGGAGAAGGCTCGAGTAGAGCCTTGATAAAACTGGGCTAGTGTTTTGTATATTGCAATATGAAAGACATGTTTTCTCTTTAAGTTTTTCACACTTTATGTCTCCTGGTGGGAAATGCGAGTTAATTCCCAGTTACCCACTTATGAGCGATTATATTAGTGGATTATCTGTGAAATGTTAAAAACCAAAGGACTGTGTGCCGTGTTGTCCCAGAAACTCCTGAGCAACCTGCCCCAGTTTGATGGTGCTTTTTCTGAAGATGCTCGGCTCTTGGTCTTGTGACCCAAGCTGGTAACTGTCATGATACCTCTTATTGATCTTGGATAATGCTCTCCTGGCAGCTCTTTGTATATATAATCTTTATACCTCTGGCTTTATTATGCCCATTTTACAAACTGGGCAAGTAAGACTCCAGAAATTACTAACACAAGATTTCACAGCAGGTAAGTGTTTGAGATGGGATTTGGATCGAGCTCTGCTGAAATTTTCTCTCCCACACTGTGCTTCCAAATACCATGCACAGTTAGGAAAGTTAGCCTGTCCCCTCTCTGCCTCCCAAAATGTAAAAAGTAATCACATTCTTTAAAGATCACCCCCCCCACACACACACACACAGATGCACTACTTAATCTCCTTAGGGGGGACAGAGGATTGAGAACTTGGTACATCCATTTTCCTTTGAAGTCTCTGGGCCACAGTGTCCAGCCCAGGCCTGGCCCTCAGCCCTGAGTAAGCACCTATTAGGTGCCAGCATTGTGCTGGGCACCTATGGGAACCTGGTCTGACACAGTTGCATTCTTGTGGACAATACCTAATGTCTGATGCCACCCCTTAAGGACTGTCTGTGGGGCTTGGTCTGGCTTTGGTCCTACTTCAGTTAAGACTAGCTGTGTGATGGATGCATCACACTCCACCCTCTCCAGGCTCTGCCTCTTAGTTCAACAAGGAGACAGACTAATCCATTGGCATTGAAGACCTTCCATGTGTGACATGCTTGGATCTGTGTGACATGCTGGCCTCTGTCTTAGGGTAAGTGGTGGGTGTGATGGGGAGAAGGTATCTTTTCCTGCTCACCTTTATCCCTCCCATGCCTGTCATTCTTCTGATGACCTTTCCACCCTAGAAGTGCTGTAGACAGGGGTTTCTGTTTCGAGGAGATAGACTAGAGACGAGGAGTGCATACAGGTGATGTGTCAGGCTGTCCTTGAGGCCAGGGACTGTGAATTTGCAGGTCCGGCCCCCAGTGCATAATACAGTGCTTGACACATTGCTCATGTACAATAAATAGTTGATGAAGGAACAGAAAACAAATAGTTGATGAATGAATAAATAAATCCACGTGATCAAGGCTCCTAGCCCTTCCAGAAGACCCCATTCCATGTCTGATTTCTCCTCCCACACCACCCCACTCCCCACTAATCTGGAAGTCAACAGCCTCCCCCTTCCCGTATGTCCTTTTGTGTCAGCTGCTGAAAACCTCTCACCAACAATTACACGCTGTCCCCATGCTCGTGCCACTGGCCATTCCCACTGCTCTGCACTTTGCCTCTGCACCGCCCTTGGCTCCTCCAGTTCCTGCATTCCACAATTGTGATGGAGCGCCCATTCTCAGACGGAGAGCATGGGTCTCTAGGAAGGCAGCCCTGCCTTCCACTTCTGCTCAGGGATCCAGAGGGAGCTGGGACACCTGGGCAGGTACAGCAAACCAGGCCATTGAAGCTGGGACTCCATGACAGATTTGTGCTATAGCATAGTTGCCTTCCATTAATATGTTAATCTCTCATGTACAGAACACATATCAGTATTTTACTTTATTTTTTATTTTTTAAATATTTTATTGATTATGATATTATTGTTGTCTCATTCTTCCCCCCCCCACCCCGCCCCACTTATTCCCCTCCACCCTGCACACACCCTCCTACCCACATTCCCCCACCTTAGTTCATGTCCATGGGTCATATATATAAGTTCTGTGGCTTCTACATTTCCCATACTATTCTTAACCTCCCCCTGTCTATTTTCTACCTACCAATTATGCTTCTTATTCCTTGTACCTTTTCCTCCATTCTCCCCCCAAGGCCCTCCCCACTGATAACCCTCCATGTATGTGATCTCCATTTCTGGAATTCTGTTCCTATTCTAGTTGCTGAGGTTGTTTTTGTTTTTGTTTTTTAGGTTCACTTGTTGATAGTTGTGAGTTTGTTGTCATTTTACTGTTCATAGTTTTGATCATCATCTTTTTCTTAGATAAGTCCCTTTAACATTTCATATAATAAGGGCTTGGTGATGATGAACTCCTTTAACTTGACCTTGTCTGGGAAGTACTTTATCTGCCCTTCCATTCTAAATAATAGCCTTGCTGGATAGAGTCATCTTGGATGGAGGTCCTTGCCTTTCATGACTTTGAATACTTTCCAACCCTTCTTATCTGTAAGGTTTCTTATGAGAAATCAGCTGATAGTTTTAGGGGAACTCCTCTGTAGGTAACTGTCAGTATTTTACTTTAAATAACTTCTAGGAGAACACAGAGTCCTGGGAAAGTAGCAGGGACAGTAGCTAAGTGTTTGACATTTCAACTAAACCTTGCTGATGAATGTTTACCATTGCTTCTGATTCTGCCTGCCAAAGGAAGACAGGAGAACGATAGTAGGGTGATAGGAAGAAGGAGAGGGAGGAAGTAGGGAGAGGGGGAGGAAGAGAAGAGGGAAGGAAAGAAGGAAAGAAGGAAGGAAGGAAAGAGAAGGTTGGAGGGGGAAGGAGTCACAATGAGAAAAAGATCAATAGATCAGAAACCACTCTGAAACCCCCACACCACAAAGCCAGGCCCTATGATACGTCCTCACTCTGATCCATGAATTTGCAAACTCGATTCTGAAGACAATATGCATATTTTACTCCCTGCCCTGTGTTTCTGCGTTGCTAACTTCTATCTTTCCTGGCCCTCCCTCATGGCCTTGAGTATCCAGTCCCCACTCCCTCACCTCTCCATGTTTTATTAGCCCCCCAACACCACCTCCAGTCACCTAGTCTGTGAGACCCCCATTGCCCAGGCAGCAGAGGTCACATAGGCAGACCACTTGGTGTCCTTTTTGAGTGAGGGGCCATGGCTCTCCCCCTGAAGGGGGCATCTCTTTGTCTAAAGACCTGGTTCAGAGTCCTTGATGAGGTGGGTCAACGGAGTCACAGATGACAAGAAGATGTGGCCACTGGAGTGGCAACTTGACCACAATACCAACTCAGGTTATAGAATTTAGGTCCAACGTGGATTTAAATAAGGAAGGGGCTCTGAGTTGGAAGCTAAAGCCTTTCTACAATCATTGTTTCAGGATTCAACCATCGGCTCTGTTCAGGGCAGCTGACTGTTAATCAGCAGCCTGCAGTGAGTGTGTGTGTGCTTGAGTGTGTTCCCAGGCCCAGCCGCTCTGATCTCCCTTCTCTGCTGCCACCCCTCTTTGATAACTTTAATTAAGGCAATTTAGAAGGCATGCTAAAGATTGCAGTGTAAACCTATCAATATTTCACTTAAGAACGGATTTCTGTCAGATGGTATCAGAAGCCTATAAATGAAAAATATTAGACTTGTTCTCAGGCAGTCTCACACACACACACACACACACACACACACACACACACACACACACCCCTCTGATGAATTATTAACTCATGATTTCCTTTCTGTCTCAGGCACTGGGCACAACTTTATTCAGCTGCAGTCAGAAATGAGTGTTTCTAGCAAAGCTATTTGCCTAAAACACAGTAAAATAAACATGAGAAATCTGTGGCTCTGTGTACTGGGGCTTCCTGTCGGTGAGGAGCCAGGAGACACTGCTGCTCAGTGCTCCTCCCTCTCTGGGTTTGTTGGGCATGGAATAGTCATTACTCTGCACCAAGAGGACAGAGTCTCTGACAGGCCACAAGGCACAATGTCCACGTCGCGGATGAGAAGGGGCTAGGGCTCAGGATCCCTCTGCTCCCCCTTCCCTGTTCTCCTCTCACTCTCTGTGGATCCAGAGTCACAGGGTTTCACTCTCCTCTGTGCTTCTCCAACTTCGGGGTCTGCCAGTGGGTTACTTATTGCTTTGCATCCTAGTGTGGGGGACAGTGTGTCCTAATGGAATAAACATGGGCTTAGCCATTCGACAGACCTGAGTCACTTACTAATTACGTGACTCTGGATAAGCCACACCTTCTCTGAACCTCAGCTTTCCCAGTTCCAAACGGGGAAACAATCTCATTGGGTAGGACTAGTGATGGCAAATCTAAACCCCTTGTGCTGAGGAGAGCTCCAGGGAGACATTCGATGGCAGAGATAACAAGGTTACTTCTTGGTGTGGTTGGTTCTAGCTGCTACACCTTAAAAAGGACATTGAGCAACTAGATTTGTCCAGAAAGCAGTGATTAGGATGCTGAAGGGTTGGAAAACCATGATCACGTACGAGCAGATGGAAGGGAATGGAACTATTTAGCCTGGATAAGTTACGTCTCAGAATGATGTACTTGCCCTTTTTAAGTACATCTTCAACATCTTCTTGTCAAAGAATGATCGGATGTGTTATGTGAAGCCCCTAGGGAGAAATAGAGATTACAGGAAACATTCAGATTAATAGAAAAAAACCGTTTTAACCATCAGAACTGTGTGAAGTAAAAATGAGCTTCTTTGGATGGTACTGAGCCCCCATCCCTGACCATTTTGCAGAGAGACTGAACAACCAGTTGGCAGGGATGCCATAGAGACTGGCCATGCTCCCAACTGGAGAGTATGATTTGATGTCATCTAATCTCTGGTTCCATCTGGAGGGGCCTTCATTAGAACAACAGTTCTCTCTTCTCTCCATCACTTCTCTTGTTGCCATCTGGGGGAAGAGGCAATTTCACTGTTGGTGAGTTTGGGGGAGCTGAGTGTTCTCCACTTTAGGGAACTTGCTGCTGACAGGAAGCACATATTTTCTGCTCTTCTCCACCAGGGATGGAGATGGGGCTGTGGACGTCCAGCTCTGCCTGAGACTCACTAATTCTGTCAAACCGAGGCACGAGGTGTTAGCAAGCCCACCTGGCTAAGAGACCCTAATGCCACAGCCTCCACTGTTGCAGTGGGCTAAAGGTAATATTTGGTCTTCGTCTGCTTCTATTTCTCAGAAAAGTATGAACTAAGCATGGAAGAAGAGATGTTAGTTACTGGCCACTCAAGACTCTAATGGTAGTTTTGTTACTGGTGGAAATGGAGTTCTTTTGCTGGGTTGCAAGAAATGCTTTTCTGGAGACCCACACATGGAAGGTTGAGGTTTAGTCCTAAGATTTATTGAAGAAGTTGAAGCAAACACAAAAGACTATCCTGGGTGCAGCTCCACTGTTCATCCCACCATGGAAAAGGTCTAGCCTTGTCTTCATCAAGCCTAGTACAAAGGCCAAGGTCTAAAAGTTCTGTGCCACTGGCCCAGACCAGTCCAGTCCAGTCCCTGTCACCATAAGGCTAGCGTGGTCTGTATTCCTAGCTCTGCTCCAGCTGGCTGTGCATTTCTCCAGGCCCACATGGTTTGCTGCAGTCCCTAGGTCACTGCTAGGGCCACGTGGCTGTTATGGAGAGAGAATGTGCAAGTGAATGGGCCACGTGTGTGTTACCGGCAAAGAGGGAGCTTCTTTGTTAAACTGGGATTATATTATCTCAGGCTTGGGAAGGACCAGGAGCCCCTTCAAACTAACCAATCAACTTCCCAAGCTTTTGCAGGCTGGCATTGGATCCTCCCTCTAACCAATGCATTTCCTAGATCTCTGGGGGTTCTGTGTCCCTTATCCAATCCAATCCTTTTCCCAGGCTAGACACTCCTTATGGTCACCATCTTAGTTCCTACTACACATGCCTCAAAATGGAAGTTTCTTCCCCTGTGCCATCTTGGCTTGTAGTGGGCATGCAGCTATCTCCCCCTTTTATTGTTCTACCCCTCCTCCCAGTAATCTGTGGGTAATGAAGAGGTGGTTCCCTGGGGAGCATGTGAAGGTGTAACTTCCTAATGAAGCAAGCAGGCTCAGTGTTTGATTCAACTCCCTAGCCCATTAGACTCAACAATGTCTGATTCCTTTTGCTCCCTTCCTTTATTAATATCTAGCCACCGACACTACCAGGTTAACTTCCTAAAGCTGAGACACAGAGAGATCAATGCCTATTTGCTTTCAGATCTCTTTCCTATCTATTTCCCAGTCATCCATGCCAACTGCTCTCTTGCCAGGATCAGCCAATGGGAGGAAGAGTGGGAGATTGCAGAAAAGAAAAAGTGAGAAGACAGGATATTTCTCCGTATCCCTTATTGCTTTAATGGGTGTCTTCAGGGTGACTGAAACTCCAGCATGGTCCCAGCTCCTGCCAAACAGCCTTGGCAAATGCTTTCTGGTCACAGATGTTGTCCCTCCAGCGCTAAGGATCATAGTGCCTTCTGCTCTTGCTGGCCTCTGGTTCCTTCCCCATCCCTTTGTTGACCTCTTAGCTCTTCCAACAGTTACGTGATCAATTTCCTGTATTAAATGTTTCTGTTGGAGATATGTAGAGTGGTTTATATTTTCATGACCTGACTCTGACTGATACAGAACCCAGTCCCCATTCGGGGATTTTATGTGGCTGATTTCCTAGACGGCAAGCATCTCAAAGGCCACCGTATGACTTCCGAGTCACCTGCGGATCTCTCCAAACCTCAGGCCCCTGACTTCTATGCCTTCAAGTTCTGAGTGTTCTTAGGCGGGATGAAGTTATGGAAGCTAAGTGGGGTTCATCAGGACCACCCAGGATGGGGTATAACAGCTGGTAATAGTCCTGGGCTGCCCCTGCACAGAGAGGCCAGTCACTGGGCACTCTAAGGTGAGTGTAACAGTCCACTGTTGGTGGCAGTCTTTGACCTGGTTTCAGGGCCCTCTGACCTCAGGCATTCTCTAAACAAACGATTTCCCCAGAAACCTCAGCCTGTGCATTCAGGTTGTCAACCCCACTTTCTCCACTCCTGGCTGCTCATGTAGAGTCATCACGCCAAACCTTTGTGCAGCTTGGTCTCTGAGTGCTCTGGTCTAGGCCATCTGACCTATGCCACTCCCTGTGGGCCAACCTGGGTTCTGGGACTCCAGGCCCTTTATCATCATGTATTCATCCTTGACCATGCAGATGACAGGCTTTGTCAGAGACAGGTTTCATGAGTCTCCCAGGTGTCTCGCAGCTGCAGGTGTCCATCAGTGAGCCCCTCTTCTGTCTGAGGACACTGCCAGAAATGTGGCAGCCGTCTGCATCTCCTTTTCATGGGCCGGAAATGGGGCGAGTCTGGGGCTGCAGATGCAGAATTAGACTCCACGGGGGATCTGTCATACCAGTTTCATTCTGCATCACTCTCTGCCCACCAGAAACCTTTAAAAAATGATTTAGAGTTTTCTTGCCAGGAGAAAGAAGTGGATGACTTAATAAACTCTCAGAGATTATTCCATTACTCCATGTGAAGGAAAACCCAAGGGTTTTATCTACAAACTAATCTTTATCACAATCATCTCTATCGCCTTCTCCATTACTGTGATGGCCATGAACTCTATCCTCACTACCCCCAACATCACCGTCATTACCACCACCACCACCAATAATGGCATCACTATCACCTTTGTCATCACCAACCTTAACACCTCCCCATCGCTATCTCGGCCACTATTACGGTTATCAGCATCGCTATGACACTGTTACCCAAATTAACGCTCAAAACACCATCAACCTCAACATCATCCACATCATCCACTGCCCCTCATTATTCTCCTATAAGGCTTTAGCTGGGGTGAGTACTGTAGGGCAAGAGGGCCTTGGGGACTCTTACAGGTGCCAGTCATAGCTACATGGGAACACAGCAGCAGAGCAGTAATAGGCGATGAAGCCACAAAGAAACAGAGGGGTCATCTCTTTTGCACGGAGCATGTCTTTTAGTGGGAGGAGCAGCAACTCAAAGAATGGGAGGGGAACCATTGCTGGGGAAGCAGCAGGAGAGGAGACAGCAGACTCATCCCTGCAGTTGGGGGCAGGATGCCTGGAGCTATACAGGGAATCAAGCAGAGTATTTGAGGGGTTGGAGATAAGGTCAGTTATACTGGTTGTTATTGTCCTTCCTTCAGACAATATACAAGCTGCCCGGTTTCTCTGGGGTGGAGGGTGATGATAGGGTGATGAGAAAGAGAAAAGCAACCCTGATGTCTGGGAATTGGCCTTGGTGCTCTCCTATTGAACATAGACAATTTCACAGAACGTCAACATCAGACAAGGCCACCTGTGGCCATGGTAGGTCAAGATAAAAACAGTCTATTCCTTAATCATGTCTGAACGCAGGCAAAACATGAACATTGCACAAGCCAAAAAGTGCCATGCCCCAGAAAAACTCCCTGTGAGGGACTACTGCTTTTTCACCAATTACAGCTTTGGCCTTGCTCTAGTTTCCCCTGCCTAGAGATCAAATTGATCTAGACACCCTCAGAGGATTGTCCCTGCTTCCTGGCAGCATTCAATCCCGAGTGAATTACTGCTTCCTCCGACTGACCCCAAATCACCTCACCAAAGTGCACCGAAGCGCACGTTCCGTAACAGCTTCTCTTCAGCTCTGTTCTCTTGCTGGGACCCCCACGGTCACCATGGTGCATGTTCTTCCTCAATTCACCAAGTAATAAACTCAGTTTGTTCTGCTACTGGTGTGTTCGTGGGGGTCTTTGACTAGAGAGCATTGACAGAGATGTGGAAGGCTCCCCACCCCCCACAAGAGTCTTAGTCCCTCCTGGGGGCAGCCTCAGCACCCCTTTCTTGGACTCCGCTTTTCCAGCTGATCATCCTGATAAAGGAACAAGGTCTGAATAAGCTGCAAGTTTTTTCAGAAGTGCTGGTCAATGGGCCATAACACTCCCCTGAGCTGCTTGTTGAAATGCAGGATCCTGGATTTTACTCCTAAAGATATCACAACAAAACACCTCAAGTCCATTACTTGAGCAAGCCTTTCAGGTGGTGATCATGTGCAACAAAGTCTGAGAACTACAGGTTGAGGGGCCTGCCACTCTGAGGGCCTTCAAGGTCACCAAAGACTCAAGAGTGGGTCTGGCAGGGCTGGGCTCGGCAGGCCACCCCAGAATAACTAAAGAACATTCCCACCCCGGAAGCCATCTGTCCCTGGGCTCAGGCCCCTCTGGTGTTGCTCTCCCACTCTGGAAAGGCCACAAAGGATCAGGCCCCTCCTTGCCTCTGTACGTGGTTGTGCACTTCCTTCTAGAGGTCAGGGAACAGAACTGACCTATAACATTTAAGGGAAAGGCATCTGCTTCCAGAAAAATAGGTCTCAAAAGGGACTGACATTCCATATCTTGAAGTGAGTAAAAATGCTAATCCATGGATCCATCATCCTGCCTCTGGGTCTCTGAGCTACAGACGCAGGGAAGCAAACCAGTAATGACCCGCACACACACACACACATAGCTGTTCACACACAGAAACTGAGTGAGAAGAAAGATCTCTTATCCTCAAAGCCTTGCACAACCCCCATCCTCGCAGCCTCTCATCCCACCCCGTCCTCGCCAACCCAATCCTCCTCCATGAGGATGGGCCTGGCCCAGTAAGATTAGGGTGAGACCATTTACCTGGGCTTGAGTCAAGGTGCTCCCATGTCTTTTCTCGCTTATCCCACACCCGCCTTCCACCCCCGACCAGAGGTGTACGTGTGTCTTGGATGAGGGAAGGTAAGGAGGAGTGTGATTATTGAGTCTATGGGGCCTCATGAACAATTTTCTAAATGAGAAAGGAGAATACTAAAGGCAAAGGGGCTTAGGTTTAGGCGTCCCAAGGTTGGAGGCTATGGGAACCCCACCCCCATCCTAGGCTGGATAAAGCATCTGGGGGTCTTCATGCTGTGAGTAGAACAGATCCCTCTCATTTATGCTGTGTGACCTTAAGCAGCTTCTTCCCTTCTCTGAACCTCAGGCTCCTCCTCCTCTGGAAAATGGGGGTGATGCATGGTAACTCATGAAAGTACCTGAGGTTGTGGGTGCACACAGCAGACCTTCAGAAATGGGTGTTGAAGCCTACGAGGTCCTTAAACCTTTTTAAAAAGACCGACTCCCACAATTAAGGTACCCAGGCAAAGGGGGTCCAAGCGGGGCACAGAACTCCAGTGTGTCCCAGACTACCCCCTCCCCAGCACAGCGGCTCTGGATGGCGGTTCCAGGTTGGTGCCCACAGTTTGCTGAGCCCTGCAGTTTTGACAAGCAGCCCCAGGAACCCAGAGGCTCTGCATGGAAGACGCCTAATTAATCACTGCAGTAATGGTTTCAGCAGCAGCAGCAGCAGTCCACCGCGCTGGGCCACGTGTTTATAATCCTGCAGCTGCCCACTTGCTCTGGAGCCCAGGGAGCCCATCGTCCATGTGCACGCACCCTATGATCCCACATCCCAGGTGCCCGGCTGGGGTAAACCCAGACCTGGAAAGAAAGGGACAACCACATTTCTCTGACTTCCAGAGATGTGTATGCAGTTGACCGCCAATGTACCTCTCCAATGGGCAGGCCTTCCTCCGAGCTCTTCCCGTTCTTAGACTCCAAATACAAGCAGGAATCCCACACTGCAGTGAGGCCTGAGGAGGAGCACTGGATTTGGAGCTTGGAGACCACGGCTGAATGGTCTGTGCTGTCCTTCCTCCCCGTGTGCCCAGAGTAAGCCTCTTCACCTCTCTAAGCCTCAGTTTTCTTCTCTGTGAAATGGGGACAATAAGGCTTATCCTGACTAGCACATAGGACTGAAATGTATTACTTAATAGACGTGAATTGCTTCAGGCGCTATATCGAACAATGAATGCCTGGAGGTTTTGTTGCACTTCATGGGAGGCCCCTCCCCACACCAAAGGTAGAGATGAGGTGCCCTCTGGCTCCTCCCTGTGGACGTTTCTAAGCAGTACATCACTCCCTGTGCCCGCATTATCTTGGTAGAGGGCTTTGGGGTAGGAGGGTCCCATGGCTGTGGAGATGAGGGCCTGCGTGGGGCAGGGCTGCCCGGCTCTGTCGTGACAACCCAATCTGAGCAAGCGGCATGTCAGGGAGGACAGATGCTCCAGCCTCAGAGCAGTTTCCACGATTCACAGCATCTGACCCGCACCCTGTCCCCACAGTCTGACTCGAGCGGGCAGATTTTGCGGACTGAGAGAAGATCCACATGCTCTGCTCTAGCTATGGGCCCTTAGTTTGGTTGGGGGGACATAGCTTGGCCGGGGGGGACATGGCCCACTCTCCAAACCTCTCATCCAGGTGGAAAGTCTCCAGGTGCAAATGACCCTCATATCGGTTTAGTAAAAAAGCACCTGGAGGCACCTGTCTAGTGGCTGAGAGCTAATGGCCCTTTAGGGGTGGGGCAGCTGCGAGAGAAGGGAAACTGGGACGGCCTGTGCCCTCATCCCACGAACCCCTCTGTTAGCACAGGTAGCTGGATACTAATAAAGGAAGGGAACAAAGGGAATCAGACATGATTAAGCCTAATGACTAGTGGCTGAACAAGACAATAAGCTGCTTCACTAGAAAGTTGCAGCATTCACAGGCTCCCCAGGGGATCGCAGCATTGTCCCCAAGGGGATCAACACCCCTCCCTCCCCCACGCAGGGAGGAAGGACCAGCTTTCCAATCTGGCCAGGGTGCTATGAGTCCACCTACCCAGCCTGCAGGGGGAGAAACAAAACAATGAAGAAGAAATTCCTCTGCTGGGTGCATTCCCCGTAGAAGCCCAGATGGCACGAAGGGAGGTGCTTCTACTATGAAGCATGCGCACTAGGAGCCAAGGTGTGCCCATAAGGGGCGGAGCCTAGCTTGGGTGCATAAAAGACACAACCCCCTGGAAGATGTAGGAAATGGATTGGTTGCTGGGAGGGCCCAGCAGCAGCCCACGAAGAATCGGAAAGTTAATTGGGTAGTTTCAAAAAGCACCTGGTCCTTCCCAAGCCCAAGATAATGTAATCTGAGCCTAACAAAGGCAAGTGTGCTCTTTTTCTCTTTCACTCTCTGGCCAGGTAACACAGGTTTGTTTGTGTGCTCGTGTGCTCATGTGTTCTCTCTCCACAGCAGCCACACGGACCTAGCAGCCACCCGGGGACCGCTGCAGACTGTACAGGCTCCAAGCCCAGGCTGCAGTCCCAACCAAAGTGCAGCCAGGCACAGACTGCGCTAGCCGGACAGGGACGGAGGCTGAACTGAGCTTTGATATGGACTGAACCAATGGCACAGAATCCCTGGACCTTGGCTGGATGGAGACAAGCCGGGGACTTCTTTCACAGTGGGACAGAGCTGAACCCGGGGCAGTCCTTTGTATTTACTTCCTCCAGCTTCAATAGACCTTACAACTACACCTCCTCCTCCCATGCGCGGGTCTCCTCAAATGCTTTTTCTCGTGACTCTGCGAGAGGACCCCATTTCCACAGGGGACATCTCTGGGGGGAACCTGGCCCCACACACATTTTCTGAGCCCTAACGTTAAGCAGAGGCTAGATTTGGGTAGATCAGAATCAAAGGGTACCCATCTCCTTTGTGTAGCAGCAAAAGCCACTCCCTACCTCTCTTGACTCAGTTTACCTCTTTGGGCCACTTGTTTTCCCCAGGATGTTCTTTTCGACCTCTCCAGATCTCAGCTCTTTCTTTTGGGAGATGGAGGGTGAATCTTTTGATCTCTCTTTGTCTTGAGAACAGAAGGCAAAATGGTAATTAATATAATAAGGCTTTTTTCAAACAAAGGTATCAGGAAATTGAATCATTTGCTCTTGTTAACAAGGATAGCTAACATTTATAAAACATCTACCATTTGCCAGACTCTGTCCTAACGGCTTTTTGTGTATTTACATTACTCTTAACATTGAGGCCCAGGAAAGTTAAAAGACTTGCTCAAAGTCTCACAATTAACAAGTAGTAGCTGGCTTCGAACCCAGACAACCCTACTCTAGAATCTGGGCTCTTAACTTCCAGCTCTTCCGTCCCTTGCAGTCATGGCTACTTCTGTGTCCACCTCCCATGCTGGTCTGTGAGTTCAGAAGGCAGGAACCCAGCTTATTCCTCTTTGTCCCTTCTAGGTCCAGTCATACTCCCTGACACATACCAGGTGCCCAGGACCTATTTGTTACATGAATGAATGAATGAATGAATGACACAGTGACAGATGCCCCTGAAAAGGTATTTGAAGTCTATCAACAGGGATTCAGATGCTTGTCAGTGAGAAGACAGCAGAGGTCTCAGGTCCCTGTTGGGGGTGTGCTCATTCTCTTAACACTGTGTTAGGACACATGCTCATTGGAATCACTAGACATCAGCAGTGTTAACCTGAGATCAAATGACATTTTTGTGCCTTTAGAACCTTTACCACCTCTCTCCTACCACCGCTGCGGGGAGATACATTCCACCAAAGTCTTCAGGGCCAAGTGAAGCTCAGTGTATCACCTAGCCCCCACCCATCCCCCACCATCAGCAGTGAGTATTCTCAGACCCATTCTAATTTGTATTGCTATTATGATCGCTAGAAGTTTTACTTATCCCCAAAACGTATTTTTCCTCTGGAGAAAAGTTGCTTCACATGCTGAGGCTGGAATGCTAAGTGTTCTGGTAGGAATTGGAAATAATCATGAGAACAAGCAGGGGGTGGTATATGAGGCTCACTGGTAGATGGGAGGAGGGGACCTCACTTCCCTGAGAAATCCCTTTTCACAAAGTCCTGCAGTGGAAGTGAGACTTCTAGAAGGGGATGCCTTCAGTGGGAAAGGCAATGAAAGGGGGCAGGGGGAGGAGGTGGACTTACTTCTCTGTACGTTGTGAGAGAGGGGATAAATATCCGAGGTGGTGGGGAGATGGGAAGGCCTGCAGTGTAAGAAATAATGCATTAAAAGAGTCATTCAGTGAGTAAAGAGAAATATCAGGAATATCAGGAATCAAACTGCAGGGAAGATTTCAAGTAATCATAAAGGATTTTCAATATAGTCACTGCTAAGAGCTTCAGATGCCAGGAGAGAAAATTGGTTCACTTACTAACAATGGTTGTGGAGGGTGAGGGAGCAGGATGCAGATTGGAAAGTACTTAACCAAGCATTTCCACCTCCTTCTTTCCTGGGATGCTTGGGGGTGGGGACGGGGTGGGGGAATGGCTTGTCCACTTACTGAGAGCGGTGGGAAGTGGGCAGGTGGCCAAAGCAGGCTGAGCAGGAGAGGCAGCTTGGAAGGGAGAGAGGACACTGTGGCTCCAGCAGCCCTGCCCCAGTGTGAATTTCTCTTCCCTCCCTGATGGGTGCACAGGTTAAGTGAGGTAAGGACAGGTGTCCTGCTTTGCATTGAGCAGGAGGCTTGTTGATATTGTCACCAAGAACTTATTGATGAGCAGAGAACTCTGCCAGGTGTGTGACAGATTGGAAACACTCAGACACTCAGTACCTGCCCTGAGTTTACAACCTAATTAGGAAGGTACAAACAACATCTTAGAGAAAATGAGAAAGATCTTCAGCATTACACTGGGAGATATGGACTAATCACGATGGGCCATGGTGGTAACTCAGCCATCATCAGGGCAGACCAGTCTGGGAAATCTTCAGGGGTTCTCAGATAGTGGCCCTATCCACCGTATTTGGCCACAAGGCCACCTGTCCCTCTCAGGGGCTCCCTGGGTACAGCAGCTTGTACTAACAGGGCAGACTCTGCCTTCGCCTGCCAGGAGAAAGTCCAGGTGATTCTGCCGTTAAGAGCAGCCCTGGGCAGTGAGTTGAAGCTGACTTAAATTTCTTCTCTGAGTGCAGACGTAATGCTATTGGTCAGATCCACTGACATCGAGGACGAATTTCATCCCATCTTATCTAATGTACCTCTCGCACCAGTTTCCTAGTTTCCCGAGTCCCAAATCCCACAGGACACGTGAAGAGGACCAAATAATACCCACACATGCAGTGGCTTATGTTGCAGGAGAGGAACCTACACCTGCAGAACCCAAATCTTTTATAACAAGCAGTAAGAGTGCCTGTCCTTTCCTCCAGAAGAGACAATAATTGTATGAAACTGAAGAGTGAGCGGCTCTCCCTCCGCTGCAGTGAGAAGCACTGTCTCCAGCTCCCATGGCTGTTTGCCACACAAACGTCCTTGAAAGAATGATACAGAATAAGAAGCAATCAATTCCTTACTTGTAACACGTGTGAAAATGCAAGTCCAGTGGATGACTGTCTCCCGACCTTAACAAACAAATAATGTAAAGCATTTATTTATTATGCTTAATCATTACGTCTATCTTTTCCTGCTGGAATGGATGCTCCTTGAGGGTTGGGATTAATGTTTCTTTTGTTCACTGATGTATGTATGGCATTCAAATACTATGTTAAATGATCCACTAACATTTGGGCTAGGGTGACACACTGTAGTTACTCAACAAATGTTAGTTGAATGAATAAATGATTGCAGGAGAAAGGAGAAGGTCCCTGCTTAGCACTTCCCATTCGGGAAGTTTCCTTGCCAAATTGCCAGCATTCCATTGGAAGAAGGAACCTTGGTTCTAGAGGAGTAACCTCATTCTGTGTCCCTTGAATTGGCCTGGGTCACATGTCTCCCCTGTATGTTCCCTGTATCTCTCTGTTGGTTGCAAATAACTACTTGCACCCATGAGGCAGCAGAGGTGCTCAGGGAAGAGCCTGCTGGTTTTCACTTGATTTCTGCAGCAGGCGCTGTGCACGCATAGCCAGGCCCCAGGCATCTCTCCCGGGCCTCCCCTCTTCTCCCTCCCTTTCTCAGGCTGGTAATTAAAAGTATCAAAGCAATGTAGAGCTGTCTCATTACATGTCCTGCTTATGTGACTTTAATGTGCTTAGAAATGATTTGAAGGGCTCAGAAATTAGCAGCAGAGCTGCATCCCCGTCTAGCCTGGGACTGGCAACCCTGAGATAAGGGTATCAAGACCCAGCTGTGAATTAGTTCTAAAGTAAACCAATAATGCATCGGAGCGGGTGAAGAATAAAAAATAACAGAGATGCTGCACATGTCTTTGATTAATTAGCCATCCTTGTTAATTTTGCTGCTTGTAGAGACAAATCACTGGTCCTAATAGTGGAGCAATTTCCTATTGGTCACTGCAGTGCTGAAATATGGCGCCTCGCCTCCTTCCACCCTGGAACCAGCTCAGTCCTGAGTAGTGGGGATCCCCTGAGGGAGGCTACTATGGCCACTTGGGAAATTGTCTTTACTTTTGGACTCTTTCCACAAACCAGGAGGAGTCCACAGAGTGAAAGGAGGGATGGGGATTGGGACCCACCATTCAACAGTGTTTGGTGATTCCTAAGGACAGGAGACTGGGAGGGGAAGGTGAGCTTTTGTGGCTGTGCCGTCATTCATCGAGCAGGCGTCCAGCCTTTTGGCGTCTCTGGGCCACGCTGGAAGAAGAGTTGCCTTCAGCCAGGCATTAAATACACAGACAGTAACGAAAACCGATGAGCAAAATAAAAGGTTGTAAGTAAATTTACAATTTTGTGTTGGGCTGCATTCATAGCCATCCTGGGCCACGTGTGGCCTGCAGGCTGTGGGTTGGACACCCCTGAGGTTTAGCGCAAAGGCCCTGAACTCTTGCTGTTTCATTCATTCATTCCCTCATTCACTTACTCGTTCATTCATTCAACTCCTGTTTATTTAGCCTCTTCCACATACTAGGCTTTTGCTGGCCCCAGGGATGCCAAAATGAAAGCTGAACTGATGACCTCTGTGAAGAGGAATTCCTCGCCTGATACTGAAACACAGCAGCTCTCGCTGTGAGGTGGCTCCTGTCTCTGTCACAGTCATTTCAGAGGTTAGGGTCCAGAAGCGGGAGGAGCTGGTGGTCTTCACCAGAATACCACAAATGCAGGTTTCTAACCACGTACTCCCACCACTGAATGTGGACATAGTGAGACTGTATTTTTGCTTGTTTGTTTTTTTTATTTGTTTGTTTGGTTTTAGGCACTCTGTCTCTTTCCAGGCACAAATTTTCAGACTCAGGAGCTTGGTGCACTGGGCCAGAGCTTGGGACAACAGACTCCTGGTCTGCTCAGCGACAGACTTGGTGGCCCAGGACAAGCCCCTGCCCTTGTCCCAGATACTTGTTCTCCAACTTGCTTCTACCTTCAGATATAATTTCTGCCCTGGGAAAGCTCCCACCCCATAGCTGTGCCAGAAAGTGAGCCTCTGAGTGGTTCCAGGTGTATCAGGGATCCAGCTCCCCATGGCTCCTATGGAGAAGGCAGGGCAAGGAGGTCTCCTGGGCAACTGAGTGTGGACAAGGGGAACATCTGCATGGGGGACACCAACTCTGAGCCAGCAGGAGCCAGGCGGGGATGTAGAGTGGAGACTGTGTTGAATGAACACAAGGATCCATGACCCAGCTGAAAGGGTGACTGTTATTAAGCTTCCAATTTTGCCAGGCTGACTTGTAGGCCCAGGGGTGTCAGATCTTCCATCTTTTCAGCAGAAGTCATAATTCAATTTTTTATGTGAAGAAAACCTCTTGGTTTTAAAAGGCTGGACTGGAATTTGAAATATTTGAAAGTTACTATGTGGGCAAACAAACTATGCCTAGGGACCAGATTCAGTCAGTAGATGTGTCAATTAGAATTAAGTTTAGCCTGCAGTTACATAAAGGAAACAAACAAAATAGCAGCGTCTTAAATAAAATAATTTTTATTTCTCTCTCACTTCTAAGAAACTCAGAAGTATTCGACCCTAGACTGCTCCAGGGTTACACAATGTCTAGGCTCTTTCTGTCTTGTTCTCCTACCATTCATGGACTCTATTTCCCATATTGCCTCAAGGTCAAAGGTGGCTGCCGGGGCCCCATCCATCATGTCTACATTCTTGTCAGCAGAATGAAGGACAGAAGAAGGGTATGCTCCCTTCCTTCTAAAGCCATTTTCCAAAAGTCGCACACTTTGTTTCTTCTCAAATCCTATTGACCAAAACTTGGCCATACAGTCCAATGTAGTTGCGATAAAGGCCAGGAAAGATTGTCATTATTCTAAACCCAGGATGATTGTGTGCCCAATGAAAAAGAAGAAGTACTGATAGAACAGGGAAAGGGGAGAGTGGATTTTAAGTGACAGCTAGTAGTCTTGGCCCCAGTTTGCTTTTGGTTTGAGACCTGTTTGACCCAGTGTATTCTTTGGGTGGGGGTAGGGTGGGTGGGTGCATGGGATCTGGGCACTTGGAGACCACCAGAAAGGGCGAGCCTGCTTTGGAGAAGGGCCTGCTCTCAGGTGGGAGAGGTGGGTGGGGCAGGCTCTGTCCGGGTGATTTGACTTCCCTGGAAGTGTGGCTCAAGCAGACCCCCTGGGGTTGTTTATTCCTTGATACCTTGCAGGAGCGAGAGTTCTCCTTGCCCCCCAAGCATCTCTCTGTCAGTATTTGGGCAATGCCACACGCACCCTTAGCCACACCTTGACAGGGCAGGGCTGATGCCTTGAGTCAGTCCCTTAACTAGCATGGGGCTCCAGATAAAGGTGGGATGCCACCCATTTGTTCCCAATATGGAACAGGGTGAAGGATCTTCAACTGCAGTGAGAGTGATTCAGGTAAGGAGTCAGGACCTCCTAACTCGGCCATGAAGGATATATAAGCGGCTATTAGAAGAAAGGGTGACATTTTCTTTCTTGTAATGATGAGGCTCTGAGGGTGACCTGTCTAGAGGGAGCTCTGGCACACATCCAGCAAACATGCATTGCGTATCCAGGCAGCCACTTACCAGGCTCAGCCTAGGACAGGGGATGGGTGGGGGGAGATATCAAGAGGAATGAGACATGAGCATGTCCTCAGAGGCCTCACCTAGACAACTGGAACCCAGGATGGAAGCTCATGGCCCTCAAACTGCCCTTGCTGGAGATCACCACCATCACCTCTCCCATCCCAATCACCACCATCACAGTATTAAAGATTCTGTGGCAGAAGACACAGGAATGGGGAGAAAGCTGGGGAACATATCTGGGGAGGAAATCAAAGAGAAACCACCTAAGTGCTCACTTTGATTGACAATCTACAGGCATTGTGTTAGGTGTTCTGCAACATTGTCCTTACAGCCAGGCTCGAAGATATGTTTCACCTCATTCAGCAGGTGAGAAAACTGAGGCTCACAGACAGATGTGCTTTGGCATCTCCTCCACAATCTCAGAGCCAATCAGCGTAGGTGCCAGCCGGTGCGCAGTCTGCCTGTTTCCTCCCCCCACCACACTGCTCTTCATCCACCCAATGATGCATCCCTCTTGCCCTCAGCCAATCAATAAGCATCAATAAACGAGTAATCATTGTGAGCCCCCGAGGTGCTCATCAGCACTGTGGAGCCTGGAAGGGCTTCCTGATACCTTGCATCCATCTCCACTGCTGAAATTTCCTTACTTTGTTGGAGACCAGGAACGTCATCTCACTTTCTTTCCTTCCTTCCTTCTTTCCTCCCTCCCTTCCTCCCTTCCTTCCTTCCTTCCTTCCTCACCCAAAGACAGGCCCATTGATTTTAGAGAGTGGGAAAGGGAGGGAGGAAGAGAGGGAAAGAAACATCAATGGGAGGGAGAAACATGGATTGGTTGCCTCAAGTACGTGCCCCTACCTGGGTTGAACCCAGCACCTAGGTATGCCCTGACCAGGGATTGAGCCACCACCTTCTGGTCTGCAGGATGATGCTTTAACCAATTGAACCACACCAGCCAGGGGTCATTTTCCTTCTTTTAATAAATCTGCACAGACCTAATAATTCTTGTTGACCTCTGTATTGCTCCCTGTTTGCCTCCCACTCCCCACACTCCAACTCATCTGATGGAAGAACAGGACGCCTAGGTACCCCTTTACTGGGCTTGGGGTTTTCTCTCCTGGGACCCACTGTTCTAGAGAATGAATGCTTCAGCTGGGACAATATTGCTCCAATTTGGGGACCCAAATTGGCTCTTTGTGGGAAGGGGAGGAGTTACCTCAGCAATAGTTTGTGGGTCCCCAAGATACAGAGTAAATCTTCAGTATGCATTACTATCTCTATGGTATTGCCCCAGGGCAATAGTGGAGAAAAAGTTTGCAATACACTGATCTAGCCCCCTTGCCCCATAAAGTTTGGAAGCCGTAGGTTCTTCCTTGGGTAAGGGTGACGGGGACTCGAGGGGCTTCCTGGAGTGGGGGATGGTGAGTGGCTCTGATTCCCAGGTCCTGCAAGAGTCTCTGGGGAGGGACGGGCTGACCACACAGATGCCAGCTTACAGGCAGGGACTCATATGTTTTCTATTCCAAGACTCCAGCCCAGCACTTGCTTCTTGGGCCAGAGTGCATGGAGAGTGTGTTTTCTTTAGAAAATCGATAATTGATTATTCTGCTGGAAATAAAGATATTGTCACCAGGGTCAGAGATTAACCAAAGCTCTGGGCTGCCACTGGGAGTTTTGACACGTGTTTTTCAGACTCTTCCCCCCACTCACATTTCCACCCTGCAGCCAGCGTGGATCAGGGGATGACAGGTCTTCCTGCTCCAGAGACACAGCCCCACCCAGACTCTAGTCCACGTGCTTCATCTCAACAGGCAGAGATGACGGCAGGGCCTCCAGCCCCACTGGGGCAGAAAGAGCTGTTCCTCAGAATCTCTTAAATCTTCTAAATCCCCTGAGCATCTGAGGGTTTCATTGTGGAATCTTGTGGGAAGGGTCATCCATGTCAGTGTGTAGGGGCCAAGTGTGTGCTGTGAACCAGCCTTTCGCGTGTGTGTGTGTTGCTGTATGTGGTATGTGCTGTGTCTGACCACTTGTGCGTGCCTCCAAGTGCATTTTCTCACCTGTCACCTGGTTGTGCATGTCTACCCACACGAGCCCCTTCACTGGGTCATCACACCAGTCTGAACACGGAGAAGAAACATCAATCAGGGCAATTTCCATGCCAGGCATGGCTGCCCTCTTACCTTAGGAGAGAGGGATGGATTTTATGGGAGGAAATTAATTCATTTGTAAAGGTGTTTAAAACACCTCAACTTTAGCTTCTCCAAACATTTGGAACAGTGAGAAGCAAGGGTGTGGGGGCTGTGAGATGGCTGCTTTGAGGGTTCCAGCCTAGGAAGGACAGGGAGTGGGACGGTGGAGGAATTGGGGCACATGTGATGTGAGGCTTGGGGTATGAATAAACTTGGGCAAATGCAGTGGAAGGGGGATGCTCAGGACCAGAAGAGAGACGGGAGCTTGAGAGGGGGGAGTGGCTGGGGTTGGAGCCATCTGAGCGGGTGTCCTTCCTAGAGTGGGTGAACTGCTCTCTGTAGGAGCCCGTCTAGCAGAGTGCGGAAGACACACGCTGAGTGCTCAGGACCGTGGCTGAAGGCCCTTAATGAGAGGGTGCTGGAGAAATAAATACATGAGCTCCAGGTCTCAAATGCAAGCTCCCCTTTGGTTCTGAGACCTGGCAGCTGCCCTTGTCCAGCTGCAGGCATGAGAGATGCCCTCACGCATTCCTGTGCTAAGGCCCCATTTGAGTACTGTGCCTGGCACCCCACCCCTGCCATGGTGGCCACAGTCTAGGCATTGACGGCTGTGTGAGGCATTTGCACCTGTTATGTATTTAAAGTACTCCCACCAGTTCCAGGAGGCATCTCTCTGAGCCTTGCTTTCCTCTTCTGTAAATAGGCTGAGCTAGGGAAACTGCCTCCCTGACTTGCAAATAGCTCTTAGGGCAACACCTGCTCTGTAGTTGGTACTACGTCAATGTGACCTACTAGTATCATTCCTATTTTACAGATGAGCATCTTGGGACTTGGAGGAAACAAACACCTTGTCCTCAGGGCACACAGGTAGTAACTGGCAGCCCAGGGATTTGACCCCTGACCTCTGGCTTCAGAGCTTTGTGCTTCCTCCCACTAGCCCTTCTTGCCTTATTCTTGCCAGGCCCTGGCCCAGAGAGCAGAATGCTACTCCTTTATTCCTGCCAGCTGGCTGAGCCTTACCCCTGCGGTGCTGGAAGTCAGACGGCTGATTCTGACTGTTGGCCTGCCCACCAGCTAGACTCCTGAGTCACCAATGTGCTCTGGTCTCCTACATGGTTCCCTTCTTGCTTACCAACCTGGTCGTCCTTCCCGGAGGAATACCTGCCTGCATATCGTATTCCAGTCATGGAGACACAAAGTTAGAAACAGCTGAGGTTAGTATCTCTACTTAGGTTGAGATACTGCCTTGGCCTGGGAAGGTACAGGTGACAATTTAAGGTCTAGCGTCTCAAAAGTCCAGACATCTGGCAGTCCGTCTAGTTAGGTATGGTTAGCCCAGAGTTGACGGCTATGTGTCATTTGTCAGTGTTGGTTTTTCTGTCTTGTCTGTTTAACTGTTTAATGGCTTTTGGCTTCCGTTTGGTAATTCTTTGGCTTCCACTGTGCTGGTACTTCACATTGCTGAAGAAGAATTCTGCTGTTGTGGGGAAGATGACCGAATGCTGTCCTCTGAGTTTTCTTTTGGCTTTGTCCTGTTGTCCAATTAGCAGGACTCATCTTAGATCCCTTCCCAGAATCGCAGATGGTGCTTGCTCTTCGTTTTATGTTTCAGGCCTTTTTGAAGAAATAAAGAGTTATCTTCATTTCATGATGGTCTGCTGTTCCATTCCCACTGAGGAGCTGGGGGGCGCAGGCCATGTCTCTGCCTCACCCACAGCGTTCCAGATGCCTTGCTTCCCCTGGGATGCGCAGCTGTGCACAGCACACATCCATGGGTGCACATATTCATATTCATATTCATGCGTGGTGCACTATAAGCCTATAAATATTTAGGGAATGCACATTCAGACCAGACATTGTTAGAGGTGCTGACATGCACCTCTGATAGTACCTGGATAACAGACAAGTATAATACTCCTGTGGATATTATGCACACATACCACAGACACATTTACATACACACAATCACTCACACACACACACACACACTCACACTCACACAGACACCATATTTTATGTCCACGCTTTCCTTGGGATAAAGCTTCTGGACACTCTGACCATGGTCTGACCTTGTTAGTATGGATGATGCCACTGCCCCTGGCAAAGTGTCCCCTGCCATGTAGACATTGGAGTTTCTCAACCAGTGAGTGTCTGTAGTACCCATTCCCTTGGTCCCCTCCCCCCACCCCCTTGCAGCAGTGGCCGGATGCACAGTCTACTCAATCGCTCCCCCCTCCCAGGTACATATCTGGGGTCTCCCTCATGTGCGGACAGGAGGTGTGAACTCGGATGCTCATCATAGCTTTGTTTGCACCAACAACGATTGGAGAAAACAAAACGTCCATCTATGGAGCAGAGAATGGAATTGAACCAGGGCTAGATACACGGATCAGCATGGATACATCTCAAACATACAACATTTTGTTTAAAAAGTAGCTTGTAGAAGAATGTAATTAACATAGCATTTGTATAAAGCTAAAAACCATAGAGCCAGTGCTATGTATCACTTATGGATACATATATGAGCAGAGACCCAAAAAAGGAACTTATTTATAAAAAATAGTGCATTTGTCCTTACATGTTTAAACTCCAGTCACCTGCAAAGTACTCTCCCTTTGATGCAGTACATCTATGGGGACTTTTTTCCCACTGCTCAAAACAGTTTTTGAACTCATCGATTTTGATGCCTTTTAGTGATTTTGCCTTTTCTTTTTTTTGTCTCACCTCTTCCACATTGGCGAAATGTTTCCCTTTGAGGACTTTTTTCATCCAGGGAAACAAAAGAAAGTCTCTTGGGATGAGATCAGGTGAATAGGGAGGGTGAGACATGGGGGTCATGATGTTTTTGGTGCAAAACTGCTGAACACTCAGCGAGTGCACTGTGAGCAGGTGCACTTGTAAATCATCATGAAATGGGCAACCACACTGAAAGAGTCTTAAAAAAAAATTTACTGAAGCCAAATGCAGCCTCTCACAACAACGCCAGCTGGTGCACTGATACAGATGGGTTCCTACAACACTCTCCTGGCAGAGGAAGCCTGTACTACAAGGGGCCTGCCCTCCAGATGATAATTTCAGGGTTTGGGGGCCTCCCTTCACACTGTAGTCCAAGCCCACAAACCCGTGCAGGACAAACACCAGATCTGGGGGAGTGGGGGCCGTGGGCACAGGCGCAGAGACCGAACCAGGCAGAGTTTAGAAGGGCTTCAACAGAAACTGCAGTGTTTAATTTTGTAAATTGGTTGCTGGGTACATGATGTTCACTGTATCATTAATTACACATTTTATGCCCAAAATCTATTGTTTTAAAAGATGCAATAATAAAAAAGAACCTGAGCCCTGACTGGTGCAGCTCAGTGGATTGAGCGCAGGCTGCGAACCAAAGGGTCGCCAGTTCAATTCCCAGCTGGGGCCCATGCCTGGGTTGTGGGCCGGGTCCCCAGTGTGGGGCACGCAGGAGGCAACCACACATTGATGTTTCTCTCCCTCTCTTTCTCCTTCTCTTCCCCTCTCTCTACAAAAATGAATAAATAAAATCTTAAAAAAAAAAAAAGAACCTGAGATAGGTGTTCATCCAGAATTCTTCTGGAGTCAGAGTTAGATTCACATCGAAGCCTTCATTGCTTCATCTGATTGTCAAGTTACAGGTAAGTTTTTTCCAGATGAGACTCTTCCGTGTAGAGAAATGACCAGAGTTCCTCACGGAAGATGACAGTGACTGCGAGGCAGCTGCATCTTTTCACTCCCATTTGGTTTTCCGTTTGTTTTATGTTGCTAAGCTGGTGCTGACAGCTACAACAGCCGTATTTTCTTGCCCTTTTGAAGTGTGTGGGATGCCTGCAGTGTGGGGTGCATGATGGCGGAGAAACCTTTCCCTGTGATTTCTTGTCCGGCAGGAAAGATGGGCGCGAGCCTCTTCAAAACTCAACCTACAGAGGTTTTCCCGTGTCTGAGAGCCTCGTTCAATCCTGCAGTGTGCAAAAGCCTGCAACCCGCCCCATGCCCCAGTTGGCACCGGTCTTCGAAGCCACCCTTCCCATGGCCCTCTCTCATCAAAGACCAGTTCATTGTGTCCTCCGTCAGTGTCCTGCTCTCTGCCAGGTAACTCGGGGAACTGATCCTACTTGTCAGGAGCCTCGTGGTGACACTCTCTGGAAGACCTGTTGTAGCCTTAAAGCAGTGTGGCATCCAGACACGTGGACGTCATCCTTCCTCTGCCAGCGTGACCCTGAGGTGGAGGATTGTATTTACCTGGCCTGTTGCGCAGGAGCAGGAGGAGGTGGGAAGAGGCGGGAGGAAAGGGGCCGGCGGTCAGGGTAGAGTCCATTGCGCTCTTCCTGGGCCCAGCTCCGCGCCCGCACCCTCTTGTCCCACTGCCAACAGCGGCATCCGTCTTCAGTGGTTGCTCGCATTTCTGTTATCAGCGAGAATCAAATCTGGCAAAATGGCTGGAAAAGTGCTTGCACGGGGCTTTTCAGCAAAACTCAATTAAAGTGGAGAATTGGTCTTGAAAATCAGCCACTTTGCTCACTCCTCAGCTCACAATATTCCTTCCCTTTCTGCACACGCTGGGCGCTTCCATAGGGTAACCCGAGCCCGGGATGCCAACGACAGTGAATGAGAGAAGCCGTGAACTGGTCACCGAGTGCTGGCATCCACCAAATCCCGCACACTGCTGGGACGAAGGGCTTTGAACTTCGTCTTCCAAGCAGGAAAACGGAGGTGCTTTTCCCAAGGCCATACAGCTGCCAAGGGCAGAGCTGAAATAAAAATACTAGTATCTCTGGTTCCCAAGAATGACTTTATTCTACTCAGTGTTGCCTTGAGGAATTTCCCCCCTGACCCTCTCAGACCCCACCCCATTGAAAGCTAAGCTTCCTCCTGCTGATCCCAGCAAGGCTGTTTCAGACGCAACACCACTCCGGGGTCTCCCCCCAGCCTCCACAGTATGGAGCGGCTCCCCTCCTTGACTCCAGCTAGTGCTCAGCCTGGTCGCCTCTGTGGACACGGCCACCTCCTACCTCTGAGCTGCTCCCCGTGGCCTGTGCCTCCCCACTGGGGAGTTTGTGGAGTGCTATGGGGCACCACCTTATCCTGAGCCAGAGTGGCACCAGAGAAGTAGCTGTGACGTCCTGAACCCCTCGTCTCAGTGCCCTTCATACTCATGACTCCTCATTTTCCTCTTGAGTATGTTGAAGCTCCGAGAAGGGGACTGAAGTGTCCAGGGTCACACAGCTAATGCGCATCAGGGATTGAAAACCCATATCTGTCATTCTTGGAACCTTTCAACAGCTCAGCCACTCTGGTCCTCTTGTTGGCCTTCGGGGGGCTGCCCCTTCCCAGGGAGCTGGCTCGTTCTATGCAGCTTCTCTGGTCCTCTTCCAGGCAGTCTCCCAGGTGTAACGATGCACTTCTTCCTTCCACAAGCTTCAACAACTCCCAGGGCCCTAAAGTTCCGTCTGTTACCATCTCCACTTGAAACCAAAGGAAAGAAAGCAAGTGTTAGCCTGTATACAGGGGCATTTCCGCATGATATTAGTGGAATTTGGTTTCCCTGGAAAAAGTGGTACTTTTGAATTTTGAGTTCAATGGTGAATATATTTCAATCTGAGCTGTGCAGTGAGGCAGAGTTAATTGTATGCTTGTCATTGTGAACTGGCCCAAAGAATGCTTGCACCCCTCAGATATATACTGGGGGGCCCATCTGAGCACCGGAATGTGCTTGTTCCGTGCTGATTGGACCCCCTGCCGCACACCAGGTCTGAGGAGGACATAGGCAGTCGTAATTGTTTCTGGTAAATCTCTTAGGTGGCTAGTAATCAAATATCCGACCAAAAGTGGTTTTAGTTGTAGGGCTTTAGATAGTGTAATCAGAAATAATCCCAATTTGGAGCAACTTAGTGATGCCAGGCTTTCCGTCTTTCAGAATGACAGGCAGCATCCTTAAGGTTGCAGATGGCTGCCCAGCCCCCAAGCAGCAAGGCTGGAGGGCATTTCTCCTCAGGAGGAGAGCATTTCCCAGCACCCCGCTCAGGGCAGGCGGCATTGTCATCCCGTGGCCAGGGCAGGGCTGTGTGTGTGCTTGGTCCTGGACCAATCACTGGCAAGAGGAAGTAAGATGATCACAATCTGGTTAGGCCAAAGAGGTTTCCTCCCTCGAGTGTTGTGTTAGAAGAAAGAAGACGGCAACATCTGCTGGGTAGCCCTGAATGGCCGGGTATGCCCCAAGAAGTCAATACCTGCTTCTCCAATAGCCAGTAAAGAGCGACCTTGAAATGGTAGATGGGAGCGAGGGGTGGAGGTGGAAGAGGGTCTGGTGACAGCAGGGTCTGATGTCTTTGATACGTTATAGCCACCCTTCCCAGATGATGCCTTGAGGTCCAACCCTACTCTGAGTCTCTCCAAGATAGGAGAGGTGGGGCCCCTTGTAGAGAAACCAGATCCAGAAAGGTATAATGTCATGTTCGTGGGATGCTGGGTGGTTAAAAGCATGTGCTACGGACTGGGTTTCCATGGGCTGTGTAATTCTGGGCAGGTTACTTACCTTCTCTGTGCTTCTGTTTCCTCATCTGAAAACGGAGACAATAGTATTTATCTCTTGCAGACCTCAGAGGACAGAACCTTGGTTTGGAACTGCTGCTTCTCATTATGTTTGGTGTCACTGTTTGCAGAACCCTTTGGTGAACAGTTCTTTTAAGTCAGCTCTTCTGAGATGTACTGCAAGACAAGTTCACACAACCCTCTTCTTGTAGGAAGCCTTCCTGGATTGCCTCACACGGTGGGCCTGACAATGGGGACATGGGTCCCTGCAGCTCTCTTCTCTTCCTTCCTCATCTCTTAGATGCTGTCCCTTACCTAGTGATCCCCGAGAAAACCTCATATTTGGACAAACATTTGCAGTTTTAGTAAATGTATCCACGCACATTACCACGTTGAATTTCTGCAACATCCCTGTGAGGTAAGAACAAGTTTATACAAGAGACCAAAGCCTGAAGAAATTACATACCTGGCTCAAAGGTTGGACATAAAATCAGGTGAAAATAAATTCAAGTCCTCTGAGTCTAGTTCTAGCTCTGAAAGTAATAAGTCACACTTATGTACTATTCATTCTACGCCTGGCACTATTATCTCATTAAATTCCCACAGCAACCCTAGGAGGTAGTTCCTATTATTAGTCCCACTTTACACTTGAGGAAACTGAGGCACAGAGAGGTTAAGTGGGCTTCCCAGGGCTGCACCATTTGTTGGCTCTGGAGCCAGGATTCAAGCCCAGGCCACTTGGTGCCAGCGATCATGTTAGTAACTACTCTGCTACACTCCAAGCCTGGTGTTCCCGCTGTTCCAGGTCACAGGGCACTCAAGTTTCTCCATTATCAACAACTTAATCACTAAAGCTAGAAATGAAGGTGCCCCTCCCCCTAGGCTGCTGCATGCTGTTAATTATGCATGCAGCTCACTGGTCAGCTCACATTCCAGACCTCTCAGGCCTAGTCCCTTGACCTTTAGTTTACTTCTATTTCGATTTTGAGTGCATTCGGTGATATATTTTCCTACAAAAGACATGGCCAGAAATACATTCAATCTGACCCAGATGTCATTATGATGTGCTATTGAGAAACCCATTCCTGAAGTGCCACCCTTTCCATCTCTCAGATAGGAGGGTCTCAGAAGGCCACTATCATTGCTGTCAGAAATACTTAGGAACTCCCTGCCACCCTTAGCTTGGCCCAGGTTGAACCCCACAGACACACTCCTGCCCTCAGCCAGCAGGACCTCCAGAGAACTTCAGCCCTGCCCGAAGGCTTGACCAGTGATCTCTGCTTACCCAGACTTGGGAAGAGAGTGTGTGGAAGCCATGCCCAGTGTGCCTGGCAGGGCAGGGAGATCCCTGCCCTTCCACCTGGGGGATCGGAAGAGGGTATAGAGACAGCATGACCTGATGTCTTGGACATGTTACTGACGCTGTGTTCTGAGGATGCTCTGAAGTTCAACCCTACTCCCCAAGATAGGAGAAATGAGGACCCTTGCAGAGAAGCTCAAGGGAGGGTAGGTGGTAGTGAGACCAGCTGACACCTCCCTTCTGTCTTTGCCTAGACCCGGGACATGTTCCAAGTCACCTCTCCCAGCAGGCCCCACGTGCTTTCCTTGATCTAGAGCACACAGCTCCTGGCTCTCCGAGATGTACACAGCAGAGGAAATCTGAGCCAGTCTCCACTCTCCAAGGTCAGGCTGAAAGGCAAGTTGAGCAGAAAGCAGGTGATAAAGGGGTCTCCCCAGCACCCCACCCCCTCCAACTTCTCCTTTGTCTGCCTCATTTCAGCTGGCATCTTCCCTTGCTGGTCTGACTGCTTGTTGAGAAGAAGCAGCTTCTTGAAGGACAATTTACAACTCTACAAACAGTCACATTGTGGGAGTCATCCCTCCAAGCAGGCAGAGGGAGCTGGGTGGGCACTGGCCAGGGTTCTCGACCCAGGGCCCATTGTCCTGGCACTGTCTCCTGAAAGGAGTTGCTTTTAGCTCACCTCCACGGTGGTGGTATCAGCATCTCCTCCCACCCCTGGGTGGTTTTTCTCCCAGAGAGGCAGAAGCAAGCAAACCACAGAGCTGTTGCTGCCAAATGAGAGCCAGAGGTCCAGGCGGAGTGGGGAAGCAGCTGCTTTAGAGAGTTTTTCTGCAGACGCAGAGATGGATGCCTGGAATCGATCCCTTCTGAAGATGAATCACAGCAAGATGCACAAAGAAGTCCCCTTTGGTCTGAACAGGCAGATAATGTTCCTGACAGGGCCTCGGCTCCATGTCAATTCCTTGTGATTGGTGGGAGGGATGAGAGGAGGTGGAGGAGGAGAAGGAGGTGGAGAGAGAGATGGGGGGGGGAGGAGAGAGAGAGAGAGAAAGAGAGAGAGAGGGAGAGAGAGAGGGAGAGAGACTTGCGTTGCCTTGTATGGCCAGTAAGATTAAGTTTGGATTTGTCTTTTCCTTTAGAATTAGCAATGCTCACCTACATCCACTCAGGTAATTAAGAGGTAACCGCGGGCGAATTCATAGCATGCTCTGCACATCCTCGATGCACCACAGATCAGGCCTTTTCTAATTATAATCTTAGAGTGAGAGACACTCAGACTGTGGTTCATCAGAGATGGGCAAAAAGCCTGGATATCCTCCAGTTCAGCACCTTCCATTGCAAAGATGGAGAGGCAAGGCATGGAGGGTTGCAGGGCCTGCTCAAGGGCACATGCGCAGATGCAGCCCCCCCAGGTGCCTTCTCCCTCTACCTGCACAGGCAACAGGTAGAAACGTCCATGTCCCCAAGGACAGGGGGTCCCCAATGGCCAAGCTTTGCCAATTCAGAATCTTCCTCTCTGATTCTGCCTCTCACTGGCTGGTGCTAGAATTTTTTTTATCTCTAGTCTTTACCAGAGTTTGCAGAGCCCTCTGGGGAGTGAACCCTAGAGGGGGAAGAAGGAAAACCACCATATTTGATGTTTACACAAACGGTCTCCTCCTTGGTGCTCCTAGAAATGAACCATTAGACATTGGGATGGCAGAGGCAGTGGGTGGGGATACAGATCGAGGCCAGCTTGTGAGTCGGGTCCTCTGGAGACCCAGGAAGGTAGAGCAACCATTCTGAAAATTCATTCCAGGAAGCAAATGTCCCCGAGAACAGTGATTCTCAACCGGGGTCGGTTCTGACAAAGCCTGGAGACATTTTTGGTTGTCCCAGTACAGGGTTCTACTGGTATCTAGTGGGTAGGGGCAAGAGATGATACTGAATATCCTGCAATGCGTGAGGCAGCCCCACAACAAAGAATTATCCTGCATAAAATGTCAGTGGCAAGAGTAACCCATCTTGTTTAATTTCCATCTATGCAACTCACACTCAAGTATGGAAATGCTCCTTGTTTGCCTGTGTAAACACAGGTCTTGCTCCCACTGGGACAGAGAGGGTGAATCACTAAGGCTGGGGTGGGGCACATCTGGATGAGGTGGGTCCTGATTGTGGAGGCAGATGCTGTTCCTCTGGTTGTCCCCTCCCTCCCTCTCTGCTCTTTTCACAGAACGACCTTTCCAAAGAGAGGAGACTCATTTTTCAAGGGCTCTCCAGGAGCTGACTTTCCTGCTGGAAACCTAAACCAGTTTTCCAAGGTCATTGGTAAAAGACACGTCTACTAATGAGGTTGGCTCTCAATGAGGACTTTCTCTTTCTCCCTGAGCTTAGGAGGGAGGAAAGAGAAAGGACCACCTGGACTTGCTGTCCTCTTATCTTCTTTCCTTTTCCTTCTTACCTTTAACAGTTTTACCCTCTTCCTTCTCCCTATTCATTTTCTGTTCCAACTCCTTCTGACTTAAGTCCTTGCCAAGTGGCCTCTGATTTTCTCCTCCTGATGTCCCTCCTGCCTAAAGCTGAATATTGTACAGAACAAAGCAAAAGGTTCCATCCTTTCTCTTTGAAACTGGGATCCCAATAGACAATAACCACTAGCCTCACATCCTACCCTATAGTGTATTGTATCAAGGGGTTGAAATCTGGCTGAAATCAGCTAATAGTCCAGGGACCCAAGAGCATCCTCCACCTCCAAAGGATAAGCCCAGAGTGGCCTCACAGTGCTGACCCCTCTCCTGACCACTCCTCCTGTTGACAAAGAAAAGCACTTAAGGAGATGTTTAAGGCCTGTGCTAGAACTAAGGCTAGAGACATGAAGAGGTGGACCAATGTTTATACTATTTACTGGCACGTGTGGCTTGGGCAGTGAGAGCAAGAGCATTTGTTACCTGGAGGGGAACAGTTCTCCTCCATCTTTGTGATTCACAGAGGCCTTTCCCCCCACAGGTGAGCTTGGGATAAGAAGCTGGAAAAATTGGGATTCGCACAGCTTAGACCCAGATCCTTGTTCTTGCTCATTTTTTATTTTGGTTGGGGTTATATGATTCCAGGGAGGTGGCACGAAGAAGTAAGAAGATGACCGAGAAGAGGGGAGCGGGAGGGGATACTTCTGTGGAGTCTTTCTTCCTATACAACCCAGAGAATAATGAGTATTTTCCAACCCAATAAGGGACATCCAGGTAAGCAAACCAGGGACAGACCGAGGAGAAACCCCCGTCCTTTCCTTTCCCTCTCTCTTTACACCAGCCCTCCTTCCTCCCTGGGAGCTATGCACCCTTTCTCCCTCACCTGTCTTCTCCCAAGTGCCACTTTTGGAGGCTCAATGCTGTGTGTAAAAGTGAAGGGCCCCCTGGAAGATAAACGGGCTTTCCCCCAAGACATGCCTGTGTGTGCAAACCTCGCCATTTCCAAAAGGGCTTTGAGGAGGATAATGAAATTAAATTTAATCAAGCACAATGTAGCTAAATTACAGCCTGTAAATGCCACATCCACTTACAAAGTGTCATGTTCAATCACCAAAACACCATGTGAAGTCCCTTTGTCAGCCCTGAACTACAATTGAGAAAACTGAGGCTCAGATGAGATAAACCACTTGCCTGAAGGTCTACAGCTGGTGAGTGACAGAGGTGGGCCTGGAGGCCACTTCTGACTACAATGCAGAAGCTTCCTCTGCCACACAAAGAGCTGGCAAGAGCAGAGAGCTAGGTGCATGCAAGCATCCTAGGACTAGGGAGTAACTGGAAGTGAGGCAGGAATACAGCTCTGGGGTTCCTGAGAGCCCAGGCCGGTATTTAGAGAAGAGAGGGAGGGAGCAGATTGTTTAGGAGGGTGGAGAGGCTGGGGCAGTTATGGGGACATGGGCATGAGGAATACAGGGGTTTGGGAGCCAACAGCGTGCAGTCACAAGGGGTTGCAGGACAAGAGCATCATGAAGGGGTGAAGAAAGAAGGCTTTGTCTGCTTCCTCTGAGAGTCTCTCTCCCTTTGTCTCTGCCTTCATTTCTTGCCATTTGTCCCTGCCAGAGCTGGTCCTATACACACACTTTAGGAGCCTTTCTGGGAAGCTCATAAGAGGCATGAAGAGACCTGTTTAAAAGCTCTGGCCCCAGAGCTGAATCTTTGTCTCATCACTCCCACCTGCTCCTCTGGACACTCAGCCCCACAGCAGTTGGTCTTAATCTGCAAGGACCGTAAATGATGTGGGTCATCTGGTCAACTCTCAAGATGCAGCAGAGGAAACAGAGAGCCAGAGGGGGCGTGTGGCTTGCCCACAGACACGCACTGTCTTGGGGTGGAGCGATGACATACGGGTCTCCTGACCCAGACCAGACGCTTCCCTGCACTGCAAGTGTAGGTGTCAGGGAGGGTGCTGGCACCACCAAGACACAGCCGGCAGGGCCATTGCCTGAAACGCTGCATACTTCTGCCAGAGTTGGTCACAGCCACTCTGTCCCCAGGGGCTTCCCTTCCTCCCTGGTTTCCTGGTTAGTGTTTTAAAAGCACATCTCATTTTAGTGCCTTTGCTACAGTAAATATCTAATAATCGTTTCAGACTCTATTACTTGCCTCACAAAACAGTGCCTGGAAATGGTGCTTATTTAATTTTGTGCTGACAAAGAAAGATTTGGAAGAGGCCTGAAAATGCCTATCACATCTCAAGTGCTGTTGAGTATTTATGGTTCAGAGAGGAGGGGTGGCCCACTGACCAGCACCTGGAACTGATACTTATTCTAGTTGTAGGGATATCGGTGCTTAATTAACTCTGTGCAGCCATTCTTCATAAAAGCTGCTAAGGGGTGTGTGTGTGTGTGTGTGTGCGTGTGTGTGTGTGTGTGTGAGAGAGAGAGAGAGACAGAAAGCTTAACAATTTACAGATTAAAGCATATCTCTCAGTATTAACATAAAAACGTATATGCCACAAGTCACCTTGCCGGTATATATGCATGTTTCTATACATACGTGTGTTTAAATAAGACAGTGGACTTATGTTCTTTATTTGCACAACCAGCTCATAGTCTCAAAAATGGGTCCCACCCATGAGACCACAGGTAGAAGGCGCCAGGCCTAAGAGTCCTATCCACTGTCCTGTTTACAGATTTTTCTCATCCTCATTATCCCTGGGGATCTTCACAACCTAGATATTTTCATCCCCACTTTACAGATGAATATCCTGGGTCCCGGGGACATGAGAGCATGGAGTGAAGTTCAAACACTGTCAAGTGTTGGCCTTGAGTTCCTGACTGTCTGGGAGCAGAGAGGCTAAAGACACCTGATTCAAAAACATTAGCTGTGGTCCCATTTGGATCCCAACTAAAGCACTTACTAGCCGTGAGAATTTGGGCTGAGAATTATCTTGCCTGATTAATAATGTTCTCATCTGCAAAATGGGGACTATAGTATCTACCTGCCTGCCTCATAACAAGTGTATACAAGAGATATGGGGATGCAAGAATCACGCAGGGTGACAGGTGTGAATGCTCGCCATCATGCCGGCCCATCACAGGCACCGATAAATGTGTGCTTCTATTATTGGCTGATCCAGCTTCCATCCCCCTGCCTGCACCCCCAGCTGTGTGAGAGCCCCGTCTCCTTGCCCTGAGTCACCCACGGTGTCACTTGATCAACAGCGCTAAAACATTTTGGGCGCAGGACCCCTTTACACTGTTAAATATTATTGAGGACTCCAAAGAGCTTCTGTTTATGGAGTGACATCTATTTCAATCTACTGAGAAATTTAAAAATACTTATTATTTTAAAGCAGTGATAACAAACCCGTGACAAATGAACATAGATGACATTTTTATGAAAAATAACTGTATTTTAGAAGATGAATGTATAAGAATATGGCCTTTATTTACATTTTTGGAAATCTCTTTAGTGTCTGCCTTTGATGAAGACAGCTGGGTTCTCATATCCGTTTCTGAATTCAATCTGTTGTGATATTACATGTCATGCAGCCACTGGAAAAGGCCACTGCACGTTCATGAGAGAATAAGAGAGGAAAAAAGTAAGTGACATCTTCATATTATTATAAAAAAAATTTTGACCTATGGCTCCTCGGAGGAGGCCTGCAGGAGATGAACATTAAGCTCCCACTGCCCAGGCAGATAGTGATTCTCCACATTTCTGTGACTCCATCTGAAAAATTAAGATTGACTAAGACAAAAGCAAGCAGTTGTTTCTCACGTTTCTCTCTAGGGACACACATTCATGGATCTAATATTGATAAACCAAAGTCTGGCTACTTCTAAGCTGAGCCATCAATAGTTAGGAGCTTCGTCAGTGGCATCTGGCATTGGCCTTACACTGAGAGGCTGTTGATTGATTGAGACCATATGCTGTGTCATTGAGAATGTACTTCAATGTAAGAAAGTGCTCCAAATGATTTCAATCGTAAGTGCATTTATTATCTCACACAAAAAGAAGTCACAAAGTTAAGGTGCAGAGCTAGTTATTTCAGAGGCTCAATGAGAATCATCAACAACCCAGGTTTATTCAATCTCTTTTTTCCTCTGGGGGTTGATTCTATCAGCCTCGTCTCACGTTCACAGGATGGCTGCAGCAGTTCCCACCATCACCTGCAGATGCCACAACGTCATCATCAGAAAAATCAGTGTTTCCTTTGAGTTACTTTGCATTGTGGGAAAGATTTTCCCCAGTCAACTTTCCTTTGAATGTCATTGGCCAAAATAGGGTCACATCTGTGTTAGTGTGGTAAGGCTGCAGTAGCAAAGTGCCACAAACCAGTGGCTTAGAAATTTATTGTCCTGCAGTTCTGGAGGCTGGAAGTCCAAAATCAAGGTTTTGGCAGCCACGCTCCCTCTGAAACCTAGAGGGGAAGAATCTTCCTTGGTCTTCCAGCTTCTGGCAGCCCCCTTCCTTGGCTGCGGCATTGCATTCTAACTATGTCTCTTCACATCGCCTTTCCTCTGTGTCTCCTGTGTCCAATCTCTCCCTTGTTATAAGGACACCCGTCACATAGGACTAGGCCCCCTCCCTGATGACCTCATCGTAACTTGATCAGCTGCAGAGACCCTGTTCCCAAATAAGGTCACATTCACAGGTGCTGGGAATTAGGATTTCAATGTATGTATTTTGGAAGGGACACATTTCAACCCATAAGACCTGCCTTTTCTTAAATCACGGACAAGGGGAATGACATCAATGTATCGAATAGTTAGCTTTCAGGGATTCTCAACCAGGGAGTAACAGCTTCCCGGGGGCACGTGGACAGACCGGGAGGGCTTTTTAGACATCCCGACATCTGACGGCCCCTCGGGACACCCAGTCCCTTAGCAACCCTGGGAATGAATTGAGGGCGTGAGACACCTGTGCTGTACCTGTGGCCTCTGGGAGGATGGTAAGCATGGGAACAAAACCTGAGTTCTGCTGGAGACACAGAAAGGGGACCGGGTTCTGGAAGGCCAGGGACCATGCCAGCTGATGGTGGCACTGATTTCTCTGTGTGCCAGTGCAAAGGCCTCCCACCCAGACCCAGAGCATCGTGGCGTGAAGCAACCAAGATCTTCTCTTCCTGTTGGTGGGGCTAAGGGAGAATAGCAGGAATAACTTTCTTGTTTGTTTGAAATGCTGTTCTCCCCTTCCGCACCATGCCCACACCCACCCTGCACCCTCAGTTTTAGTAATGTAGCTGATTTGGGAAGAGTAAAAGAAAAAGGGGAAAAAATATAACCCTGTGATTCCAAACACAGCCAGAGATACTTTTCTGTTTTATTCTGTTTTTCAGATGTGTTGCTACACGTTTTGTTTACTAAGTTGGGATCCGGTGTGCACTCAAACCCAGGCAGACGACTTCTAGGAGAGCAATGTCTCTTGTTCTAATTATAAAATTGAAGGGCTGCAGACAAATAGAAAGAACTATTAGCCAGATCTAATTCGGTTGGCTCTGCCTAGCTTTATTTTTCTCCCTGTGCATTCTAAAATAAAATATTTGAGGTCACACTACTATATATATACAGATGTTGTTTGGCACTTAAGACCTGCCACGAGACTTTCCTAGTTGAAAAAAGATGATGATTCAGACGTTAGTGCTCAGGTTGCTAGAAACCTCTGGGCCTTTTCACCAGGCAGAGTGGACTCATGAGGACACAGCTGTCTCCTTTGCACCCTGTGACCCCGGTGAGATGGTAGGAAAGGCGCCAGGTCCAGGGGGAGTCAGGTATTTCCTTCTCCAGGGTCTGCTCTGCCTGTTGTGATGGGCCCTTCCAGTCCGCTCCTACAGGCTCCCAGGACAGAGGGCGCAGCTCTAGGAGGGCCCTCAACAATGCCTGCACAGAGCCCACTCCCATCCTTGTCTCCTTGCAGCACCCATCTGGTGGTAGATGCCCCAGCAGTTCGTGAGCCATTGACCCGGGAGGGCTCCTGCCCTGCACTCGACTGTTCCCTCCTCAACGGAGCGGGGAGGCACAGACTGCTTTCCTGTCTGAGGTGCTCTACGGCCTCATAAACCTAGCAGTCCCCCTCTCTGTCCCCAGCTGAAGGCGGGGCTACCCTCAGTGCTGCCTCAGCTGATGGCCAGCTCTGTTCTGAAGGCCCCTGACCACTTTCTTTTCTGCCCTTTCTGAGCACTGAGCACTGAGTACCAGCTTTTTAGGGCCCCTGGATGGGCTGTGGGACTGCAGGTGGTCTAACCATCCACCTGCCCATCCCTCAGGGAGAGAGAGAGCAATGATTAGGTTCAAGGAGGACATCTGTGCCCCTGGGGCCCCTTGGATTGCATCATGGAGACAAGACCTGGCTTTGTTATGCCAGCGGGACATCCACCTCCCCTGTTTTCCAACCTCTTCTCACTGGTCTTTATCTCTTGCTGTCCATGGTCCCTCCATGTCTCTGTGCTTGCTTTGGTTCCCTCCGACTTCTGCTCCCCCCATGCCCGGCTCCCTCCTCCCTCGCCCTGCTGCATCCCTTTCCTTCCTGTGTGAAGGGAGAAGTTAAGTGGAGGCACACTTGCCCTGTCTGTTGCAATACAGACGCAGCAACTTTCGCCCCTAATCAACCTGTCAGGCATGATTAGGCTGCCCTGAGATTCAGATCACTCACAGCCCAGCCAGCCCACTGGGCTGACAGCTTCCGGCACTGCCAGGGTAGATGCACACACACACACACACTCAAGCGCACATGTATACACAGTACAGAAACTTGCACACACATGTGCACACACAAACACTTGCACTCGCACATGCACAATCTGCTGAGACTGGGTCCAGGGCCTCACTCTGTGACCACGGTGACCCCTTTCTGCAGAGCATCCCATCACTTGGGTGACAACCCTCCCTTCAATCATTTCTTCACTCATCCCATGGGCTCGGGTGGAGTAGCCACGTGACAGATCCTGTTCCAGGAACCAAGAAGTGCTTGCCCTCAGGGAACACAGAAAACCATGGAGAAACAGCCAACAAGTGAAGGTTAGAATGTGATCGAAGGTGCTAACCAACGGGTAGAAGGCACAGGGAGAACACCTCTGTGGGAGGGGAGTGCTCAGGGGCCTGGGCAGGGGTAGGAAGGGCCTCTAAATCACCTTGCTCTGGGGGCCGTCTACCACCGGGAGTGGGCAGCCTAGGTTTGAGTCACCCCTGCCACTGAAAGCCTTGTGACCTGGGGCATATCTTCTCATTTCCTTGTTCCTCAGCCTCTTCGTCTGTAAAATGGGGTAATTACACTGGTTACTCCTCATAAGGTAGTCATGAGGAGACCAAGTTAGTGCATATGAATCACTCAGAACAGGGCCTGGGATGGGGTAGGTGCCCAGTGAGGGTTTCCCATCCAAGACTGAGTTGATGAAGGAATTGTCCTCAGCAGGTGCTTATCACCCAGAAGATTCAGAGTTAGCACAGGTGGCCCAGATAAACACAGCAGGGCTCCGAGGTAGGGGACCCAGGGCAGTGGGGTGGGAGCAGGGCACGGAGGAGGTCAGGGCGATCAGACCCTGCACACAAAAGGGCTAGAGATTAAGGTCAGCAGCCAAAAACATGGTGCATCCACTCAGGTTTGGGCCAGGAAGGGCCTCCAGGCAAAACTGAATTGCATCCTCCAGGAGCAAATCCTATACCAAAGCCTTCTTTACAAAAATGTTATGTGACATAGCACAGATTGGCCCACATAGCTTCTTGTGCGAGTCTGGGAATTTCGCGTCCAGGGGCACGTTTCACTGCTGCTCAGAGGTCCGTCCTCTTGCCTCTTTCTTCTCCCCCAGCCCCTCCAGCACACACATCCCAAAATGTGGCGGAACCACTGCCAATAAACTCACTCTGTGTGGACCCCTACAAATAAGTCAAGTGGAAAGTTACACAAACAGAACTAGGACATCTTCCATTAACATTGGGCTCTCTGCTCCCCGTCAGTGGGCAGGGCAGGATCTCAGCCTCCCAATGCTGAGTCCCAGAGCTGCACAGGAGGCCTGCCTCTGCTGTGGCATTTCCGGCCCAAGGGTTCCTGCTACAGCCCTGCCCTCAGGGAGCCCCAGGCTGAGAGAGCATTTTAAACAAACAAACAAATGAACACAAGATTAGGGTAGTGGAGAAGAGAATGAGGATTCCTGGAGAAGAAGAACTTCCTGTGGTTGTGACCCCGAGTTGATGTCTAGGGGCTTCACCCCTCCTGGATCAAATCCTGATGATCAGGGCTGGGAATAGCTCCCCAGGAAAACCCAGTACATTCCCCATCCTTCCTCTCTTCATCCCTCCCTTTCACACTGAACGTTGCTCTCTCTGAAGGTTTTTCGTGTTCTTTATGCTGTTGGAGCTTTACTTGCCCTGTGAGGAGGGCAGCAAGGAGCGTTACTGTCATCGTGAAAGCAGGGGAAGCTGAGGCCCCTGCAGTCACGCGGATCTCACAATATCCTGATCTGCTTGTGCAGAGCTGGGTGTGGGGTCCTGCATTTTGGCCAGAGGTCCTCCCTTATGGGGACAGTTTCCCTCTGATACCTCTGTTTTCTCCATCACGAAGTGGAGATAATCACAATAGCTACTAAATGAATAATGAAAATTGAGCAACTCCAAAGGGGCCTGGCACATCGCAAATTCTCAGTATGATACTGCTACCACTACTTGTTATTCTGTTTACTGGGTTCCCTTCAAAGCAGACCCTGAGGCATAGGTTTGGGGGCACAGTGTCTTCTTGGAAGGTGAGCCCAGGAAGAGTCTACAGGGGTGTGGGGAAGTGATGCAGGAGGGGAAGGGGGACACTATTGGGTATGTTAATGAGCAGCTACCACCGTGGAGAAGGGGGTCTCCAACCCATTGGGGACCGCTTGGCCCCTGTGCAGAACATGCCTCGAAGTTGTCCCACAGCAAGGTGAGGAAGCCAAGGTAGTCACCCTGCAGCCCCTCAGTATCACTGGACACTACTGGGCCCGTGATCTCCCTGGCACGTGGGCCTGTCCTATGCACATGGGCCAGGAGAAAGCCCGGAGCCAAGTCATGGTGCCTGCAGTGTGGCCCCGTGAGCATGAGCTGGAACAGTGGGTGAGGAGAGCACTGACCCCATCTGCTATAAGCAGCACAGCCCCTCAGGGAAGTGCAGTTATTGGATCCCTCTGCACTCTGGACGGAATTACAAAAACTTTTGGATGAAGCTCTCAAGGGCAGGGTCTCTGCCTGTTTGGCCACTGCCATTTTTCCAGGGCTCAGCACAATGCTCTGCTCCCTGTAGGTGCTCAAGAAACATCTTTCAGAATACAAAGTCCTCTGTGCTAACATTTCGTAGCACAGCTTTACTTCTCACCTATATCTCCTAACGCAACCCCACTAGGGCAGGCTGGGGACTCTGTGCAGCACTCATACCTAGCACCGTACCTGGCACATGCCAAGACGTTGAGGCACATGTATTGATTAAATGCAGGGGATCCCTGGACTCTAAGGCATAACAGAGGTCTATCTAGGATGAGGAATCGAAGCCAGAAGCCAGACTACTCCATGAGCACAGAGGTTGGAGGAGAGAAGCCTGATGGATAGAGATTAAAAGTGTCAAAGTCCCCTGGAAAAAAGGTAGGAGATCATGTCTCATTGCCTCACCAAATTGGCTGGCTTGTGGGATTTCCCAAGAAGCTAGCCCCTGGCTTGAGAAAGCCACAGCAGAACACATGTTATACCAAGGAAATACAAATAGGATTTTTTAAGAACCGAAGGCTTGCAGAGAAGGCTTTTCAAGTGACAAATGAGAGGCCCCACTGGGGATTGTGCAGCCTTGGCAGTAATTCAGTGTCTGAAAACAGCGGAGGCAGCAGAAGGATGGCCACCTGAAGGGGGATGAGAGTGAAGGGCAGAGGGGTTTCTGCGGGCTACTTCAGTTCCGTGGTGATTAAGGAGGGAAAGAAGATGAGAGGAGGGGACGGGAGCAACCACAGGAGCAGGGAGGCTGCCTTGAATGTCTTTTCTGGAGTTTCATTTCCTCCAGACTAGACCAGCCTTAAAATAATGGCTGACACCCAGCAGGAAATTATTTTCAAAGGTGTATCAGTCAGTCATTGCACAATAATGCTGTATAACAAATCACCTTAAAATTCAGTTTTCTAAAACAACATTCATTTATTTGCCTCTCAAATTTTTTCCATGCTACTTCCATCAAGATGTGGGGTCTATGTTCTCTTCCCTTGAACCTGAGCTGAACCCAGTTACTAGCCTTGTAGTCAACTCTGAAATGGTCTATTTCTAGATTTTTGTTATGCAAATAACAAATATTATTTTAGTTAGATATTCTGTTACTGACATCTGAAAACACCTGGATAGATGCAATGGCATTTTAAGTCATATCCAAGACCAGGGAGAGATTTTTAACCAGGGAGCTTTCCGCAGAGCCCCAGAGACATGCCTTGTAGGCTGAGCTGTGGGACCAGTAGAAACAGTGATTGTCTGTTACTACCACTCTGTGAGTGGTTCTTTCCCCATCCCTACCTCCACCCAACCAGAATGCTCTCACATCCTCTCTCCTCTTGGCTTGCATGCCCATCCCCCCTTAGGACCTGTGGTTCCACCAATGTCTCTTCTTCCTAATCCAGCAGGATGGTTAGACTCAGGGATTCAGGGAGAAGCATCATTCTGCCTTCTTGCCCTCAGGGAACCATCTGTTGTTCGGATCCTCTTCCATGGGTGGGCTTAGAGCCATAAGCATCGGTTCTTACAGTAAGAAGCCTCTATCTCAGCCAAATAGGTTTAAATGCAAAGTACACATGGATTTGGAAAATCACTTATTGTAGTGTAGCTGCTGGGACAGAGGTCTGAAGTGGGCACTCTGCAGGAGATACAGCCAGGGGATCCCCAGTGCTGGAGGAGCAGGGGTGACCCAGACAAATGCCATCTGTTTATCTGGGATGGTAATGGATCCTCTATCCTTCTCTGCATATTTGTAGCTTAGTCTAGGCCTGGAATGCTGGGCGCCTGTCTCTCTGCCTTCACCAGGAGGCGTGCATGTATGTATGTGTCTGCGTTTCCATCTTTCCTCAGTCTTTGTCACTCAGTGTTTCTCTTAGTCTCCTTTTCTCTCCTGTGTACAGAGTACTCGGCAAACATGAGCCAGATATTTGCTGACATTCTGAGAGCACATGTTTATCTCTACCAGGTCTTCATTAAGTCCTCCTCCAGTTTTTAAACTCTTAAACATTTAGGTCTAGGGGTGATAAACAGCTGCAGATGGCATTTGAAGGCAGAAGAAATTTTCTTCTCGCAGCTGATAAGTCCTTTTGCTCCTCTGGCTGTGGCGAAATACAGATGCCCTTGTCTTTCCAAGTAAAGTGTTTTTGTTTGCTGCATAAGCTGAAATTATGCGATGTCATTTTCCTTAATTTTAACAGACTGAACGCATTTGCTTATGGGCTGCATGAGGACCTTTAGCAAACTGTGGGCTGCATGGTGGCTAAAAGGCATGACCCTCCACCCCCACCACTCTTCCAGCCCTCCCCGGCCCTGGAGCTGGGCCTAGAGCACAGTATTAAGGTCTCTGGCCACTGCTCATGGTTCCTGGGAGAAGGTAAAGGAGGAGGGTGCGCCTCCTCAGACATCTGCCCCATCGCCTGATTGGCAGTCATCCCCCACATCCATTTACCCCCACTTCCCCATCTGGGAGCCGAGCTGTTGTATTCTTAAGCATTCAGATGACTAATGCTGGAACAGGATTCTCAGTGATCTCCGAGGGAGCAGGGAACTTTTGAGCTTGGCCCCCTTCCGCAGTCCCTGCTAGGGGGATGACATTTTCTCAAGGCAGAATAGCTTTGTAACATCTGCATCCTGGCTTTCCTTGGCTCCATTTTGACTTGCTTAATTGAACTAGAATATTTCAGTTGAGCCTGTGGGGTTCCAGGCTGTGTACCTGGATATAGTCCTTGACACCTGGATGTGGGTGGGGAAGTGAAGAATGCCATGCTTCCCCTGGCTGGCAGAGCAAATCCAGAATTGCAGGTCTTTGGGATTCGGCTTGGGTGTTCAGGAGTTAGGAATGTGAACGGCTGAGAAAGATCCCTGGACAAAGGGGAGAGCTGGCACTTCTCCTCCTGCTTCCCTTTCCCCACCCCTTTCCTCCTGTGGGAGGGTGGGGAAGCAACTGGTGGAGTGATGGGCTTATGAAGTCAGTGGAAGCTCCTTTCTCTTAGTGACCTGTCGCAGAGTCAGCTTCTGCCTTGATATTCATCGCTCCTGGACACAGGGTGGGGTGGGGGACACAGCCAAAGAAGGTGGGACTCCACAGTCAAAACAGGTTCTCAGACGTCTATTCTGGTGTCTCCTGAAGGTCAGAGCCAGGAGGAACATTGGTCCTTTTGTCTCGCCCTTTCTTGTCACGCTGGGGGACATTGAGGCCTAGAGGGAAGGGAAATGAAAACAGATCTAGAGAGACTCAATAACGTACAGAAGCAAGTTTGTGGGAAAACTGGCCTTCGAAGTTTGCTGCCTCTGACTCCAAACCCCCGTCTCTATATCCAGGATTCTCAAACTTAAAAATACCCATGAATCTCAGAAGGTGGGCCTGGGTATTGTTGTTTTTTTTTTAAGTCTTTTTATTGAATTGTAACATTCCTCCAGGAAAGTGAACCAATCCTAAGTGTACATTCTTAATGCATGTTCACAAACTAAATGTACGCATGCAGCTGGCACCCAAATCAAGAAACAGAGCTTTGCCAGCCTGTCAGGACTCCCTGGGGCCCTCTCTCCCAGTCATCTCCAAAGTCACCCAACAGTATCCTGCCTTCTGACATCCTAGATTAGTTTTTGCTCATTTGTAAATGTCATACAACTGGAACAAAAAAAAAAGCATGCATTTTTATGTGTGTTTGGCTTCACTCACGAACATCGTGTTTGTGAGGGCCATCTACTTTGTGGCTTGTAATTGTATTTGTTCATTCCCTCTGTGCCTTCAAATCTCACTGTGTGAAATGCCAGCCCTCACTTACGGTCCTCTGATTGATAAGCACATGAATTGTTTCTGGTTTGGCTTCCTATGAACATTCTTACTTGCTGTGAACATTCTTGTACGAGGTTTGTTTTTGTTTGTGTTTTCTTGGAGAATATATCCATGCCTTTCTGTGGTATCCACCTAGGAAAATGCTGAGTCAAAGGGTATATGTCTGGTCAGTTTAGATGCTGCCAAACAGATTTTTGGTGTGGTGGCACAGTTTCCGCTCCCACCAGCAGTGCGTGAGAGTTTGGGGCTCCCACCCCTAAGGACTCAATGTTGTCTGGACTTCGTGCATGTTTTACAGCCTGTGTGGTGGACGGCGGACTCCCAGGTGGCTTACTCCGCCTTCCCTGATGGCTAGTGGAGTTGAGCACCTGGACATATTTATTGGTCTTTCGTTCAGCCTCCTTTGTAAAGTGCTTGGTAAGATTTTCTCCAGGCATCTGTATTCTTTAAAACTCCCTGGATGATACTAAAACAGAACCAGGGTTGGGAGCCTCTGTGGCTTAGCCATTATAGCAGGGAGCTTTGCCTTTGGGAGACAGACAGGGTGAAGCTGGTGTGTGTGCATGTGTGTGTGTTAGTAGGTGCAGCAAGGGCACTTACAGAGCCATAACCCAGGAGTCCAGGGTACCCCTTGGGAGCATTTGAGCTGGGCCCCTCTTGAGGCACTCTTGTTGAGAGAAGGGAAGAAACGTATGCCCCAGGGAGAAGAAAGCCCTACATCACAGTCACAGAAATATGTTGCAAAAGCAGGTGGACAGAGACCTGTGGAGCTGACCCCAGGAGCTTCCTTCTATCCCTCTGATTTAATGTCCTCTGAACGAAAGGGTTTGCCACAGGCCCGGCCCCACTGGAGCCTTCCTTATTAAGAACAAAATAAGGGAAGGTCACTGAGTCACTTAAACCAGAACAAGTGACATCAGATATCGACTGTAAGAGAGGGGGATTAATGATGGTTTGTAGACAGGAAGGAAGGAGACGGCCCCAGGTGGGTGCCCCCACCCCCCTAGTGGGGACCTGGAGGAAAACATTTCATTTTGACATCTGCCAGCATAGCCCAGATAATCAGATTTCTCTGGGAGGACAAGGCAGTGGCATCAAATAAAAGAGGCAGGTTCATCCTTCTGGTCTCCCAAGTTTAGCATGGGTTGTGCTAGTCCTCCAACCACAGCAAGGCCTAGACATTGTCACCATCACCTTCCCCTTCCCCAGTGCTCTCTTAGGTTGTTCAGTACAATGGGTAGGGTGGAGCCTCCCCAGATCCCTGCCCTCCTTGACTCATCTGGGAGTTTGAGGATCCCACCTGAGGCAGCAGCATCTTAAGGCCACCTGTGTACCCCAGGTGCCCTGTGGTCCCTCATATAAGACACACGCAGGGCTGATTATCTTGTGGGCTGTTAACAACCATGCTCCACAGGGTAAGGACCCATCAAGGGACAAAGCACAGGCCCAGCAGCAGTTGCTGGTTTAGAGATGAGCCCCAGGACCCGTGTCAAAGGCACTTGAAATTCCCCTGAACAAAGACTTCTCTTCCTGGTCTTTCTAAAAAGTCTGCATCTTCTCTCTATTTTCACTCTGCAGCCAGCTCGCAGAAAAATCACAGATTTCTTTAATTTGATTGACCATTTTAAAAGCAGTGTTGAAGTATCTGTTTTTCTAGCTAGAAATACTAAGGATTATCAAGTTCTTTCTCTCATTTTATATCATTGTCATCACCATCCTATTGAACTGGTGACCTTTCTGTTTGCAGTCCAACACTCAATCCACTGAGCCACACCAGCCAGGATCACCATCCTATTTACTAATAACTTACCATGTGCCAGGCACTGTTCCAAGGGCTCCACATTTGAGCTTATTTGATGCTCATGACCATCCTATGAAATAGACATCTGTCAGTGCCCTTTTACAGGCAGACAACTGGGACACAGAGAGGTTACAAAATTTGTGGCCACACAGCCACATTCTATAAAGAAACAAATACAGAAAAATAAAATAATATTATCATCATAACTTATTGAGTGCACACCTTATGCCAGAAGCTTTATATATTTTATTCTTAAGTCTTATAAACCTTCTTTAGGGCAGTGGATTCATTTGCTTGGGCTGCCGCAACAAAGTACCACCATCTGGACAGCTTGAACTGCAAAAATGTACTGTTCTAGAGGCCAGAAGACTGAAATCGAGACGTTGGCAGGGCCACACTGCCAATGAAGGAAGTGGAGAAGGATCTGGCCCAGGCCTGCCCCCAGCTCCTGGTAGATCCTTGACTCGTAGCACAACTCCAGTCTTCATATGAGGTTTTCCTTGTGTTTGGCTGCCTGTGTCTAAATTTCCTCTTTTCGTACGAACACAGTCATATTGGGTTAGGACCTACCCTAATGACCTTGTCGTTACTTGATTACCTCTGCAAAGACTTTATTTCCAAATAAGGTCACATTCAAAGGTACTAGGAGTTAGGGCTCCAGCATCTTTCTGGGGCACTTAATTCAACCCTCAGAGGTGAGTGTTCTCCTCTTTTCCCAATGAGGAAAGTGAAACTGAGTAGTTATACCCAGGCATGAGAGCCAGCTGGTGTAAGGGCCAGGACTCAAACCCACGGCTGCATAGAGGACTCATCTAGGGAACTTTCAGAAACACTGCAACCTGCTCATTGAAGAGTTTCATTGGTCCCCCAGGTGATTTTACGCAGCCAGGTCTGAGGACCTTGGGCTTGCAGTCCGGGCCGTCTACCACAGCGGTGTTGCCTGTGTTCTGTGTTGGAGAGGTCAGAGGTGATCATACTGCAGCCTGCTGATGCCACAACTGCCACCCTCCCCTGGGTCCCCTTTCCTGACAACCCGTCCATCCACCAGCTCCTTCGGGACATCTTTAGTTTATTCCTGCTGTCCTTAAGCACCCTTTGCTTTCCAGGTGGGTGCTTGTCTCTGCAGTTCGAACAGAAGCACAGGATCTTCCCTAAGCTCCTGGGGGTGCTGAGACATATCTTTCTTGCTCATTTCAGTGATCTCTTAAGACTCATCTAGATATCAGCATGTAAGTATAGTAAGTATTTAGTGTAGAGAGACGGTCGTGGAGCAAAGATGCACAGAAGGCAGCATCATGCCAACTAGGAGATGCACAAAGCTGGCAGGATGGAGGTCTCTGTCACACAGGAATGCAGGGGGTAGTCCCCCCTCCTGAGGACTGCCAGTGAGAAGTTAGTGAGTTCGGGGACCAGGTCCAGCCACAATCACAGTGTAGATTAGATTCATAAAGGTCTTTACACCTGCAGATCCCTCCAAGATCCAGCCCTTGGTGCCAGAGGTCTGTAGGATCAAATCTTCTATCTTCACTCTACAGGCAGACGATTTAGAGATGACATGTGACTTATTCCCATCACAGGCTGTACTTGTGGAGTCAGGACAAGACCTGGGATTCCCCCTCCAGTGGTTTTCCTAGTCATCTTATCCACAAAGAAAATTTCAGGCTCAGGTGGTTTCACGGGTGAATTCTATTAAACATTTAGGGATAAAATGACAACAATTCTACTCAAACTTTTCTAGGGACTAAATTGTGTCCCCCCAAATTTGTATGTTGAAGCCCTGCCCTCCAATATGATGGTATATGGAGATGGGGTCTTGGGGAGATAATTAGGCTTAGATGAGGTCACGAGGGCGGGGCCATCAAAATGAGATAAGTGTCTTTATAGAAAGAGACACCATGCAGTTCTCCCCCCACCTCTCTCCTCCCTCTCCCTCTCCCTCCCTCTCCTTCTCTCTCTCTCTGTCTCTCCTTTTTTTGTCATATGCAGACACAGGGGAAGGCAGCTATCTGTAGGCCAGAAAGAGAGCTCTCATCAGAACCCGGCCACGCTGGCACCTGGATATAGCCTCCAGAGTGTGAGAAAATATATATTTGTTATTCGAGCCACCCAGTCTATGGTATTTTGCTATTGCAGCCTGAGCTGACTAATACAAATTCTCGCATAAAATAAAGGAGGCAATTAAAAAAACTGAACTCATTTTATGAAGTCAGCATTACTCTAAGACCAAATTCAGAGAAAGACAGTTTAAGAAAATAAAAGCCATAGACCAATATTCTTTATGAACCTAGATTTCTTAACAAAGAGCAAAATTCTTTAATAAAATATTTTGCAAAATGAATATAGCCATACAGATATATTTATATAATATGACTAAGTAAGGTTTATTCTAGTAATGCCAATTGGTTTAATATTAAAAAAATCAATGTAATTCACTATATTAATAGAATAGAAGAGAAAAAAATGATCATATCAGCAGATACAGACAAAGTATTTGACAAAATGCATTACCCAATTATATTAAAATCTCTTAGCAAATTAAAAATAGAGGGGGACTTTCTCAATTTGATTAAAAGTGTCTATAAAAGTCTTATAGCAAAAATCATACTTAATGGGTAACAATTTAATGCTTTCTCTCTTGTCAGAGTGAAGAGTCTGAATTTTACCCCACTTGCAAGCTAGCAAGTTAGCCTACCAGTTGTACGAATGTGTATTTGTTGGCTTGGGCTGCCCTAATACCATAGACTGTGTGGCTTAAACAACAGAAATCTATTTTCTCACCATTCTAGAGGTGGGAAAGTCCAAGGTCAAGGTTCCGGCAGGATTTGGTTTCTGGGGAGGGCTCTTTTCCTGGCCTATAGACAGCACTTTGTCCTCATATGGCCTTTCCTGTAAGCATGGGAGGGGAAGGGAGTAGGGGAAGAGAGAGAGAGAGAAGCTTTCTCTAGTGTCTTTTCTTATAAGGACACTAATCCTATTGGATTGGGGCCCATTTTTGTGATCTCATTTAACCTTAATTATGTCCTTATAGGTCCCATCTCTAAAATACAGTCACATTGTGGGATTAGTGCTTCAACATATGAATTTTTGTGGGCACACCACTCAATTCATAGCAGATGCTGGCGGGAAATGTGGGATTCGTTCGTCGGAGACAAAGGACTTCACTCCCAGCACAGAAGGTAGCATGAGCTTCATGCTCTCGTCACCAACCCTTCAGTCCTATTGGGCCTAAATGGATGCTTCATAAGAAGTGGGTTTGGGTCACAGATGAGGAGCCCCAAGGTTAGGGAACCCTAATCTTTTACAAGGGGTTTCAAGCAAACCTGCCCAACCTTTGCCCTGGAAGGACTACCTTTGAAAGCAAATAAATAGTCCTCTTCTCTAGAAGGAGACACTATTCTGTGTTCCTGGGCTGTTTGTTGTGCACACATTCTTGAAAGATAGACCCCTTGTGTAAGCATTTCTCTTACTGAAATTTCATACAAATGTGAGAGATCCGTAGATAATTATTTCCAACACTCCTAAGCTGGAGAACAAGGCCAGGATGTCCACTCTCACTACTCTAGTTCAACAACGTACTGGACACAACAGCCAGTGCGGTAATGCAAGCAAAGCATAGAGATTGGAAAGTAAAACTGTATTTGTAGATTACCTCATTGTTTGCATAGAACATGCTAACAAATTAGAGCTTGTACTAAAAAAGACCCTACTAGAAATAATAAGTGACTTTACTAAGATTGCAAAATATAAGGTCACATAATAAAAGCAATTGGATTTCTACATGCCAGTAACAAAAAAATTTTCTTAAAATTCTACTTACAATAGCAACAAATCATAAAATACTTAGGAATAAATTATGAAAATAAGGGTGAGACTGAAAAATACAAAACCCTGAGAGAAAGTAAAGATCTAAATGCCTGGAGTGACACCCCACGCTCATGAATTGGAAGACTCAAAACTGATATGATGTCAAGTCTCCTCCAATTAGAACTGCCCCTTAGATGAAATTGGCATGCTAATTTTAAATTTTATGTGAAAATGCAAAAGAGTTAGACTATCCAAAGCATTTCTTTAAAAAAGAACAAAGTTGGATGGCTTGTGCTACTTGTCTCCAAGACTTATTACAAAAGCTACTGCCGTCAGGACAGTATGGAGTGACACAGGCTCAGCAAATAGATCCATGGGACAGAGTAGAGAATCTGGAAATAGACCCAGCTATCTACAAACATATAATTTTCACCAAAGTTACCAAATCAATGTGATGCAGAAAAGGAAAGTCTTTTCAGCAAATGGCACTGGAAGAACTGGATATTAACATGGAAAAAACGAACCTCAGCCCTTGCCTTACACATATACAAAAATTAATTTAATATGGACCATAAACTATAAAGCTTCTAGAAGAAACTGAGAAAATACCTTTGTGACTTGGGGAAAGCAATGGATTCCTAGGCAGGATTTAGAAACACAATAACTATGAAACAAAACATTGTTAACTCAGACTTCATAAGTATTAAAAACTTCTGTTTGTAAAAAGGCAAGCCACAGATTAAGGGAAATATTTGCAAAACATATATCAGACAAAGGACTAATGTCCAGAATGTATCCACTCCTCCTGCAATTCAATAATAGAAAGGCAAATAATCTAACAAATCTGGGCAAAAAATTTGAACAGACAGTTCACAAAGGAAGATAAGTGAATGGCCGATAATTCTCAGAAAAAAGTGGATGACTAATCCACATTATTAGTCATCGGAGAAATGTAAATTAAAGCTACAGTGAGATGCCATGGCACACCCATTCAAATGGTCACAAATAAAACCCCTGACAGCACCCCGCTGGTGCGGATGTGAGGCTGGGCCCGAATCCCCATACGGCTGAAGGGAGGGTGAAATGGGATGATCACTTTGGAACGTTCTGGTAGTTTTTAAAATAAAACTAAGCATACATCTAACCTATGACCTAATAATTTCATTCCTGGATGTTTACCCAAATAAAACAAGACTGTGTGTCTACAAGAAGTGGTGTATTAAAAGTTTGTATATGCTTTATTCATATTTGCCAAACCCTGAAAACAGCCTAGGTGGCCATCAGCAGGAGAGTGCGTACTGAGACTGATATATTCATTCAAGGAACTACTACTCAGCCATCAAAAGGAATAATTTACTCATTCACACAGCGTGAAGGAAGCTCAGAAGCATGCTAAGTGAAAGAGAGTGTGCACTGAACGATTATGTTTCCATTTCTGTTTCCATGAAATCCTAGAACTGGCAAACTATTCCAAGGTGAAAAAATCAGAACAGTGCTTACATGTGCGGGGCAGGGGGAGTGTGCAGAGATTGGCTGAAAGAGATGTGAGAGGACTTTCTGGAGTGATGGTAATGTTCCTAGGGTTTGGGTTATATAAACACGTGTGCATTTGTCAAACTCATCAAATGGCATGTTTAAGATTGATGCTTTACACTATGTAAATTTCATGTAAAAATAACTGTAAACAAATATTAAACTTTCATTAATGATATGCATACTGATATGTTAAAGGTGACTTACGCTGGTGTGTGGACTACGCTTTGAAATGCATCAACAATGAAGATTTACTAATGGATGGCAAGATAAATGATAAAGCAAGTGTTCTAAAAGGTTGATTGTAGAATATAGATGATAAGTATATGGGTGTTCCTTAAAAAATTCTTTTCTCTTTCAATATACTTAAATTTTTTCATTTAAAAAATGTTGGAAAAAATAAACCCCCAACATTTGTGAGAAATAAAGTTTTTCTTTATAATTATACAGGCAAGCATGCTTAGCGTTTACGCAACAGATTCGCAACAAAAGGCCGCCCCAAAGAACAGAGATAGCATGCATTAATTAAAGAACTTTCAAAGAAACATTAGCCTCAAACCTAATCTCTTCTGGTTTTAGTATGATGTTCCGCCTTCATCAAAGTCCTTAGTGGGAATGAGGGTGCAATTATGTTTGCACACGTCTGCTTGCGTTTCACAGCCGCTAGTCAGGCTCAGTCAATGCTTTCCCGTGCTAATAATTGTACTCAACCCCTTTGTTTACTTAAGACAAACAAATGATTACTCTTTGGGGGAAGAAATACCTTGAGTCCCAACTTGTTAATCTTTAGTTCTTATGAACATTAGCCACTTACTCTGTTTTTCTCCCCTAACTTATAGAACCTCAGAGCTACTTTCCTTTCTTTCCTGAAAGATTAGTCTGGGAACTTTCTTCTGCTCCCCACCTAGGTTGTAAATGCGCAATTAAAAGAAATATGCAGTGGGCATTTTACACACGCACAATAATGGGAAGAAGGGAGGCATTTCACTTTAGAACACATATTATAGCTTAAATTTTGCAAAGCCTTTAAAAGCACTTTATAATAAAAATCACAATATGCATGCTCCAGCCATGCCAGGTGGTGAACGGGACAGGCGATCACATTAGAGAATTTGACGTGTCTGTTCAGCTGTGTCCAGGCCCTGTGCCCAGGAGCTCTGTCCTTCCATGGGAAAGGTCTGGGTCGGAAGATACAAATCCTTCACCAACGATGTCTGTGAGTCTCTCTTGAACATGGAATAAAGACTAATGAAAACTCATCGAAACTCTTCCTTTTGGCAGACTTCCTAGAAGAGGAGAGCACAGAGATTAGCTGAGAATGACAAGAAAACATCAGAAACAACAAAGAGAGGGAGAGATTGTCCAGGACGCTGTGGAGGAGCAAGAGTGGAGGAAAAGGAGGCACATATGCTGATCGCCATGCACGTGGGGAGATGGCTCACCCAGTTCGGTGACAGCTCCCAACCCCATGACATCCTTCTTCATGGCCAGGTCTTCACTTTGGGGTCCTCTGGGATAAGCAGTGGGCAACCTTGACAAAGCTGCAAGGTCAGTGCTGCAGGTCCCAGTCCCTTGGTCAGAGCACCTGCTTCCCTAGAAGATAGCCAGCTCCCTCCCCTTTCCCACACACTTCTCTCGTGGGTGCTCTGCCAGCCAGCATTGCTTGCTTTCAGCATTTGTATGCTGAGGCCGTGGAGATATTACCTACTTACTTATTTCTCTAATATGTTCCCTCTGTCCTTTATGCTGGGACAAATGCTAAACAGGAAAAATTTAATACAGAAAGATGTTTAAAAAGCAGGAAAGAAGATGGGATCCAGAAACCAGGGACCCATAGCGGGGGAACCAAGCTAGTTCTCTCGTGTGATCTGCTTTCTGCAGTACCTGGCCAGATGCAGCACAGAAAGCCCCACATCCTGGGAACCTGCCTCCCTGACCTCAGTCCAAGGCAAACTGAGATAGTTGGTCATGACGCAGCTCTCCTGGACCCTTCAGGGGGCTGGGACATGACTGTGCCCTACCCCCTGGGCAAGGCAGACAGACCCTCAGCCTAGGAGATCCCAGAGGGAGCAGAGGTGGCAGAGATGATGTCCTCTTACCCAGGGGGCTCAGGAGCTTGTCTTAAGGAGCCAGAGTCTCTAGCGAAGAGCTGCCTCATCCCCTTATCTCTCCCCTCAGACTGTTCTGGAGACTGAGGAAGGGATGGTGATGGACAATGTGCCCTGTCTGCCAGCCCCGCAGTGGAGGAATCTGAGAAGCACAGTTCCCTTTGAGCTTGAGTCCCTTTGTGTTCTGGGCTGTTGTTCAGAGAAAGAAGGGCTTTCCATTCTGGCCATCCTCAAAGATTGGGCAGCCAGCCTCATAGTTCCTCAGAGTCTCTGGCAGGAGTGTGATAGTCACGTTAGCTCTGTGTCGAGCCCGTCTCTCTGGCTTCTGCTGTGACCACTGCAGCAGCCTGGATCGGTGCTGCAAGGCATAGCCAACCTGGAGGCGGGTGTGCCGGGGAGGGGCGTGCATGCTCACTGAGACGCACGGCTGGCAGGGGCCCTCTACTTGGCCTACCGGCTGGATGGGGCCTCTAGCCCTTTACATCATGCTGACCTTGAGCCAGCATCCCAGGCTTTCCCTGTGCCAGCAACACCATCTGGAAAATGGATTTGTGACTAATAATAGACGCTCAAGAAATAAACTCAGTGAAGGAAACACTGGGCTGCAGGAGTTGGGATGGTGAGCTGTATAAGAGGCCCAGAGAGACGGTGCTGGCTGGTTGTTCTGGGCAGGTTTACAAATCTCAGCGTTCAGTTACAGGTGGACACTCACCTGACATTCCTGGTAATGGGCACCTGGGACGTGCAGCCACATGGAGCCAGGCATGAGAATGGCAAGGAAAGTGGAATCTGCCTTTGGCAGTCAACACAGAAAGGAGGATGGGTCTGAACCCGAGAGGTGGAGATTGAGATGTTGTTAAGCAACGAGTACAGTGCCTGGCATGACGCTGGCCCCCTATAAAGGGTGACTTTGTTACTCTAGAGGGTCTGAGAAGCAGAGATTGACATGAGAATCACAGGGGCAGGGGTGTCACAGAGAAAAGAGGCCACTGAGGCAGAGACCAAAAATCACAGGCGAGTATTCCACAACCCCACCCACTGACACGTTAGAGGGAATGGTAGTCAAGCCTGCCACCGTCCTTCTCTGGAATGCAGGCTGCTAGGAAGGAAGCCTCAGTTTACAGATGAAGGTGTCAGATAAAACTGGAGCTGAGATTTATTTATAACCAGCTTCAAAGACCATGGGCTTTCTCTTCCCTTCTATTGCATCACACCTGTAGTAGCCTTCGAGTTTTGGGGCGAGTTTGTGCCAGCTGTTAACATGGAAACTCCATGAGGCTAAGGGTTGTGTCACCACCAGCAGACTGGAAGCTGGTTGAGGGCATGGACTGTATCTACTCATCAGGTGGGAAGTCCCTGAGCCAGAACTGGGTCTACCCTCAGATGGGAATTCTAGGCTCATGGCAGCCTGTTACAGGATGGGGGCAGAGGGTGAGCCTGGGCTGGTCCTGTCATGAAAGCCACCCTGAGCTGAGCAAAGGCTTTTTTGAAGCCTCTTTGTGCAGAAATGGTGGATACTATCCTGGAGCCCTGTGCAAGGGGTGGGACTTGGGAACACCCCAAGGAGAGGGGATGGGTATGACAGGCAGTGGACCTGGTGTCAGATCACAACCCTGTCACAGACAGCTGCTCCCGCTCTCCTCGGGGCTATTTCCAAGCAGGCTGCTCTGGGAGCAGGCCTTGTCATACGGGAGAAGCTGGTCTCTACAGAGCTCCAGGAAGATGACAAATAAGTGTGTTGTACTCCCTGCTAAGGTCTGAGTTACTGCTTTTCCTTCCTCTCAAATGAAAGGAGCATTTTATTGGCTTGGGTGTAGAAACAATGCATAAAAAGTGGATTGTTTTTATTTTCTGACATCCTGAAGCTATAGGCGGAGAGAGACGCGGGAGGGAAGGCAGGGGAGGGGAGGGAGTGGACAGGCAGAAAAAGGAAGAAATGACAGGGTGGAGGGGAAGGAGAACTGGCAAGTTATGTGGGGAGGAGGGCAGAGGAAGATGGCAGAGGAGGAGGTGAAGGAGAGGGGGGAGGAAGACGAGGAGAGGAGGAAGGAATCGATGCCTCACCTTAGACACTGGCATCCGTCTCCCAAGTGCTGCCCCCAGTGGGAAGGCACTCAGAGCCAAAGGTAGCAGTCAATTTCTATGGGAAAAGCCTCGGCTCTCTGGAGACGCTGTCCAGCTCAGATGCCAGGGTTGCAGAGAGTGGCTTAGAGGCCAAAGGGACTGGGCAGGGTTTTCTGGAATAATTCTGGCCCCAGGCCATCACACAGGTTCCTGCACTATCTTTTTGCTTGGTAGTTATTTTCTTTTTCCCTGAATATAGGATCTGAGATCTCCTGGGGATAGGACTCCACACTTCTCTGGTTTGTTGAAGTAGGATGGAGAGAAGTTCTTAATTTTGAGTGCCTTAAAATGGCTCTTCTCCCTCACTGCACTAATAATGCCACTCCACGTGGAGAGTGGGGATGGCATGATACAGAGGGGACAAGACTCTGCCCTGCGAAGATCACTGCTCCCCAAACCAAACAGCTATCTCAGAGCTCCCTGCCCTTGCCCATAGTGCTCCACTTGCCAAGTGCCACCACATGCCTCAGTGGGCTGTCAAATGCTGGTCACTTTTGATGTTTTAACTCAAAATTTGCTTCCTTTCTGGAGTTTTTTATACCTCCTCTGGTCTATGATCCCACTGCACTGTATTTATCTTTATCACTATTCCTGACATGCTGTATTTTGATTATCAGTTAATGTTATCAGTTAAGCATTAGCTGGGAGGTCTTTGGGAGCAAGAACTGAGTCTCATTTACCTTTGTATACTTAGCACGGGGTCAGAAACACAGTAAAAGCATCCACTCGTGTTTAGGAAGGAGGAAGGAAGGGCCTATGGAGAGGCTGTACAATGTGGTGAATGATACGTGAACCTTGGGATGAGACAGCCATAGGTGCACATCTCTCCTCTGTCACTTCCAAGCTGTGTGGCCTCGAGAGATTATTCTTCAAAGATGCCATGAGGACTAGAAGTAACATTTATAAAAAATTACTTAGCCCACAGCCTGGTACTTAGTAGGGGCACAATAAATAGCACTGGCTATATACCAGACCTCCTGAGTCGTAGGGTCAATTCTTAGATGCCTATGCCTCCCATTACCCTGCCATCAGGCTCTTTCACAGAATATCTGGACAGTTTCTTCCAGCACGCACACATGCATTTCTTTCCATGGGAGGAAACAGTATTCTTGCATCTTTGCCAGCGTTGTCAGTGTGTCTGCCATAGGACTGTTGATAGGAGGTGCAAATATGTTTCCTAATTTGAGCTGATGGTGTTTGGGATGCCTGGCACTGGGCTATATTTAGCCCCAAATTCCCCAAATAGCAATGGGGAGGAAGAGCCTCCCATCCAAACATCTCCCATCTAGCGAGAAAATATAATAAGCACAATGATTATTTTTATTACTGCTATTATTATTTTTTGAGGAAAGAAATTAATGGGATTTGAGTATTTATTGGATTCTGGAATGATGGGTTTTGAAATATCAGGTCTCAATTGCCTTTGAATGCCATACAATCAAATTTAACTTGTTTAACAAATAAGAAAACAGGATGAAAAAAGGAAGTATAATGTGTATATCCAACATCAGAGTCCAGACTAGACCCCAGAGCTTGGGAATCTTGGTTTGGTTATTTTTGTTTTTAAGTATGAAGGGACCTCCAGCAAGGACACTGAGATGGCTTTAACCAAGGAGCTAATCGTTCTCCGGTTCACCCCTGTGTCTGCCTTTGCTTTCCAAGATTGTCAGATTGAACACCACTAGGTGACCTTGGGTAAGTCCATTTCCTTCTTGAGCCTCGGTTTCCATGTCAGTAAAATGGACACGAGGTATTAGGATGGATTCCACTTGAGATCCTTTGCAACCTTAAAATCTATTGTTTCATGAATGAATGATCCTCTGACTCTTGATCTTAATTTTACCTATGTCCTATCCTCAGATTCCAGGATTTCATGTCCCAACCATGCCTTCATTTTTGCTTTATCTCCCCTCCATTATTGTTTTTATCCCAATCCCCTAACCTCTAATTCTGCTAACTAACCTAATCTCCTAGTTAAACTAGAGCCCCTCACCTGTGGTTGGGGAGTTAATACTGTGGCCCTCCATTACCTGTTACATGCACAAATACACCTAGACTTATCTGTGAATTACGATGAGCCAAGGATCCCAAGAGGGATTACAGCTCTTGTCCAAGTTAATAGGAGAGAGGATAAGAAGAGAGGGACTGAATTTCAATCACAGTGTGATTATTGGCCTTTTTGAAGTTTTGCTGAGTTTTTTTTTTTTTTTTAACCTGGTTGGTTCGATATCACTAACCAAATGCTTGTCTCACAAATCGGCTTTGGCTGCAATTCAAATTTAATTACATTCTAGCTAAGTGATAGCAAACAAGAAAGAAAGTGCATGGGGAGGGGAGAGAGAGAGAGGGAGAGGGAAAGAGGGAGGGAGGGAGAGAGAAACAGCTTACATTTAGAGCAACATTATGCTAAATCTTCACATCTCCCCAAGTACAACAGTCAATGTGAGACACACAGAGAGACAGAGAAGGGTCATCCCTGAGATAGATGGAAAGCCGTAACAAGCTCCACTGCATGCCAAAGATGGAAGAAAATTGGAAAGTTAGCAGTTTGGTTCAAGTGACCCGACTGCCTGATTCTGTACCTGGGAGTGCCTCTTAGTTCTCCATTAACCTACTATCCAAGAGGCACTCAGGCTTTCTTCTCAAGTTGCTTATTATTTCCGAAAACTCATTCACACTAAAGTGTAAATGGCTGGTGTTAACTTTCTCCCTCCCCTGCCTAGGATTTCATTTTACTAAGAAGAGAACAAGGGCAGACAGAGACGCACACACACCAGCCCTTAAAATGAAACGAAAAGCTCAACTAGCACATAAGTGAGGTATGTTGGATGGTCCTACATACCTCAGGTAATTAAGACATTACCTAACTAGACATCAGGTAATTAAGATTCAAAGCCCATGAAATATTAGTATGGAAAGGTGGGGGATGGAGTCAAAGGTGACTCATATTCCTTGTTATAGAAAATTTAAAAAGTCACCTTTGAGGGAAAGGGTGATAATTTCTGTAGAGGGTAGGATGAGTTTGAGGTGCTTATGGACATCCAGTGGGGATGTTCATCAGGCCTTGAGATATTTCTGTTTGGTTCAGAGGAAAGAGCTGCACTGGGCCATGCGGTTGGGAGCAATTACCTCAGACGTAAGGCCCAAGAGCATGGGTGGGTTTGCCCATGGCAAAATGCATGCATTGGGCATGGGTGAGGGTCGGGTGCAAGATACTGAGGAACAAAAGAAAAATCAGGAGTGCTCAAGAGATTGAGAAGGTGTAATCTAAGATGTAGGAGAAAAGCCACTGCTGTCAACCATATTAAGGAAGAAAAATGATTTTTAAAGTACTCAAAAATGTGAAGTAAGAAGAAATTAAGTAAGAAAAGAATTGTGGGGGAAATGCCCATGGGGTGTGACAATTATGAGGTCATTTGTGCTGTAAACAAAGGTGGTTTCAGTGAATAATATGACTGGAACTCACAATGCAACGGGTTGAGGGATGAATGGGCAGGAGAGTATAGAGTATAGGTTACTCTTTTAGAAAAGTTGGCTTTTAAAGGAAGGTGATTTGCTAGAAGGATGCTTTATGAGATGTCAGGAATTTGAGCCCACTCCTGTGCTGAGAGGTAAGAGTCAATGGGAAGGAGAGGTTGATAAAGAACAGGAGCATTATTGATGGGACAAGTTCTTCACAGAGTTAGGAGGACAACTGTACATCATGCATGCAAGGGTTTTCCTTGGGCAGAGAAAGAAACCTTTCCTCCTTTATGAGAGAAGGAATAGATGGTTGTGAGAACAGATGGATTTTTAATGAGGTTGAGGGAATGCATGCCTGATAGCTTGATTCTTTATTGTTAACTAGAAAGCCCTGTCATCTACAGAGAGGAAATGGGGGAAGTTTAAAGGTCTTCTTAAAAGTTGAGAAGGGTTAGTATAGCCAAGGCAGAGAGTGAGAAAAAATCACCCAAGCCCAAGTCCCAGGAGGGGATCAGGGGCCAGACGGAGGCATGACATCCAAACTCTGGTCCTAGATCAGGATGCACCTTTTCTTTCTAGGGCTCAGCAGCAGAGAAATAGGGGGAGATGGTTGGATAGAACGAAGATGAAGGATCTCAGAATTCAAGCAATGGCAGATTGGCAAGGCGACGGGGATGCTAGAGATTCTGGAAAGAGGTGGTGGATATAATGCACTTTGCTAGCTGTATCTTAAAACCATGCAGTGTATGTGTGTCTGGGGGGACTGTTGTAAAGCCTGGGGAAGGACGTGTGTTTGTATTAGTGAAAGGGTTTGTAGTTCACCCCATGTAGACTGTCCATGGGGCATCGTTAATCCTAGGCTGACTACCTCTTGACTTTTCTCCCTTCTTTCTCCATCTTTCTTTTTCTTGCCTCATTCAGCAGAGCTCAACGTGATTACAAAGGTACACCTGCAACCACTTCCCTCCGCCCAAAATGGCTTCAATTCAATCTACACTCAAAATAGAAATTATTTTTTATTGCATGACATTTGGAAGTCTATGAGCTTCACCTTCCCTTCCAGGGATACAGGTAATCAAAGCCAAGTTACATTTGATCTTCCTAAATAGCAGATGTAATCATGCCAACCGAGCACACCTCTCTACCCTCTGGGTCTCACAACCCCCACCTGTACCACAAGGAAGGGGAAATAAGTGATTCCAGAGTACATGCCCTGCCCTGACAATGTTCTGAACCTGTAACCTCTAACCGCCTAGTCTAGTGCAAATTTCAGCACCGCCCAGAGCTCAGCAGCACTAGCAGCTGCCTGGACTGGGATGCAAGGCTGTTTTAACCTCTTCGGTTCCAGTTTCAGTTCCAAAGTTTCAGAAGAACTATGTAGTTAACCTGAGTTGGGGCTGCAGATCTCTGCTGCCCATAGCTGGCAGATGGATAGACTGGTGTGCAATTGTTGACAGACAAAGTGCAGGGGTGAATCATGAAGAAATTTATGAACTGAGGGTTTTTCTACACTCATTCACTCTCTCCCAACCCCCACTTATCCATTCCCTGATTCCTGGTGGTGCCTTCCCAGTGGTATGTGGCTGCCAGGCTTGCAGGAGGGGATTCCAGGATGGAATGGGAGGTGGACTGAGTTGGAGACATCTGTGGCTGCAGGCTTGGCTCCAGGCCTGCTCTGATAGGTGTACCCTTGTGCAGGTCACCTCCCTCTCTGGGTGTTAATTTATTTATGAGCTGCTTGAGCCGGATGACCTCTAAAATTTCAAGGAGATTGTCTCAGCCTTTCCCCAGAAGCACATACTGAGTCTAGGATTCAAGTTCATTGTATTGTGTTTATTTAGGAGGCGAGCCCCAAAAATACCAGTAGCAGAGTGAGAATGAGGAAGTGAGACAGGAAAAGAACCAACACGAGGTCTGTAAAGGATCAGTGTACCAGTGAGGTTTAGTCCCATCTTTGGGGATCTTCTGGGAGTTGGTATAAGTCAGGTGTTTCAGAGTTGTCCCTCATAAGAGGAGATAAAGTAACTCATCACCAAATTCTTACTTGTCATTGATAGGGTCTTCTCTCAGGGAGTTAGGTTTTACAGCCTTTTCTGGGGGTGGGGGGTGGGCATGTTCTTACTGCTGAAGTAAGCCGTCAGGCAGGGAGATGCAGGTGCTCTCAATAGGAGGCCCTCAGCAGGCACAGAACGAGTGAGTGCTAAGGGGACCTGGGCAGGGTCCTGACAGTATCTGCCATGCATATTTAATGCCCTTTAAATTCTACGGCTTCCTTCAGCCAAGCCAACAGTGAGAAGAACCATCCGTTTGGGAGGACTAGTAGGAAAGTTTTTGCTTTGAATGTCTGACTCTCCCTTCTTCTAAAGCTAAAAGGTTACATGTTCTGAGAGTCTTTCCTGGATTAAGAAGGCTGACAGCCTGTTGTTATAATCTCGGGCCCCCTGGTGACTATGGGCAAATGATTCAACCTCCATGAGCTTCAACTTCCACACCTGCAAAGAAGGAACACCAATTCTTATCTTGAAGAGCTGCCATCCATGTTAATTAAATTTAATGGGAAAGTGGGGTAAAGAAGAACTCGGCTGGGGCTAGGGGAGCTGATGGGAACACGTCTAATTCCTCCATTAGATTGTCATGCTATAGCATAGAAAGGGGCTAGGATAATGGAGCTGAGTCTGATGCAATTTATATACCGAAGGAGGCCACCAATGTGATGGGGACATGACAGGGGGAGGCTGGGTTAATGGGAGGACACTGAGTCCTGTGTGTATGTGGGGTGTGTGTGGATATTTTGGCTTTAGATGAGACTTCTGCCTTGGAGCATCAGATGTCAAATGAGATTAAGCTGATAAAGAAAATAAGACTTAGACTTAGAGAGAAGAAACCACCAAAGTTGGGAATCATGTTCTAGGACAGTCTCAGCAAGAAAGCGAAACATGATTCATAATCTGGGGGGAAAATTGGAGGGTCCCTAATGCTATATGTTTAGGGCTCACATCATAAACTTTGATTAGAACTGAAGCAGCCACAGAAATATTCATCCCAAGCCTTCTTTATGGAGGCAGGGATGTGGCATAAAAAATATGGACATCATTGGTAAAATGTAGCATGATGTAGAAATCAGTTTCCTGCAAGGAGCAACATAATCACTTTGACAAAAAAAATTGTCAGAGTAGAGATAAAGGATTCTTGTGACTTCTCTGCATGGACTTGCATGGACCTTCAGAAACTAGTGGCTTACAGGAAAGGACCTAGATGAGGGTCTTCATCAGAGTGTTCTCTTGGATGAAAGGGAAGGACTGGGGTATTCAGAAATAGATATGTCTGTAGAGGGCATAATTTTGTCAATGGATATCCAAGTTCATGAAAAGAGAGAAGAGCAGCAATGGGAACCAAGTGGTGGGTGGCAAAGGATAGAAAGCAAGGCAGATAAGAAGAGTGGAGAATAAAAAGACAATGAGTGAAGGAGTCTTGTGTATACAGAACTCTGGGCAAGAGGGTGTTATGACCAATGATGAGCCAATTTGGTTGCAGTTACTACTAGGAACTTTGATTGTTACCCAAGGCCTGCTTTGCCAATTTTACCACCCCAGCAGCAAGCTACCCCAAGTGTTGGAGTCATACCTCATCCCACCCTCATCATAATGTGTTGTGATAGATAATACAACTCCATCTCTTCAAGAACCTTCTTCACCAGCAGCAGTTCAAACCACCTTCAGCACAGATTCCACTCTGTGACCTGGTACTGGGAGGATGTCACCCAGGCTTTCCCCTTTGCCCACACAATCTTCACAGTCTCCATCATTGGTGTCCAACCCATGGCCCATGGGGTGCACGTGGATGGAGCACCCCAGGATGGCTATGAATGTGGCCCAATACAAAATTGTAAATTTACATAAAGCATGAGATGTTTTTTGTGATTATGTGTCACAATGTCACATAAAATAAATGTACGTGCGCTCTCGTTATTTATATGCCTGTGTGCACAATATTTATGTCATCACTATTTGGCAACACCTGCATTTGTGAGCAACTATTTTCAAGAGTGAAACACGTTGAGTAAAATTAGAACAAAAATATCTGATGAGCACCTTGAGAACTCACTGCGAGTTGCAGCTACTTCTATCAAACCAGATATTGATGCACTAGTTTCTCAAATACGATGTCAAAAATCCCACTAGTTTTATGTTGCCCTCTTTTCTTTTTTTATAATAAAATATTTTAAAACATCAATGATGTTTTATTACTTAGATACGTACATTTTCTATATTAGTGATCACAAACTTGGGACCTGCTCTACGATTTTAAAAGATCATCGAAAGGGCCGCTGCATAATGAGGGTTATTATGTCAGGACTTTTTCGCTTATCTGTGGTGGCAGGTATCACAAAAATTATGCATGGACCTTTTTTTTTTGCTCATCAGTTTTCACTAGTGTTTGTGTATTTAATGTGTGGCCCAAGACAACTCTTCTTCCAGCATGGCCGAGATACGCCAAAAGATTGGACTCCCCTGGTCTGTGTGATATATTCCCCAGGGACAAGTCTAACCAGGCCGGAGTGCGCAGTGCGCTGTCCAGCACCGCATGCTCCTGAAACACGCTGGCCTGCGGCTGGATGAACTCGGGATCTGGCCCTGTGGCGAATTAAGCCACGGTGGGCCGTCCCGCAGTGGGAACTGCTGCAGTGCCTGCCTGCAGTGCCCCCGGCAACAGAAAGCTTGCTGATCCCCTCGCCTCCGCCGCAGCAGCAGCTAGAGGCGCGTTATCCAACTTCAGGCTAGTTGGAAATGGCTGCAGCGTTGGAGATGGGAGACTAAGGCCCTGGCACTTTGCTGCTCACTGATCTATTCCCTTGTTAAGGAACAGCACAGGCAGAGGAAGCAGATTAAAATATAATGTACTGCATTGAAATTTAACGCAATACTATACATAATATTCTGTTGGATTTGCATATTCATGCCCCCCCCCCAGCAATTCCTTCTGCAATGTCCCCATCAGCTTTTCTTGTTAAGCTGTATCACTGCCAAAGAAATGTAATAACTTGAGGGGCTAAAAGGGCATTCAAAATGTCATCTAGCCTAGTTCCCTGTTTCTCACCCAAGATTATTGAAATTCTGCACCCTGCCCTTAAACTTGGTGAAGAGGGAAAAAAGGAAGGCTGACATACACCTGTTGGATGGCTTCCATTTCTCCTTTGACCCACTCCATGTGTCCACTTCCATCTGTCTTTTCATCCTCAAACCTTTTTTGAGCTAGAAGAAACAGGGCTGAACTTTCTGTGCTGCCCCCTAATCCCCCACCTGATTTTCTGGCTTCAGCAACAATTCCCAGCCTTCTGTGTTTGTTAGCATCCCCTCATTTGATTGGGAGCCAAGCTAATAGGAAATAATGTTAGATAAATTCCTAGTCTCTGGAGGCCTCAGATTGTGGACAGGTACCAAAGAAAAGAACTCAGCGTGTTAAAAAGAATGACACCAAAGAATTCCATTTAATTTGATGGCGCGATGAATATTTAAAGTTTTGTATAGAAATACAGGAAAGCAATCAGGCTTATTCAGGCATGTGAGCTGGGGAACAGAGCACGCTCCCCATGTGTTGGCAATATAAGGATGGGGGATGAGGATGGGGTGGGGGGGCACATAAATAGTCCACATTCTTCTCATTTTTTGTATTGCAGTGGAAAAGAGCTTACTGGTGCAGTTCGAGAAGAATCGGGGTGGGGGAGAATCCGCTCAGATGATTATCATAGCATGCTGACACCCTAAACAGTTCTTTTTCAAAATTGAATTTCTAATATCATCACTTTGGAGATTATAATATTGAGACATGTATCTCCTGGAAAATGGCTCAGAAACCATACATGCTGTGATAAAGGCACCTGCCAGAGAAACAGGAGGGGACATAAATCTCCCACCATGTGTGCAGAATGCCTAATCATGCCACCTCTCTAGCGGAGTGGGGTCATCAGAACCCTTCAGACTGCCATTCTGAGGGCAGCTCATTCATTGTAAACACGTACAAACTGTTTTCAGTTTTGTATCAGCCATTATGTCAAATTGTGGCATCAGAGAACGAGGGCAAGATACAGTCCCTGACTTCAAAAAGCTTCCAGTCCTTTGGGAGAGACAGGTAAGCATGCACGTGATGCCATGTTAGTCCAGCACTGAGCAGAGACAAGAGGGCAAGCTATGGGCTAATGGGGCATGGAGTGGGAATCAATGCTGGTTGTGGGGACAAGGGAAGGTCTTGTAGTAGGCACCGTGGCAGTCGCTGTCATTGCCTTGCTGTTATCTCTCGAGCAGTCACCTTTATACAACTCAGTTGCTACTGTGAACGCCTAAGACTTTATGCCTGAGGGTGTTTCCAGGCCAAGGGAGCCAGGTGTGCTGGAGAGCTAATGCCCCTGGAAGCCTTCAGCCAATGATAGATGGCAAGTAGGTGGATAAATACTTCACTCCTTCACCCCTGGAGGGGATAATTCAGGGTGTGCTTCATACCACACCCCCCAAACCCCAGTGGAATGAGCTCCAACTGAAAATACTCAGTGACAACCCACCCCTCATTGGATTCTTTCCCTTTCTTTTTTCACTCCCCACCCTTCTACTGGCATTTTCTAGGTCACCTCCTAAATAAAATCGTTATACTCAATCCCCTATCTAAAGGTCTGTTTCGGGGGGAACCCAAACTAGCTCAATACCAGTAGCTGCCATTTATTAAACATCAACCATGCCGGGCATTGTGCTGGCTTTTATACTATTTCTAATTCTTCCCATAATTCTGAAAGGTAGGACTTACTGTTTCCACTTTACAGATGAAGAAACTGAGGCCAAGGGAGTGCAAGCGACTTTTCAAGGTCACAGAAAGTTAGAGACCTTGAGCAAATTAAGTTCTTAAGAGTCAATTAGTGATTGTTCTTATCCTCTCCCTTGAACCACTCCCAAGATGAAGGGAACAAGGATCCCTTTGAAAGTGTGATATATAAGATAGCCTCTCTCTCTTGAAAAAAAACCCCACATAAACACATACATGTGAAATTGGCTATATAATTTCAGGTGGGTCATAACCCCCATTAGAATCACCCATAGGGATCCAGGTTAAGAAACTCTTTTAAGAAGGAATAAGACTTTCAAAAACAGGTGATAAAATATATTCCTGGGGACTTGGGAAGGTGGTAAAATGATGAAGGGGACATAACTCGGGAGGGAGTAGTAGAAAGAGGGGATGACAAACATGTAACAGTTTGATCAGTCACTGGAGCCCATGGGGGTACAGAGGAGGATGTTAACTTGGGGAATTGAAGGGAAGGAGAATACCCTGGTTGAGTGAAAGCTGGGAAGGAATGTTTGGTGTGATAATCGAATATCCCATCAGAATACAGGCCCTGGAGGAGGGTGTGAGAGTTCCTCTCTAGCCTCAACTATGGATTCTTACACAGCCCATTACCTTATCTCTCAGCACACCCCAACCCACACCCTTCATGTCCTCCTCCCTTCAGCCATCCACATGCCTAGTCTTTCCTAGGCTTTGCCTTCAGGTAAAACTGTCTCATCAGGAAAATAAAAATAAACCTGGGCATTTCAAACAGGGGAATTTAATACAGGGAATGTGTATCAAAGGTGTGGGATTTTAAAAAGCAAAGAAGGGAAGGTGATACTACTCAGAGATAGGTAACTTCAAGAAGCCGTTACTGCTCGTAAAGCTGAAAGAGTAAAAAGGGGAAAGTGTCATAATCCGGATCTCAGGAAACCGCACTCCCTGACATGGGCAGAACCAGTGCTGAAACTGGGCAGAAACCCAGGAGCCCACACCCATGCTGATGCTGCTGCCAGAAGCAGAGAATAGCATCCACCTTCGTGCCTTCTAGTCTCCTGTGAGTGATTTCCATCAGTACACCCTATGCAGAATCCAGTGGGCAAGGGAGTCTTGGAAATGAGGTTTTCAGGTGTCCAAACCCCTGCGGTACAGAGCAGAGTAGGAAAGAGCAGGCATGCAGGTGTGGGTCTCCTGTCAACAGGCACCATTCAGCACAATCCTGAAAACCTGGGACTCTGTATTCTCCTTTGGTCTGGCCTAAAATTCCTATCTGTCCTTTCACTCTGCATCTACCTATCTCCAGATCCCCTTCAGATTAAGCCCACCCCTTCCACCATCCAATAACTCCTGTCTGTCTTCACTGGCCTGCTTACTCAGTTCCCCGTGATGTACCTTTCAACATGAGTTAGCGTTCACTTCATGCTTGATTTGTCCTCACGCCCTCCTGACTACCCCAAGTCCCAGAGCACGCGTGTGCTGGCTCTTTCTGTTGTTCCCAGGCTGATAAATTCCCAAGTCCCGTGGCCTCCCTGAATATACAGCACAGCATAGTAAGAACAATGGGCCCCGTTTCTGTCTGAAACACCCATATTCATCCTCTGGCTAAAGGCCAGTCTCATCCCCCAGGGGATGCTCCAATCTTCCTTTCCCCTCAGATCCCGCTTCCTCTCTCTGTACTACTCAATTCAAAAGATCCAGACCACAGATCGCTCTCCTACATCTCAAAATATCTGTTGTCTCCTTTTCCTGTGTTCATTTCCTCTAGCCGCTCTGGAAGAGGGACCGCTTCCTCTCTCTCGGGTTCATGTACCCTTACTGCCCCTCCCCTCCCCCTGGAAGATCTCTTCTTACTTTCTCTCTACACTAGCTGCTTCACGCTGGCTGAAACCCAGTGTTTCCCACCCCCAGCAAAGTCTTTCCTCCAGTCTGATTCCTCCTGAGCTTCCATCCCACCTTCCATCCTCCTTCCACAGCTAAACTTCTCGAAAAAGTATTGTACGCTCACCGCCTCTACTTCCTCACCTCCCACTCAGCCCCAACCACTAACAATCTGGTGTCCACGCCATAGCACTGCAGAAATTGCTCTTTTAAAGCCTGCCAGTGACCTCTGAGTTACCAAACCTGATGGCTCTGCTCTACCAGTAACCGACTTCCAAGACCTACTGCTCTGCCAGGTCAAACGCACTCTTTAATAAAATTCTTAGCCAGTGGGCCCCACCGATGTGTCAAGGCTCAAGCGTGTGCGAGAGATGGGTCACAGGAAGACCTGAGATGCACCATTCAGCCATATGGGTGATGGAGATAGAGAAATATTTCCAAACCACTGTCTGAGCCACACAGGTGCCCCCTTCCACTTCCTGGCTGTTCGAGCCCCTGATCTAGGATTCTGTGATGAACTGCTCCTTATGTAACAAAGGCAGAATGACGTTTGGTGTGGCAGGGGATGTCTGCTCTCATTGGTTGGGACTACTGTGTGAGATATTGATTACTTCAGTACTGGGAACAGCCACGTGGAGTCAGGGGAGTCTGGAGGGCAAATCTCCTCTTGTGAAGAGCATCCTCCTTATTTACTCTCCATATATTATATAAATATCATTTGCTATGTGAGCCTTGGCATGGGGACATTGGCAAGCAAACCTCCAAGCCCCCTCCCCTTCCCTAATTCCAACAATGGAAACCTGTTCTACCCTCAGTAGTCTTCTCTCTTTCCTTGCCTAGCTCTCTAACTAACAGGCTGACCTTAGACAAACTACTTAATCTTGTTAAGCCTCAGTCTTCTTATCCATAAAATGGGGCTACCAATTTCTGCTTTGCAGGGAGCAACACAGATAATATGTATAAAATGGCTAGTTCAGGACCACCCATAAATGACAAGCATCGGGCTGAATAAGTGTAGGCTCCCAACCCCCACCTCCTTCTAATTCTATCCTTTTTCCCCTGGGGATTTTCTCCACTCCTGTAATTGTCAACTTCCATTCTATCCCTGACCATTTCTTCCAGACTCACTTACTGAATTATGTTCTTGACAAGAGGACCTAGGTGTCCCCCAGCCCTCAGACTCCAGACATCCATGCGGAACTCATCACTCTCCACCTGCCCACCCACTTCCTCCCACCTTCCCAGTATCTCTCAGAGACACCAACTATTCTTCCAGTCGAGTAGGCCTCACAACAGGAATTCAGCTTTAACTACCCCCCCTCCTTTAACAATCCCCTCCTTCTCAGAGCCCACACCTGGGGATCTCTGGGACCCAGTCAATTCTACTTCTCAATCCCCTTCTATTGTCACTACTATAGCCTTTGATCTCACCCCTTTCTCCTCTTACCTGGATTATTTCAATGAAATTATAAATGTTTTTCCTTTATTCAGGCCCCTCTTCCAGCAGTTCATCCACCAAACTCCTACATTAACCTGTTCAAAACACCTCAATGTTGCCAAGTTATCTGCATAAAAGGGACTTAAACACGTTATCTTCCTGGCAGTGTCAACCTATTCTGCTCTCTTATTTCCCACTACGCTCTTGAATGATAATAACATGAATAACAACAATGACCACTTCTTGAAATTTCTTATGTATCACGCTAGTAGTCTAAAGTCCTGTCATTTAAATGTCTCATCTACCTGTGACATTGTCACTATCATTATTCCCGCTTTACTGATGAAGAAATGTAACCACAAAGAGACTCGGCAACTAGCTAACGTAACTTCCCTTACAGGTGAGGGACTTGAATTTAAACCAAGAGAGCCTGTATGCAGAGCCCACAGTCCTCACCGCCATGCCTTCTTCCGCCCTTGCTTCAGTCACACTGGAAAATTTCCCACGTCCTCCACGCACTGTACTGTCCTGCCTCTTTGCCTTCGCCTGAACTGTTACCCCCAAATGGACAGCCAGTTTCTCTCATCTTTACCCCCCAAATGCTATCTATCCCTCTTTCGAGTGTCATTCAAATGTCAACACCTCCTTGATTATGGTTGTTGCTGTTGATTATTTGATTTTCTTGCTTGGATGTGATCTTTTTATTCTGGAAATACAGAAATTTCCCAAACACTTTTATTTTTACCTTATTCTTTTTTATCAGTGTCATTTTGGATATGTAGCTGGTCAGCACCACCAGAGCGCAGGATGGGGCCACAGCTGAGATCCGCTTAGTCCTTTTCTGTACTTTTCGCCTGAAATGCACAAAGGCAGTTTTATTAGATGACGTTGGATTAATGTCCTTCTTGGAACCAAAAGCAGCTTGGTTTTTGCACCTCTCTTCAAGTCCCCTTGAAAGTAAAGTCGAGGGCTTGATTAAGGCATGGGAAGAATTTTGCAGTCGCTCAATTCCTGCTGTGATCAATCTCTTGGGTGAAGGATGGTAGGGCAGGGACATAAATGACAATAGCTGTACTTCCACCGTTGACTAGATTATAAAACAAACCACATGCTCATGACTCTGTGTTCCAAACAATACACAAAAGAAGGCAGAGTGAGGTGAAAGAAGGACTAGGAGCTGGTGTGAAGGGAGGGAGCCTGCCCTGTCCATTTGGGAGATGGGGACAGTGATTTTCCTCACACAAGTTTACTTCACAGCCAGTCACGTCTGGCACAGGCTCTGGAGTTCCAGGCTTAGAACAGTGGCTCTGCTACCTGCCAGCCCTCTGACCTAGCAAGGGCCCTCTCGGTGACTTGGTTTCCATGTCTGCAAAATGAAGACAATAACAGTACCTGCCTCATAAAGTTTTGGTGAGAATTAAATAAAATAACCATTGTCGAGGGAAGAGAGAACTGGCTGGCATACAGTGTACCCTAAATGCTGGCTGGGACTCTTACTGTTACATTCCTGGTGACAAGACAGGGGGCTGGGAGGGCAGGGCAGTCTGGTGAAGTCCTGGAACGGCTGTGGCAAGAGTATGGAGGAGGGAGTAGCTAAGAGCTGTGATCCTTCCAGATTCTCCTGGGTACTCGTCCTAGAACTCAGTGTTTCTGGCTTCAATACCCACACTTAAGGTTTGGGGATTCCCTGGTAGGAGGCAAGAGCCAAGGAAGTCAAGGCATCTGTTGTTTCATCTTCTCTGGATGTCTGTTTTCTTGATTGCTCTTCATCGGATACTAGAGAACATTTAGCCCCCACTTTCCCATTTTAGAGATGGAGAAGTTGAGGCCCCGAGAGAGGGAGAATTTACCCAGCTTGCACTAAAGAACCAGAATCCAGATCCTCTATCTTCCCCTCTGGTGCTCTTTCTACCACACTGCCTCACAGTTTGAGGTGGGTTTCTCCAGCTGCACCACATTCACCAAATATTTACTGCCTTGCAGGTGGCTCCAGGAATTTGACAGCCAGTGCATTCAGGCCAGTTAGTACCGGAGAGGTGGCCTCATACACAGGAAGGAGGCTGGGATGAGGAGTCAGAAGACTTGTTTGAAATCCAGCGTCATCCACCAAGAGCTCCAAGCTCTTGGAGCTGTAATGTTACCTGTATAGGACTTAATGTCTTTGTTTGTAAAATGGGGATAATGACCCATTTCATGTGATTGTTGTGATAAACAAATGAGGTAGCATTTGGGAATGCTCTTCAATGAACTGCAAGGCATTGTGCCAGGGTTGGTTTATGTCCTTTCTCTCCAGGAATAGACTCTGTCTTCCTCTTCCCTGTCTTGTCCCTGGCAGCATACAGTAATGTGCTAGGAGGTGAAGACTTTTCTGTTCATTGACTACGATCTCCCAGGCTTGTCTGACCCTTTGATGCACCATGAGCAAGAGGATGCGGTTGTGAAGGGAGCTCATGGGGCCTGGGGGTGGGGGAGAGGCAAACAGAGGGCTTGATGATGAAAAATAAACTTGATTTAGAAAACAAACTCAAGCTAATGGCTGTAGGTGGTGTTAGTCATTCTGTTAAGGAATCTGGGAATACATATGCATACTAGTAAGAATTTATTTGCCTGCTTCTTCCCCCTGCCTTTGGGGAAGGGAGCAGGATAAAGGGCACTGCAGGATTAAGACACTCATTCTGCATCTTCAGAAAGTCCCCTCCAGGGCTGGGCTTCAGCTCCTGAGGATGCATTCACTGGAGTTCTACATGCCCCGTGGGATACACTGGGACTTCGGCCAGCTGTTGGTCCTGGGTGAAGGGGAGTAAATAGGGTGCTAAGAATTTAGGACTGGCTCCCAGCTTCCAGTCCATGTTGTAGACTGAGTGGGGTGAGATCCCAAGGCCTTATGAGGCTGTGCCCCAGGACCTCCGTTATTTCCCTGGCCCACAAAGTCACTCTTCAGTCCACGAGGAGTCAAGGGAGACTCTGAGAAGCTTCTAGTACATTCCTGGGAGTACAGATTGCCCTTGTGATTCCATGGTCTCAGGCATCTGGTTCTGTCTTGTTGTGTAACATGAATCCTTGCCCCTCACCATTTTTTACACAAATTCCCCCTCTTTTTCAGATTCAGTGGGTACAGAGAAGAGATAGGCTCCCCATAGTCCTTTGCACAAGGGATGATCCTATCTTTTATGAAGACCTGGGCCCACTTGACCTTCTCTTCCTCAGGCTGAATGCCTCTTGACCTCCTGCCCCTCCTGAGAGCTCTTCTTATCAGTCATTGTCATCTCATTGAGCAAGTGGGTATTGAGAGCCCACCATGTGCCCATCTGGTCATGAGTGCCCAGAGGGCAAGTGAAGAGGAGTCCCGGTGGGGGGAGCAGGGAGAGCATGGACCTTCTTCACGTTGAGGCACCGGAGTTTATTCAAGAGTGCGGTGTGGCCGTGACGTGCAGAGAGAAGCACAAGGCACAGGGCTGTGCTGCACAGAGACAGGAAAGGGTGTGTGAAAACATCCTTTAGCACCTGCTGGGAGCTCTCTGGGAAATTGTTTATCTGCCCTCCACTTCAGTGCCGTGACTCTAGAGCTGAAACAAAGAAGTGCCTACAGGAGCCTTGCAATGCTCATGTCCTTTGGCCCAGTGAGTCTATTTCAGGAAATCTAGCCCAAGAATGTGGGCAAAGACTAAGGTACAAAGATGTTCATCACAGGGTTATTTAGAAGAGTGAAAATGTGGAATGTAGACGATTCCAGATGCCCATCATTAGAATGGCTTGTATACAAGCTGTTCTCTCCCCTTCTCTCTCTCTCTCTCTCTCTCTCTCAGACTGTGGTCAGGGACCAGGAAAAGCCCCAGCAGTGTTCCTACACAGCCTTTCTGACTTGCTCAAGGACCCAAGAGATCCACCATTGTTCACCTTTCCATTTTCTAAGTGTGAGTTATCTTCTGGGGATTTTCTATGGTGAATAGTGACTCCAGACTGGTTTTCTCTTGGCCTTCCAAGATGCATTCAGGTGCCCACCCTGTTCTGTCTGCCAGCGTTGCTCAGGGGCTCCTAGAGATGGACAGGCCATTAGGGAGTACACAGTCTAACCCCTTTGAAGGGAAGGGACTTGTCACATTGCTTATTAATACAAAGCCATGGTGAGCATTCAGGCCACCTGACTCCTAGCGCAGTGCTCAGTTCAGGCTGAGGCAAATATAATTAGAAAAATAAACCAGTTGTCCTCAGAATTACCCAAAGTGCAAGAAATGACCCAGTCCTAGCTCTTCATGGAATATTCATTCCCTCCTCTGAGCTGGGAAAACTTCTCGATGGGGAATTGAGTTCACTTTGGAGCAGAGATTGGGCCATACCTCCAGCATCCCTGGGGGCCCGGCCCCTCCTTCCCAGCATCCCAATGCTTTGTTGGTTTCTGAGAGCGGGTCCATCTCTACTCTGTTGCCAACCTGGTCCTCTCCTTGCCACTAGATTCTGATCCTCTCTTGGGTGACTGTGGGGTAAAAAGATAACCTAGCCTACTGCCCTGACCCTTTGGGGAATTCAGAGACTGGAGCCTGAGCTATAGTTCTTCCTTCCACTTTCACCCTGTCCTCGGTAGCCCCCACCTATGGGATGCAAAACCACAGGTAAGCAATGAAGAAAACACCCTCCATGCTGATCCCTCTCTTTCAACCCTTCCTCTTCCTCTGCCCTTCACATCCTCCTATACCCCAACTCCTCCCATTCACCGCCTCTTTCCTCCTTCCTCCCCTTCTCATTTCTCTCTACCTCTGTCCCTGAGCACCCCACTTCTGCCTCTCCTTTCTTGTGCCAGCCCACTCTAACATACCTTGAGCTTCGTCTTGGCCTTGTCCTCCACAACGCGCCCCCCCCCCCCCCAGCCACCGGGCTTTCCAGATCCCTGCAGGGAAGGGCCTGTCTTTCAGGGTCTGCAACAAGGTGATCAGGCATTTTCCCTGGGTGCACATGGTGAGGGTGCCGAGTACATGGGGCCAAGGTGCCTGGGCTTCTGCAGGTACGCACCCGTGCTCCCCCCCACCATGTGCCTAGACAGGAGGCAGGGTCTTATATTACAGATTTATCCAGCTGAGTCCACCCTGAGCTGCAGAGACATATCCACACGGCACATGTGCCTCCCTGTGGGTATCTGGGACAGGTGCAAGGGAGGTGCAGGAGAGGAGATCAACTGAGACATTCTCCCTGCCCCTGGATTTACCGGCTGCAGTACAAGCAGGAATTTCTAAATTTAAGTCTCTTCAGTAGGAAATGTACACACACCTACCTCTTAGGAAGCTCAGAAAGGCAGAGATCAGTCCTACCTTCCCCAGGAACGGGTTGCTGCTGGTCCTAGTGGGCAGAGGGAAGGACCAAAGGAAGATGAGGTCCTGGCCAGACCATACCTTCTGATGCCACGTCTTTACTCAGTTTGGAGTAGGGACTCAACTACCCGCCGCTTGCCTTGGACAAGTGTCTTTACTGTTCTGGACCTCAGTTCCCTCATATGTCAAACGAGGGTTGATGGGAGGATCAAACGAGCGAATAGTTGTAAAGATGCCCCAAATAATTTCGGTGCACACCTCACAGATTCCAGTGAGAGTCACAAGAAGCCTTAATGCATGTATGTGCGTTCATCAGGCTCTCATTTTTCATAGGTCCCTCCTAGGGTGTGGGAACCAGAGGGGTCCAGGGCTGGGATCCCCCCATCCCGCCCCCCACCGCCCCCAGCCCGGGGCCAACGCGCGGATTTTCCTCCGGCAGGCGGCAGGCTAAAGGCTGCACCGAGGGCTAAAGGCTGCACCGCAAGCTCCGCACGTGAGGCGGCAGCACCGGCGCCGGCTGCAGTGGCACATCCCGGGCAGCCCCTCTCGCCTGGCGCAGGGGCCGCCCGTGCGGCTGAGCCAGACCTCCCGGCTCCCCGGGCTCCGGGCCCGCCCGCCTCCTCCCCCCCAGCACCGCGGCCGTGGCGCACTCCCGCCCCTTGTTCCGGATCCCGCTGGTCAGCCTGTTGCCTCGCCGTCCCCGCGGCCAACAACCGCCGCGGGGCCGCGATCGTTCCAGTTTCGGCGGCAGCGGTGGTCGGCGTGGAAGGGGATGCGCGGGGCGGCAGACGCCGCTGCTGGCTCCCCGCCCCTGCACCTCCGCGGGCCGCCACTGGGGGCGGCCACGGCGGAGAGCTCCGCGGGGACGGAGCGCACCGCCGCCTGGCTTCCCTCACCGCTGGCCCCGCGCTGCCTCCGCAGCCCGCCGGTTGCCTCCTCCGTCTGCGCGAGTGATCGCTGTGCATGTGTGTGTGTGTGTGATCGGGAGCGCGTGTGCGCGCGCGCGGGGGGCAGTGTGCACGACGGGAGTGCGGAGAAGTGTGTTTGTGTGTGTGCGTGTGGGTGTGAGTGCCTGGCTGGCCCTCGCGCGCACACACACACTCACACACACACCCCGGCTGGCTCGTTTGAACTTGAAGACACCCCACATTCCAAGATGCTCGAGTTGCCTAGAAATGCCCGGGGTTCTTCGATCTGGAAAATCCTACCGGCGTCTTCCTAGGGAGGGATTATTATTACTACTATTATTATTTAATCTGGAAGCGAAGAGAACAAGTTGGGCTTTTTCCTCCTTTCTTGCTAAATGCCATGGATATAACTGAATAAGCCGCTCAGGGCTCTCCCCGCGTGGACGTCCGAGGCCACCATCTGCCTGCGTTCGCCAGAGCCGAGGGCTTAGCTCCAGCCTGTGTCGGGCGGGGAAGGATGCGTGGCCGCAACGGGGAGCCCGGGTGCCCCGCGCAGCCGGCCGCGGTGCCTCCTAGCCAAGGGTAGATGCTGCCTCGCCCAGGTGAGTGGTCACCGCCGCTGCGTCTCCGCGATCGGGGTGTTTGCTAGGGCTCGGTGCGGGGCTGAACGCACCCGGGGAACCGGCAACTTTGCATCCCTTCCTTTTCCACTTGAGGACTCCCTCATGCGGGCACTCGTGCGGACACCGTTTTCTCCTTTCGCCCATCCGTATCACCGGAGGCTTCCTTTTCTTTCTTCTGTTCCATAGTGGGGGCGAAACTCTGGTGAGGAGCAGGCGGGGAGCGGTCCCTGTGAAGCCGGAGGGCAGGAGAAAGAGACAGGAACCCTGATAGATGGAAACAGGGAAGCAGCGGGAGAACTTTGCCGTCAGGCCACTCTGTTGCATCTCCCCACTGGCAAGGCCTGTCCCCAGCTATTGCTAGGGGCTGCTGGGTCGACCTCCGGGGCTCCTGGCTCTCTCTGGGCTGGGTGGGTAGGGTAGAACCCAGCGGAGAGCTTGATTCAGCGCTCCTGGAGAGAAGGAAGGCTTCATTGCAGTTTGGGGAGGCAAGTAGGGCAGACTCAGGGACCCTATCCTGTCTCAGGCAGAAGGCAGGGAGGGAGACCAGGGGGATTGTGTGTGTGCAGCTTGGGGCATCAGGATGGCATGATGAAGCAATATGGAAACTGGCATTAGCTGTGCTTGGTTGGTAGGTCTGTCTCCCACCCAGCCCTGCCCTGGCTCTATGGTTAGCCTGGGCAGGGAGGAGGCAGAGCCGGTGGAGAGCTCCCAAACCGGCAGCGCCTGGCTCTGCACAGACCGTAGGCAATTACAGGGAGGTGTCCTGCCCGTCTCCCTGTCACTCCAGTACAAAGGACATAGAGAGAGACAGAGCCCCTGAAAGCCGGAGCCCGGGAGAAAGAGGAGGGAGAAAGAAGAGAGAGCCTGAGCAGAGGCAGCAGAGCCAGGCCAACACCAAGCGTGTGGGGAGATGTCCACAGACAGAAAGACACCTGCGGGGAGCTTATCTGAGCGGGCACTCTGAGCTGGAGTTTGCAGGCATGGCTGTAGATGCTAGCCCTCTGCCCTGCCACAGTGTGTGTGTGTGTGTGTGTGTGTGTGTGTGTCAGGGAGGGGACCTCTGTGGCTGCTGTGGGCTGATTGGCCTTGTGGGGCTGGGGGAGGGGGTGACTCCAGGAAATTGGCCCCCCGCAGCTGGGGAGGAGCAAAGCTAGGGAGGAAACCGCCAGTCTGAGCTGTGAAGTTCCCTGGGACCAGGGCGGGAGGTTCTAGGAGGGCTGTTGTACATGGCTGGTTGGAACTCATGGTGAGGAAGCTGAGGGGATATTGTGGGGATACTGGGAGCTAAGAACCTGTGTCTGGAGATTGCGCCCCTGTGCTAGCGACCACCGTCTCTCGGCAAGGGGCTCATACAACCACACAAAGCGGAGCCTGGCAAGCTGTAGGACTTGCTCCCAGGGAGGCTGAAGGGGGTCGGAGTGGTGCAGGGTGGACTTTGAGCTTGTGAGGGCCTGCGTTTGGAGACTGCAGCCTCCGTGGGCCATGCCCGCTGCCAGCTCTTCTGCTGACGCTGGAATGTCGTCTTTCCCTCAACACTCTGGCTGGGAGTGCAGAGTTCCATTTTTCTCCTAAGGCCCCTCACATGCTTCTGCTCAGGCCCTCTGCCTGGCCCTCAGTTTAGTGTCTGGCCCTATTTCTGCCCAGGAATGGAATTACTTATCTTCCTGCCCTTGGTCTGGGGAATACAAGGAACAAACTTGGCATTTCGGTTTCAACCTCTGGCAGTTCCTCCCTGGGAGGTGGGCTCCTAGCTCTGTCCCCTGTGGGGCTGGATGGGTGCCAGTCTGCACTGGGGCTCAGGTTCCTTGCTTCTCTGATGTTCCCATTCCTTTCCCAGGCCCAGGAATCTGAAAAGCTGGGGAGTGTGTCCTGGGGACGGGGAAAGGGAGCTTCCAGGAGGCAACACTGAGGAGGAGAAGGAGGGTGGATGGGGTAGGAAATGCAGACGAGGTAGGTGGGGCCCCTGGGAGAACCAAGCAGCCTTTTGGCCACCCAGTCCCTGGTGTGGAAATCACCTTCCTTGTCTGGGCTGCAGATCTCAAGTAAAATCAAGAATTGGGGTTCTGACCAAGTGCTGGGCTTGTCAAGTGTCTCCAGGCTGTGGGGTGGAGCAGGGCCTGTTCTCCTTCAGAAAGTCCCCTGTCCTAGGAGGAGATGGGCACAGTGATTGGCTTCCAGGGCATTCCTATTTTTATGGGGGCGGCTGCTAGCTTGAAAGCAGAGACATAGAAAAAAAAAATAGAGCTAGCCAAGTGGAGTTAGGCCCTGGACAAACACAACACCAATTTGGGTGTTTTGTGATGTTTCTTTGGGCATAGTTGTCATTTTAGGGCTCAAGTTATTTAACGGGATTGAGTTGTCATTTAATGGAGTAGAACCTAAACTTGGAGGGCCCGTGTTCAAATTCTGGCTCTGCCACAGCTTTGTTCATTAACCCCTGGAGCGTCTGTGTTTTCATCTGGTGAACGGAAAGAATAGCAGGCACCTCACAGATGCATTATGGCCCCGTGTTTGTCCTGGCGCTCCCCAAGCCCCTGCTCAGACCTGGAGGAGTGTTGGGTTGGAGGGGCAGGGTCGGGAGGGGGTCCGTCCGAGACACGGAGGGTAGTGCCCTACCCTCCTCCAGTCACAGAGCTGCCCGGAGGGTTTGATGCGGTCGAGTGGAAGGTGATCATGAAGAGACTCCGGGAAGCCCTCGGGAAAACTCTGGGAATTGATATTCCAGAAGCAAATTCCACCTCGGAGGCTGTGGCACCTGCTGCCCTCCCTCTCGCTTGTTTGCTTTGGAATTTTACAGCCTCCCTCACGCTTGCTCGGTATGCTTCGACGCTGTGTCTTACAGTTGTCATCTGTCACCCGTTTCCATCTGAAGCTCGAGTGTGAAATATCCCCCAGAGCCCAGTCCCTTGCTTCTCCTCTGTGACTCTGCCTCTTTCTGCCCCAAGACTGGCCTCACAGGGGTGGTCTCAGGTCCAGGTGGGGGTCTGTACAGGGCCTGTGTTTGGACCTGGGTCCCTTCTGTGGAGTTGGGGGCCACACCCAGTCAGGCAGAGGAGCTCAGACCCAAATATGTATCTAGCAGGGTCTGACTAATGAACCAAATGAAACTGGGGTGGAGAGAGAGGCCTACAATATGGTCCCACAATATGGGAAGGCTTAAGAAAATGTATTTTCAGAAAGTAGGCAGTCAGGTCTGGAGATAGAGACCAGGAAGAGTAGCCCTGTCTAGAGTGCTTAGGATGAGAGCAATCAGGATGGCTTCCTGGAGGAGGTGAGGATTTCAGGAATAGTAAAAGTTCATAGAAGTCTAGAGAGATTTTGTTTTCTTTTAAATTCTCAGAGGTCATCGAGAATTTGGGAAGCTTAAGGGGTGGGGTACTGGACAAGTAGAATGGATATTCCAAGAAATTTCTTAGGCTATTAACCAGCTCTTTCAAACACTATTTTGAATGCTTATTATATGCCAGGCACAAATCTAAGAACTTGACATTATTCTCTCATGAAATTCTCTCACTCCTCTGAAATTGTCACTGTTATTACCACCACTTTACCAGTAAGAAAACCAGGGTTCAGAGAAGTGTGTTCCTGCCAGGTAGCTAGGAAGTGGCAGAATTGTCACTCCATTCTCATGTCACCTGAATTCAGAGCCCACACTCGTAATTCCAACATACTGCGTCTCCTCCACTGTGAGGATAGGTAGACACCTGAGACTGGCACCTCTTTAAGCCTGCTGGCCTCCTGGCCCGGGTGGGGCGGCCACTTCAGAGCCCCCATCACAGGGCCCTGCAGAGCCCACCATCTCCACGGGCATTGCTTCCCACCCTGCCCACTCATGCCCAGCTGTTCCAATGCTCCCATCCAACAGCACCACCCTTGTGGACAGCACAGACGACAGGACAGTGGGGCAAGCCCTGGCCTGGACTGCAAGTCCTGCCACCCAACACTGCCGCGTGTGTGTGACCTGGGTGGGAGGGAACTCTCTCTGCTCCCCTGAGGTCTGGCTTCCCGACGGATGAATCAGGATGCTAACGCTCACTTCCCAGGGTTGACGTTAGGGCAAGGCTGCCTTGTGAATGGGCTTCATACACTAAACAAGCCTCTTAGCACTCAAGAGTTGTACAGGGTGGGGCAAAAGTAGGTTCACGGCGGTTCGTGTGGAAAATAATACAATGATTAATAAATAATAATACACGAATAGACTCTGTGTTTTGCATACTCACAACTGTAAATCTGCTTTTAATCACCCTGTATGTGTGACTCCCTTCTAATTTAGACCAAGTAACTAAAATATCAAGTGTGACAATGCCCAGGTATGAAGGCATTAAAGGTCGGCTTTCATGTGTCAGTTCCGTGTGTGAGTTAATCAGTGAGATGATAGGCCAACTAGCCCTGCGCCTTCTGGGAAAAGGGATGGTAACGAACCTGCAGAAGAGGGGCCTGTGGTCCAGATAATTGGGTGGGATTGGTAGCAGACCACAACCAGAAAGGAACACACTGATACGTATAACTCTCCTTTTGGATTCAGACGGCCACCATTGAAACTCTGGCACAGAGTGGGCAGAGGGCATTTTCCTTAGGCCGCTGTTTCTTGACCTTTTTTCACTACTGCTCCCTCCAAGGGGTCATTTTTGGCCACTTTTTTTCCTAACTGCACCCCTCATACAATTGAAATACCACAGACGTACCATGTATCTGTTTATGTACTGTGACGTGTATCCGTGCTTTACATACAAAGAGTTAGATTGTTTTCCACCCCTCCCAAGGACCAATGTTTGCCCCCTGGGGGCGCTGTTGCCTCCGTTGAGAATGCTCAGTTTAACAGATTAGGATTAGAAAAGAAGATGGATGACTGAGGCAGAGAGAATCCAGGAGATGGTGAGGAGGACAGAGTCACTCTGGCCTGTCAGTAGTGTGGTCGGTGGACCAGCAGCATTGCCGCTGCCTGGAGCAGACTAGAGACGCAAACCCCCCCCCCCCCCCCGCAGACACCCCCCCCCCCCCCCCCCCCCCCCGCAACAAGCATCTCCACTTTATCCCGGTGGGGGAGGGGCAGGGTTGGGTGCACTGCCCCCAGCAGGAGGCTAGGGCCAAAGGAAAAGAGGGGAGAAGTCAGACCAGAGACAACTGTGCGCTGGGTCACCGGCTTGTTTAACGACTGAGTCCAAGTGCACCAAGAAAGTTTAGTCAGTGATACTGTCTACACCTGTCGGGATCTATTCGTCTTTGTTCTTTTCTGGGTGGTTTCCTTGCACTGCAGTGCAGGTTGTGAGAAGTGGGGAGGGTGCCGCAGAGGAGGCACAGGCTGTGTGCGGCTTACAAGGAACGGAAGACCAGGGCTTCTTTGACTTGGGCAGATCTGAGCTGCTTTCTTGAATATTCCCAAAGCCCAAGGCTAATGGGGCCCAAACCCACCTGAGGGACAGACTGAACTGTAGAGACAAGATTTAGGTGTTAAAATGTGTCAAGCTGGATTCAGCAACAAAAGGGGCTCTTACAATTTGTCAGTTTGCTTGGGAGTGTCTGCAGTACAGTTTGGGTCTCCATGTGGTGGTCCCGTATTAACAGGGCAGCCCTGAAATATGAGACAGCAAAATCCCCAAATTGGGTTCTTTAGAATCCAGCGCACTTATTATTGGCATGTCCTACATTAACTCACGCACCGGCAGGAGCTACGCCACAGTCATTCTGCCCAGACAACAAGAGAAGCAGAATGCTGAGTCTCTCTCAATGCCTCTCCCTTCTGTAGTTCCCTCCTGCGCCGTCTCCCCTCAACACAGCCCTTCCTATACCCCACTTCAGTCTAGGCCACGTGGAGCAGTCTTCCGTCTCTCCATAGCTCAGGTCTCTAATAGACCTCATGGGGATGCTAAATCTAGTTGGTCCTCCCACCTCCCCTTCCTTAGGACTCACTTCCTGTTCCTTTTCTGAAAAGCTGGTACTCTCCTTCCTGGCTACCCTCCCGATATGTTCCCCTGCTTTAGTCAAATAAGCTGGTGGGAGACAGTTTACTCTGGTCCCCAGTTAATATCGGGGGTCTATGTGAGAGCCTATTCAGAGTAGCTGTAAATTGGGTCTTGCTCTTGTATGGTTCTGTCCGACCTCCAAAATGAGTGGCATATGGTCACGCAGCCTGCAGGACCCTGGAGGAGCTTGGGGAGAGAGCGAGGCTCAAGTTTTGGCTTGGGTCTCAGTGCCTGCTGAGAGAGATAGGGGCACCAGGGAAGATGGCACTGTGGGTGAAGGCATGCTTGATTTCTGAGCTCCTGGAGACCCCTGCAAATGGCCAGCAAGGGTTGTGAGGTCCTGTCATTCTAATAAGGTGTCAAAGGTTTGTGGGTGGGCAAAGTTGATCTCTTGACTCAGTGTCCTCTGCAATGAAGCCACTAGCGTACCCAGATAGGTCCTCCTGGGGCAGAAGGAGGGAGGGTGGATGGTTCCCTGGGGCCATGGAGATAAAAGTTAGAGGTACTAGTACAGCACCAGGCACTGGGCACTGGTCCTGGGAGACTCTATTCTTCTTTCATCTCTGCCAGGAACTTGCTGGGTGGCTTGGGCCAGCCCCTCTTCCTTACCGTCCTCACCTGCAGAATAGGATCTGCGTGCTCTCTCAAGTCCCTTCCCGTCAGCAGCTTGAGCCTTTTACTTATAAGTCCATGAACAAGCCTGAGTGAAGATACATCTGCTGAGCCATCCAGGCCCTGGAAGTGACTGGTCCAGGCTCCTCCAGCCTCCTTTTATTCTTGCTCTCCTTCCAGACAGCGAGCGCTGACCTGATGCTTCCCTCTGCCTGGTACCCTCTGACCGCTCTTAGCCATCCTCACACCCCGTTATGAGGTTCAGTTTCCAATGACCAAGATCCCAGGGCTGCAGTGTGAGGGGGTGTTTCCTTCCTCCCCCACTCCAACACATGCATGTGCACATACAAACACACTCCTACACACATTCACACATGTGCACACGCACACCCACAAATATGCACAGGTCCACATGCTCACACTCTCTCTCTCACACACATACCACATGCCCTTACATGCATTCTCACATACACGTGCATGCCTCTCCACTTACATCCACAAACACATACGTGCACACACACACTTGCATGTGATGCACGTGCATACATATACTTGCACATGCCCTCACACAGTCACATGTGTCTGGTACCTGTACACCATACACATGCTCTCACATGAATAGACACACACTAACACACACTCTCCTGACCACTTCCTCGGCGACTCTCAAAGACAAGTGCCCCTGCCGTTCCACCTTTGCAGAGCACTGACTGCGTTACAAAGCATTTCTGTGCATGGTCCCTTCAGTCCCTGTAGCTCTCTGAGCTCTGCTGGCACGACTTTGGCCTCCTCCCTGTCTAGATGAGGAACCAGGCTCAGATTAAGAACGGCCATACAGGTAGCAGAGCCAGGATGAGAACCCAGACTTCTGACCCCGTCTAGAAGTTCCCCACCACAGCAGATAGTGTCATATCACAGTGTCACATTTGTCACTACACTTGCTGCAGAACAGCCCTGGGAGACAGGGAGGGAGGGTCTGTTTTGTCCCTGTGTGAAAGATGGGAAACTGTGTTCTGGGAGAGTCACACAGGGGGCTATGGAGCTGGCGCAGGAGTCTTCTGTGTCCTTCTCTGTAGGGACATTTGTGCACGCCTGGTGACTGTTCCTTTGTGGCTCTCTTTGAATCACATCGAACCTCCAGCAATTGAGAAATTCCACCCTAGCTCAGCCCCGTGGGCATTCCAGCCCCAATTCTGCCTGGTTTCCACTGAGAAAGGGTGCAGGGGAGGACTGGGCCATCTCCATCCTCACAGGGTTGAGAAGGCCACTCACGGCTGTTTCTCATAATGCTTCTCAAGGATCAAGGTGTGTTTGTTCATCATGAATGTGCCTCAACTCACTCACGCCATTTTCGCGTTCTCAGCCTTGCCTGCCTCTTGAGGCCCTAAGTCCTACACTTTGTTTTAAGGTCAGGAGAGCCCGACAGTTTAGAATTTGGTGATCAAGCCCACACTCCTTCCTTCATCCCTTTCATAACTGGCTGGTCAACAGTCCTCACCAACCAGTTTAATTCAACAAGCAGTTATTGATCACCTACTGTGTGCTGCCAGCAGGCCGGATGCTGCAAAGATGGATCATCTCTCCAGTCCAGTCCGTGTGAACACGCGGTCCTCCATCGCATCGATCATTTGATTTATTCTCCTGCACTTTTTCCAGCCCTGCCTATGGACTCCAGGGCTTGGTGGAGGTGGGGCATAGTGAGGGTTCCTATGCTGGCTTGCTTCTGGTGCCCTCTCTCACCTGCATTTCCACGCACACGTGTGTATGTGTGCTCATTTGCTCAGGACTCAGCTGAAGGTCACTCGTGATTAACTACTTGCCCTAAAGCTGACTATGCTGGTGATGGTGGTGGTGGTGGTAGAGTCCACTTAAGAAATGCACTCTCAAGCAGCTTTCCCAAATCCCTCCCTCGCCCCAACACTAAGCTGACATCTTACCATCTCACCCGAATAGAAACTGAGGGATGAAGAGATCTGTGGGAGATTTGGGGGTTGTGGTCCCAGTTTAGGGACAGCTGGCCCTAAAGGACCCATTTAATCTCCCTCGTACACAAGGCCTGATTACCTGTGTCACAGAGGCTGAACTGGGGAGAAGAGGGACTGAGGGGAGACCCTAGAATAGATATAAATCCTGGAGCCTCTGTCCAAAGTCATAGCTTCTAAGCACACGGCAAATGAGGGCCAATGCACGGGGCAAAGACAGTTCCGCAGGCCTAGATGGGCGTGATCTGGGCATGGGCCATCTGGCAGGGGAAGAGCACAGACAGGTTATACACGGGCGAGGCATGCTCCTTATGTCTGAGAAGTCTTCGTCTGATGGAGGAAGGCCCGCTCCTTGTCCTTGGGAAGTTTATGTCCAAGAGGAGGGTGGAGCAGATAAACATGGCACTGTATCCAGGAACACTTAGGTACTAACTGCATGGCCTGAGAGCCTCTCTTATGCAGGAAGCATGCGTGCACGGGGCCCCCATTCCTAGAGCTGTGTTCTGTGGTCCCGGTTGTGTGAAGCTGAACAGATTGCTCTGTGCCTCTTTTTCCTCATCTGCAAAATGGGGATAATTATAGTACCCGCTGTGTAGGGCTGTTAGGGGGGTTAAATGAATTACTGTATGTCAAGTGCTTGGAGCAATGCCCGGCTCCCGGTGGACACTATGTAAGTGTGAGCTGTTGTTATTCATAGTAGACACAGTCATGCATTTTCTGAAGTGTGGACAGGAATCACTGAGGACCAGCTTCACTGGTCTCAAACAGCAACCCGAGGGATTTCGTAACACTTTCTGCATGCTCTCATCTGACCCTCCTGACGATCCTATCAGGCAGTCAGGACAGACAGATGCTGTCCTTATGTCCATTGTACACGAGGGTAAACTGAGGCATGGAGGTTACTAAGTGGTTCTTGGTCCAGTTGTGTTTTTCTTTGCCCCCCACCATCACATGGTGCTGAGCTGAGGGGCGGGGTGATTTCAGGGAGGAGGGTTTGGATGAAGATGTCTGGTGGGTTCAGGACTGAACCTCCCACCCGGGCCTCATTCCTGTTGCATCAGATTGGTGAGGAAACAACCCTCCAGGTCTCTGTGTCCAGGTCGGATCTACAGAGCAGGCACGGTGAAGCAGGCTGTGTCTGTACACACAACTTGTGGGGGATGGGAGTTAGTGGCAGGGCCACAGGGGGGATGGGAGTTAGTGGCAGGGCCACAGGGGGGATGGGAGTTAGTGGCAGAGCCACAGGGGGGGATGGGAGTTAGTGGCAGGGCCACAGGGCATGCTTATTTGGATCCTCTAAACCCCATCACGAATGTCCTGGGATGGGGTGGGGTTGGGACTGGGCTAGGGGCTCTGAGAGGGGATGCGGGACCTGGATTGGGGACGTTCTATGAAGAAGGAGCGTCTGATTCATCCTGGTGGAGAGAAGGCCAGAAAGAGACATGCCCTTGGCCATGTATCCTGCCTCCCACCCCACCACAGCCGTCCCCCAGGGCTGTTCCTGGTGGTAGAAGAGGGACCTGCTCGCTGTTTTGGTTCACAGGATCTGGGAGAGCACTGGGGCAGAAAAGAGGGCCTTAGGCCAGGACACAGAAGAGGGGAGTGGCAACTTTAGACCTGGGTTGGGGACAAAGCAGGTGTGGAGGCTATGCTTGTGGGGTGGGGATTCGGGAACTCTGGGGGAGTTGGAGTGCAGGAATGTGTTCTGGTCAGTGTCTAAGGGAAGACATGGGGTGATGATGGATGTGGGTGTGTGACCTCAGGGAGGGGATGGGGGTCCAGGGGGCCATGGAGACCAGTATGTGGCATGGTCCACAAGAAGAGCTGGGGATGGGATCCTGCAAGAAGCTGGCCTTCCAGTCACTCCAAGCAAAAAGCCAGGTTGCCTTAACCAAAGCCCCAGCCCAATTCCCCACCCAGGGGGAGAAGTCCACACCCCAAGCTCATTTCCAAGGATATGCGATCAGCCTGTTTCATAAATCACGGGCCACGTAAATACGGCACATGATTGGGAGGCACTATAGGTACCAAGCTCCAGGATAAATCCTGGGCAGGAAGAAAGAGCTATGGACTCTGAGTTACATGGAGGTCAGTGGGATGCTGGCAGCTGGCCCATCTTGGGGTGAGTTATCTCGGGTTGGTCCCCCTGTGATGCTGCTGCTCTGCAGTGCTGGCCTGATATTCACTGCATATTGGTTTTTAAATTGTAGTATGGCATTGATTCCCCTTTCTTGAAGTTCAGCCCTCACTCGCTGTCCCTGCCTCACTTGGCCTTTCTCTGCCTCTCCTTTTCTTTCTCCATCTGTCTTGTCTCTCTCTCAGTGCAGGTTTTAATGTAGAGTATTATCTTACACTGTATCGTGTTACCCTGTAGTATTATGTTTATATTACCTTATATTAGCCTGTACGTTATATTCGCTCCTTCCACGTATATATAGCACTTGGTAGTGTTTAAAGCTTGACTCCCAGCCATGTCTGTCTGCTGTGGAGCCATGGCAGTGAGGAAGTAGGGCGAGCAGAGTTGTCTCCACTTAAAGGTGGGGAGCGGGAGTTCAGCAATGCTAATGGAATGCCCAGGTCATGCTTGGATGGAATTATGTTATACCATCAGAATAATGGCTCCTGGGTATTGAATGCTTATGGTGGGCCCAGCACCGTTCTAATGTCAGCTTTATGTACTCACTTTATCCCCACATCAATTCGGGGTGGGTGAGGGGGGGCGTGTTTATTTTTACAGGTGAGAAAATGGAGGCCCGGAGAAGGTTGCCCAAGGTCACGTGGCTTTCCAGAGGGCAGAGCTTTGGTTCAAACCCAAGCAGCACGGTTGCTGGGCACATGCTCTGATCCACGATTTAATTACAGGGTAATTACAAGAGGTGGATGGCTTCACAGTGTTGCAAGAGGCATTCTTGTCCTTGCACACCCTTACTTTTTGTAACAGTGTCACTGCACCCCAGGGAAAGGCTTAGGGGACCTCATGGCAACTGAAAATGGCCCCCAGAGCGGGGGACCATGTTCCTCGGGCCTCATTGGGACCCCAATATCTCCAGTGTGGTCCTCAGGCGAATGCAGAAGGGCAGGCATAGAGCAGAGCAGGTGGGGTGGGAGCCCTGGCCGGGTGACTCGCTAGCTGTCCTGTCTTCCTTCTTTTCTGGGGAAGGAAGCTGCTGTCCTGACCTCCATGGGGCCCCACACGACTGCCTTTGTGCAGTTACCTTTGCCCTTTGGGTTTCGGCTCTTCTCCAGGCGCAGCCTGGCTCAGAGGAAGCCAGAGGAAGTGCTGGCAGGGCCTGGGGGCCCTGTGTGTTCTGCAGGTTGAAGCCCCTCCCTCACCGGGTTCATCTGGACCATAGCCACAGGCTCTTTCTTCCTCTCCAGGCTCCTCAGGTACCCTGCCTCCCACCTCCTCTTGAGGAAGTGCTGTCATGGCTGCAGTCTGGGTCCTGTTACACAGCTTGCTGTGGCTCTGAAGCTCATCTCACTGTCCGCATGTTCTCACTCGTGGGGAAGAGCAGGCAGACCTGCTGGGCCATCTGCATCTGCATGGCCTTTACTGGGGCAAGGGTGAGATGAACAACAGGCCTGGGCCCGAGGAAGTTGCTCCGGGCTGCCTTCCTGGAAGCGGGCCCTGACTCCTCTGAGCCATTCCGCAGGGAGTACAGCCCGTCACATCTGTATTTCCGTAGGCCCGATGGGAAGAGGGGCTCCGGTTCCACGGCCCCACGGCCAGGCGCTCACCAATCTCCCCTTGCTAATGGGGCCTCTAACAAGCAAAGTGTCAAGTGGAAGATACGGGGACCCTTACACTCCTCCCAGAATCATCGACTTCAGCCCTGTGCTGGACACAGACTGGGACATCCCTCAGAGGGGTGATGTGTTCATTGTTTTCTCTTTAATAGCTACTCCTTGTTGAGCATGTGCTTTGTGAGAGGGTAATTGAGCACAGCGATTGATGGCCAGAAACCGGCCAGCCTGGGTTTGGATCTCAGTGACTCCACTTATCCGTGTGACCTTGGGCAGGTCACTTCTCTCTGAGCCTCAGTTTGCTCCTCTGTAAAGTGGGACCAACACCAGTGCCTGAACCTGGGGTTGTCGTGAGTGTGACATGAGCGACATCCCCCAAGCACTGCAGGGTCTGGCCAGGATGTGTGCCATCCAGGTGTTGGCCGATGCTGTGATTCACATGCCTCCTCTCACTTCTTCCCCCACTGCCTTTGCAAAGTAGGTGCTACCTCCCTCTGTGCAGCCATGGCATTTGCTCTGGGTCTAAGGTGACCAACTGTCCTGGTCTGCATGGGACTGAGGGGATTCCTGGGATGCCCGACTTTTAAAACGATGTAAGTCCCAGGCCAGTTGGGATGAGTTGGTCACTCTACCCAGGCCACACAGAAACTCCCTGGCTGAGCCAGGATTTGAATGCCATGGTGTCTGATCCCCCTGCCTTGTCCTTAACCACCACTCTAGACCCCCTTGGGGTAGGTCCCTCACAGCTGCCCACATTGGCTGAGCTGAGCCAGGCAGGCTTTAGAGATGCTATCGGCTATCCTAGTTCATCCTCTCAAAACCTTGTGGATTACACACTCTTATGCAAATTTACCAAAGAGGAACCTGAGACTTGGAGAGGTTAAGTAACTGGTTCAGAGTCCCACAGCCAGGAAGTAACTGAGCTGGAACTTGAACCTGGGCTGTCCAGCGCCAGCACCCCACACTCCTGGTCCCTCTGCCGCAGCTCAGCTCCCCTTGTGTCTCTCCCCAGCTCCTCAACATGAACGGGTCTCATTTCTTCACCCCAGTGGCCAGTGGGGTAGGCAGGGCAGACACTTTCTAAAGGTCAGAACACAAGCTCAGGGAGGCCAGGATATTTAGCTGCCACCTAGCTTGTAAGTGACAAAAGCAGGATGAGATTCCATCAGGGGTCCTCAGCTCAGGCTTTCCTCTGGTTTCCTTGTTTGATAACTAGAGGGAGGTCCCTCAGCCCCACCCAATCCTGTACAAATTCCTAGAGGCACGAGGTTCCAGTGATGAAGTAGCTGGTTCCCGGCTTGTGCGCAGGTATGTCCTTTGATCTAGTTGTCATTATCTGATTGTCCCCAGCAGGTAGAGGAGGCACCTAGTGGCAGAGGGGATGCATCTGCCAGTCCCACAGATGCCTTCCTCACACCAGGGGGAGACTGAATGTGGAAAGGGCTGCATTTTCTTGGAAGGGCAGTAAAGACAATATTAACACCGCAATGCTTCTAAGGTGACTAAATAGAAGAGTTGGGAAGGACAGTGACAAAAGTCTATAAATTCTGAATGATGTTCAGGATAGTGGCCCCGGGGTCCATAAAACCCAGGCAGCTGTTGGGTCCGGGGTGATTTATGGGGCCCTTTATCTGCTCTGGGATTACCCGCCTGTCAGCCTCCCACTTGTAAGATTCTTTTTATTTTTCACTTCCAAATCCTTTTCATACTACTTGGCATTTCATGGCTGTCTTCAGGACACTGATGGGGATGAATTGCTCCCCCATTTTACAGCTGGGGAAACTGAGGCACAGTGGGTTTGGTGAATTGCCCAGGCTCACACAGTGACCCAGGTCCCTTGATTCTGACCTAGGAAGTTCTCACTAGTATTTGTATGGATGAAGCCCTTAATTATTTGCCAGGACCTATCCTAAGCACTTTGATTGGTTAACGCATTTAACCCCCACAACAGTGCTAGGTCACAGGACTATTGCTGTCACTATCCTTTTTATTCCATGGTTAGGAAGCTGAGGCCAGCAGAGTTTAAGTCATGTGCCCAGGACCACATAGCTGGATTTGGACCCACACCCTCAACCATCACGCTGATAGCAAAATGTGAAAGTAGATCGGCCTCTGATGGTGCAGAGGGGCCAGTGCCATCCCTGGAGGACCTGGCTGGCTGGCTGCCCTTCCCCTGGAGGGAGCTGGCTCCTCTGGTCCGGGTGCTCTGGACTCTGGGTAGCTTCAGCACCACCAGAGAGACACAGTCCTAAAGGAGCAGTGAGGGCAGGCAGGGCCGTGAAGGTTGGTGGCGAAGTGCCACAGAGAAAGCCCTTGGCTGGCAGTCCTGGAAACCTGGGAGCCCAGCCCAGTTCTGCCACCAACTCTCCATGGTGCCTGGGTGACCCCTCTTAGCCTCCCACTCATTGGCTCTGCCCTCCTGTGATTCAGATGGCGGTGGGTCATCACGCGGCTTTGGAGCCCACCTGGTGGTGGCAATGGCAGCAGGACCACAAAAGCTCCAAGGCCAGACCTGGCTCTGTCCTCACTGTCAGGTGCCCACACTGCCAGCTAAATACCTGGGTCAGTTGAAGCCTAGGATCTCGGGACTCGGCTATTTCAGGCCTGGAGACTCGGCTCTGCTATTTCAGGGGGGCTCTGGGCTATGGCCACCTCCCTCCCTGTCGCCCTGCCTAATGGGGTTTGCCAGGAGGTGAGAGGAAAGGTTAGGGCTTGGCTGCTGCAGCTTATCCATAGCTCTAATGCTGCTTTTCCATCTGAGGTGGTGGGTGCTCAGCCATGATGGTAGGGTGAAGGGCTCTGCTGGACACAGGAGGGTGCAACATCCCTTCTCCTGGCCAAAGTCTACGAGATCCGCAGATCTATGGAGGAGAAGGCGGCAGGGAACGACTAGTTTCCTCCCTAATTCAAAATTCTTCAGAATGCTGCCTGGCGTGCCTCTGTGCAACCTCTATGCAACTCGCTTGCAGGTAATAGGTATTCACTGAGCACCTCGAATTAGTTAGCTGCTGGGTTACAGAGGCCAATTAGACCTGGTCCCTGCCCTCAAGGTGCTCCCAGTCTGGTGGTGGAGGCCGAGAAGTAAATGGGCAATTACTATGCACAAAATAGTGACGATTGGAGGAGAGGAACTGGCAGGGCTTCTAGGAGGAGGCGACTGTCTCCAGCTCACTGCAGGTGCCTCTTGCTCCGGCTGCAGCAGCCTCCGGAAGGCCCCCGCCTCCCTGGTGTCTCCAGCTCACCATCACACAGGCTCTGCGCACATCTTGCTGAAGTCTCTCCGTCGCTCTCAGGATAAAATCCTGACTGTTCGGTGGCCCTCGAGGTGCTGGCCCCGCCAACTTCTTTCTCCTGTCTGTGCCCTCCCCCCACCCCCACTAGTCTGCTGCAGTTCCTAGAGCACATCATGCTCTTCCCACCTCTAGACCTTGCCGTTCACTGGGTCCCCTGCCTGGAACACCACTTCCCCACCCTCTGCCTGGCGGGAGCCTGTTCATCCTTCAAGTGTGCACTTAAATATTGCTCTGGGGGACGGCCAGCCCACCCAGTCTAAAGTGGGCCCCCTGGCTCTTCTCATCCAGGGCAGTTGTTTGTTTTCCACGTCCCATCCCCCACTCTGCAGTTCCTCGTTCGTTTATTGCTTGTCTCTTGCGGCCTGTGGGCAATGTGAGGGCAGGAATGGGTCAGGGCTACAAGCGCAGACTGGGGCTCGAGTGTGTGTGTGCAAGTCCCTCTGCAATGCTCAGCAGCTGGGTGACCCCGGGAAAGTCACTTCACCTCTTGGTGCTCTAGTTTCCCTGTGTGTGAAATGGGGAAGTAACAGTACCTACCCCATAGAGAAGTTGTTCCGGTTTAATGAGCTAATATATGTAAAACACTTAGAACAGTGTCTGGCATATGTCCAGTGCTCAATAAATATTAGCTATTATCATTTTTATATCCAGTGCTTAGAATAGTGCCCGCCTCAATATGTATGTGATGATTCAATGAGACACCTGAGCTGAGTCTTCAGGGGAGTAGGACTGGGTTGGTTAAAGAGAGAACCGTGGTTCTCAGCCCTGGCTACACATTGAAATCACCTGGGGAGCTTTAAAAACCGATGATGCCTGGGCCCAGGAGAGTCTGGTTTAATTGTTCTGGGCGTGGCCCCTGCATTTGGAGTTTTAAAGCTCTCTTGGGATTCTGATTCCAGGGTTGAGACCTTGGAGGTGGTGAAAGGCAGGCATGCAAACACCGAACACAGCATGCAACTGGGAAGGCCTTGTTGGACGGTGTCCTTGAAGAGGGAACAAGGAGGGCGAGGCTGGGGGCGGGGGAGTTGAATGGTGGCACAGGAAGGCGGGGCCCAGCCAGGGAGAGCCCTGCACACCAGGCTAAGGAGCTTAGGCTTGGTAGGGAAGTCAGTGGGGAGCTTGCAAGGCTCTTAAACCAGAATGACATGGTCCAATGTGCCTTTAAGGAAATTGCCCTAGATGGATGTGTGGAGGATGCATTACTGGGAGTGAAATTGAAGGCTCAGAGATCAGAGGGCGGAAGCCTTCCTGCCCTGGTGAAAGTGGTTCAGGGCTAGGTACCAACAGTGAAGGCAACTTGCTTGGGACCAGTTTAATTACTTAATCCTCGTTGGCATGTCTGAATAGGGAATTCTGGTCAGTGCAGGATATCTCCTTGCCACCCTGTCCCCAACTACAATTGCAACTTGTGCCCCTGGAGGCTGATGTAAACTCCATCTTGTTCTGACTGTGGGAGGGTCTTTCTGTCTGGGTTCTCAGCCGGACTCCTGGGTCGCAGCCAGAATCCTCTATTCCACAGTCCCCTGGCCCCGAGCTGGTTGTTTCAACCAGGAGACCCCTCCCAGGACTGCTTCCTCATCTGTGACGCCCTACCAGCCAGCGCTCTAAATGTACCAGCTGTTTCCCCGGTTCCAGGCTGGGGCACCTTCAAGCAACAGACTCCTATCCTCAGGGTTTCTCTCCCAGCAGCAGCTGGAGTATTTTCTGCCTTCCCCTGTACCTGATTTGTAGATGGGGCTCTCACTTCCTGACCTCCTGCTTCCTGACTACCAACCTATTTTCCTCGCATTGTTCCATTGTCCTCCTGCAGATCCACGTGGGTCCCAGAGCTGCCTTTGAATTACAGAGCTCTTGATAAAGTGACCCATGTCCTTCCTACTTTCCCACACCGTCCACCCTCCCTTAGAGGAAATACAGGTGGATACTCCAACCTATCTCTGCGTCTTACTGGCTGTGTGATCTTGGGCAAGTTATCTGACCTCCCTGTGCCTTAATTTTCTTATCTGTAAAATGGGGGCAAGAACTCAGAGACATTTAGTTAGTTCATTGCTACCAATAATGGTCGCAGGTTTGGATTAGCCATCCAATTCAGAGGCTGTAATGGATTTCAATTTAACATCCTGTTTCGTAGCATTCAGAAAGGATTTGGGACAAGGCAGGAAATAAAGCGCACACAGCATCTTCACTTTCATCTCACGGGGATGCTCCGCAGCTGCCCACGTGCACAAATCTTTTGCCCCTCGTCCACCTGGGTCATGTCTGCTGCCGTGGATAAGAGCTGAGGTGCGTGTGAGTCTCCTCGGGAAAGAGAAGCTGCAGCCTTGATTTCCTGCCATCTCTATACTGTTTTGGGGACCCAAGGCCTGCCTACCAGCTCACAGTTCCCCAGACCCACAGATCAGGGCTTCCACACGGCAGTGCACAGGGCCAGTTCACAGGGCAGACACCACGGACCACATGCGCCTAACATACTGCGGGGGGACAGCCCGGAGCATTTTCCCAGGGAGGCCTAGACCAGCCCAGGCTGCTGTCAAGCATTGACTCAGAATTAATCTGCACACGTTTCTTGAACAAGGGGACAGTCGGTAGACGGCTGTCAAGTAAGAAAGACAGAAATTGGATTTGTAAGACAGAGAGAACACAAGAGAGGGAAAACTGCAGACCATCTGGGAGCAGTGAATCTTGTTTTTACTTTTGGGGGTAAACCGATCAGCTGTCAGCTGGCACAGTGATTAGGCCAGGCATTTCTGTTCTTGAGCAGGCTGACTGGGGTCATTAAAAAACATGTCCGTTGTTAGGATTTTCCAGAAGAACTTCAGGAGTTCACCTGGGGGGCAAAGTCTCTGCGGGATGCCGGCCAATGCCCCCTTACCAGCACCTCCGCCTTAGCGAGGCCAGTCTGCACCCTTCCCCCGTCAGAAGGCCTCAGCACGGGCTGCCGTGGGATTCAATGGGTCAATGCCTACAAGGTCCTCAGATAGGGACAAGGAAGTATCCATATGGAAATAAGTTCACGGTAATGTTTAATAAGTTCTAAGAACAATTATTCTTTCCCTCACTGAGGTCGATCACTGTGGGCCTCTCCAGCTGGCGTCCTGTATCTCTTCTGGAACTGAGATGCAGAACCGAGAGAAGGAAGATGCGGACCCAGAGCGGAAACCAAGAGCCAAGACCACTTTGGAATAGTGGTTTTAAGTAATAAAGTGGTCAGGTGCTCCCTTTGGACCCTTTAGGGCCTGGAGTTGAGGGGGGTTTCTGTTTTGCCTTTTTGGCTAAGGCAGCATCAATTCGAGGCTCTTCCCCCATCACCCGCAGTTTTATCCCTTCAGCTGTGACCAGGCTGTGTCCACAATTCTGATTTTTTCTCTGAGCCACAGAGGATAACTAGGAGCCCTGAGAATGAGTGTCCTATCCTGTTTTTGTTGGGATACGGAGACGAGGACCCTGGTAGCAGGAGGCTGTCCCCTTCTTAAGTGGCTCCCTTTTCTACTCCCTGTATTCCAGGGAGCCAGGTAGGCTAAGGGACAGAGTCTCAGAGATGACTTTGCTGCCAGCTGTCCTAGCAATTTGAAGTATATCCTTGATCAAGAGGGTCAAAAAGAGGGTCTCCTTTCTGACCCTCTTTTTTTTCCTCATCTTTAAAACTGGAAGATGAAGCAGTATAGACAATCTCTTAAGGACTCTAAGGAAGTAGGCCTGCCTCTCTCTACTTTAAATGTACTTTTCATGTTTCTCCTTAAGGCTCTCTCCAAGGTCATCATCCCAAGGTCACCTGGAATATAAATGTTGGGGAGTCCTATAGTGATTTCTCTTGGGGTCCTCTTGCAGATGGTCTTGGCTTTTTAGGGCAGGAAAAACAGTGTTCCCCTCGATTACGATGGAGAAATTTTCTCAGGGATGGGGAAGGGCTAGAAACTCCAGATCAGTCTTACAGCTTTTATTGGAACTGACAGATGCCATGATTATTGTTTCTGCGTCCGTGTCTCAAATAGTCGGAGCTTTGGCGGCAGGCATCTGCCTCCATCACTGCGCCCAGCGCCGGACTCAGCCACACGTGTGGAGGGGCAGCTTTATGAAGACGTGTGTGTCTGTGATGGTGAGGGCTGCGGCTGTGCTGCGGTGGAGGGGGAGGAGGCTGGGGGGGGTGGGGATGGAGGATGTGACTGCAGTGATGGTGGAGATAGTTGTGGTCACAGCACAGGGAAGTCTGGGGAGACAGGTAGGGCACGGAAGTCAGTTAAGTATTTTTGCTAGGAGCGATCATGGAAAGGCACTGAAGGATTATAATTTAAGGGAAGGGGAACCAGATTGACATTTTGAAAAGCTCACTTTAATTGCATGGAGGAAAACTGCTTAGAGAATGGCAAGAGTGGGTGTGCATGCAGGCCAGTTAGGAAGCTATTGGAATAGTCCAGGAGAGAGATACTGGTGACTGGGACTGGGGTGGAATGCAGAGCAGTGGGCAGATGCTGGAGCTACTTAAGCAGTAAAATCAACAGGACTCAGTGATGATTAGAAATGCCTTGGTCAGATTGGGTGATCTGTGAGTGAGAAGGCAGTGTCCAAGGTGAACCATAGGTTTCTGGCTTGGGCACCTGAACGGATCATTAGATTGGAAGCCCTGTGAGGGCAGGGACTCTCCTGTGTCTCCCTGGGCCCTCGGGCCCTCAAGCAGCAGCTGGCATGTGGTGGACATTCAGTAAGTGTTGGCTGGATGACTTCTGCTGTTGACTCTGTCATGGGCCTGATGAAAATCATACATTACAAGTTTTGGTTCCCATGTCTGTGTCTTCCACCGGACATCAGGCACTCCTGGAGCTGGCCCACAGATGGTTAAATGGCTAAAGGGCTAGACCTCAGATTCAGGTGAACCTGAATTTGAATCCCAGGGACTTACTTTACTGGCTGTGTGATTTTGGGAAAGTTACTTAACTTCCTTGAGCCTAAATATAGTCACCTCTAAAACGGGAGTACAGAGGGTGCTTACCTCCCAGGGTTGTTGTACCAATTAAATGAGATAATATAGTGAGATAAAATTGTAACACACTAGCCAGTCCAGTTTGTGGACCATGCTCAGTAAGTGTGAAGGCCGTCTTTAAGAAGACACAGTCATCTGTGTCTCTCATCCATCACCTCGCTGGCTCCCAGAGGTGTGTCTGTGGGGTGACAGGGAGAGGAAATGAGTGAAGGCAGGGACGCTGTTGAAGACTCTGGGGACAGGGCTGGAGATATTGTGGGGAGATTGATGTTCCTTCCACATCCATCCTGTTACTTCCACCCCGCTTTCTAATGTTGTTTCTTGGCAGTTCTGGAGATGAGACTGTTTGTGACATGGCCCCCGGGGCACATGGCAGCCACTCGGCGCCCAAGGGAAAGCAGAGCATCTCAGGACTCAGGTGCTTCCACATCTACCTTTGCCTCAGCTTCATCCCAGCTTAGTCACACAGAAATGTGTGTTTAACATGGCAACAGGTGCTATCGATCCATGTGGAGCCCCCGAAAAACCTCCACTCCCTAATGGTCTTTGCCCCATGATGAGTGACTGGGTACTGACAGGGAGCCCCCAGCTGTGTCTGTTCCCTGCTCCTTTCCTCCGTTTAATGAGAAACTGAGGAACTAGAGGGCCCCTCAGAGGCGGAGGGGGAGGGGGAGCCCAGCCACCGTCCCCCCTGCTGTCCTTGTGCATCCTGGCTGGAGAGGGAGGGAGTTTTGTGTCACAGACATTGAGCAGACCTGAATGCAGAGAGGCAGATTTCAAGAGCATGAGAGAAAGAGGTGCCATCCACACCTGGGGCATCTGTGGGGACCATGTAGGTGTGTGGGGAGGGGTGTCTACACCTGGGGTCCCTGGAGCCATCTGTCAGCTTAGAGCCAATCCTCAGGAACACATGGGTGGGGCCAGAAGCCAACTGGTTACACTGTCAGCACTTGGTCAAAACATGGACTTGGGGCCCTGGCTGGCATGGCTCAGTGGATTGAGGCCAGGCCTGCAAACCAATGGGTTGCCGGTTTGATTCCCAGTCTAGGGCACAGTCAGGGCACATGCCTGGATTGCAGGCCAGGTCCCCAGTAAGCGGGCACATGAGAGGCAACCACACATTGATGTTTCTCTCCCTCTCTTTCTCCCTCCCTTCTCCTCTCTCTAAAAATAAATAAATAAAATCTTAAAAAAAAACAAAAAAAGATGGCCTTGGGGCTTAAGGAGACACCCGTTTGCACACACTCCTCCACGCAGACACACACATACTGACCCTTACACCCTGTGTGGCCCAGAGGCTCTCCCGTATCCCCTTGAGGGGAATAGCCATGGGCAAGCCCCAAATGGGCCTCTTAGTGAAAAATGGTGTGTGTGGGTGTGCGTGCAGGCACCTTCGCATCATAATAGAGGCCTAATAATCGATGTCTAGGAAAGACTTCACCTCCACGTGGTGACAGAAATAGACCAGGTTTCTTTTTAGAGCTTTCTCTAGCTGGTTAATACTCGTGTGTAGGCAGGACCAGGAGGCCCCACTCCCACTGCTTCTCCCATGGCTAAGGCCCTTTAAGCTTCAGAAGTAGCAGAGGGAGAGCGGAGCAAGCTCTGCCTCTGGCTGGAGCCACTGGGTCCTGGCAGAATGGTCTGCTGTCCAGGTGTACCCCGTTTCCTCCTAGGGATGTGAAGTTGGAAATCTTGTCCCTTCTCATGCTTTACCTTCTCCCTCCCTTTGCGCGCCACCCCCCCAACATTCACCTGGCCAGTTCCTAGTTGTTCCTGCCCATCCAACCCTAGGGAGCCCACAGCACCCTTCTGGTCTGCATATTGGACAGATGTCCCTCCTCTGGGACCCCTCGGATGTCCTGTACCCCACCCCAATCCAGGTGCTGCGGTTGTGTGATCAGGGCTCCTCATTCCACCTGCCCAAACCTGACCTTCCCCGAACCTCAGCTTCCAGGAAGTCTCTGTGATTACTGTAGCCCTGCCTCTGTACCCCTCACCCATCTTTCATTATGTGCTCATTTCTAAATGGTCTTTCCCTCTCACTGTCCCCAGGCTCTAACTGGACTATCATCTTCCAGAGGACGCATCGTGCTGTCTAATCTTAACGCTTCCTTCCTCCCTCTTTTCCTTCCTTCCTTCCTTCCTTCCTTCCTTCCTTCCTTCCTTCCTCCCTCCCTCCCTCCCTCCCTCCCTCTCTCTCCCTTTCTTTCTTAAAATACTTCTTGAACTTCTTGTCTTTTATGAGCTGGACACTGGACTAGGCCCTGGGGCTGAGGAGGGTTTCCCAGCTGGGGCTGCAGGCGGGGTCTACAGTGGCCAGCCCCCGCAGGGGAGAGGACACTGTCATTGTGGCCTGCCCAGTGTTCCGGCCCCTCCAGGAGGAGGGAGCAGTGCTCATGGGGAAGTTTTAGGAGATGCGGACTCTATTCCCAGGTCACTGGCCTCCCTCATGGGGTGCAGTTCCCTATCTACAAAATGAGGGGCACTGCAGAGGTTCCCTGGAGTCCCTTCCTGCTCTGACCTCTGTGACTCCATGATGGAAGGCCCACTGGAATCCTGTCCTTTCCCCTCTCCATAAGGAGAGCGCAGTCCCCATGGCTGACTGCAGGGGGCATCGAGGGGGCTTGGGGCTTCTGTCCCAGCCGTCCCTTCTCTGGGGCCTGAGCTCTTGGCACCACCTCATGGCCTCGTGGCTGTTGAATGGGCCTCCCCGCTGAATATGCTCTGTGTATGACATGAGATGGAGGGTAGCTCTCCAGTGGGGCAACAGTCTGCACAAACACCCCTGAGCAGGGATGTAAAGTACCGCACAGGGAACACAGTCAATAACATTGTAACAACTAACCACTACGCTGTACACCTGAAACTAATACGAAATAATATTGAAAGTCAACTGTAATTGACAATTTTTAAAAAAAGACAAAAAAAATCCCTTAGCACAAACAGACACTCCACATCGTTGCTGAATCAAATCACAGAGAGGGAGGAAGGCACAAGTCAGAGTGTGGTAAGTTTGGGGCCATCTAGGTCATTCTCATTAGTGGCTTTCACACTTTTTGACTGGAACCCACAGTAAGAAATAGATTCAACACCACAACCTAGTATGATATGTACAAATACAGAACATATATATAATGGAAATGAAAATACTATGAAACAATATCCTTTCTAAGTACAGTGCCTCGTTCTATTCTATTCTATTCTATTCTATTCTATTCTATTCTATTCTATTCTATTCCATTCTATCTGATCCTACCTTTTCTGTCCAGTTCTGTTCTCTTCTATTAAGCATGCTGGTCATGACCTACTGTATTGATTCCATCACCCAGCAATGGGCCATGAACTGCAATTTGATAGACACTGATCGAGAGTGACTGGGCAGAGCTGGTGTGATGGGTGTAGGGAGCTTCTGTCTGCTCCAATGTGTGTTAGGAAGAGCTGCTTTCCTCCTGCAGCCTCTCCAGGCTGGCGGACCCCGTCAGGGAGCACTCCACTTAGCACAGACCAGCAACTGCAGACCTTTGCCTGTGGACTCAGGCCGAGTCTCCTGCCATCGCTGCTCCTGGTACTCCCCTGTGCTGCCCAGGTATTTCTAAAGATGTGAGGGGTACCCCTGCCCAGGACTGGTGTCTCACACCTTGCCCCATCCTGGCCTGGAGGGTGGTGACTGTGGCTGGGGCTGCTGGCTGGAGCTGTGGTCCTGACTCAGAGAGAACCCCCTGGACTGGGTTCCATTCAGTCCAAACACTTACCACTTTCTGTGTCTCACGCCCTGCGCTACATTGAGACCATAGACATGAATAGTTCTTTTCTCAACCAATGTTTACTGAGCCTCCTCAGCCCTGGCCTAGAGCTACCCAAGACAATCCAGATGAAGGAGATGCAGTCCTGCTCTCCGGGAGCTGGGGACAGGCACGCATGGGCAAATGGTTAAGTGTGTCCTTGTCACAGGGAGGCCAAGTCAGACTGTGCCCAGGAACAGAGCTGGGAGGGAGGCTGGTCCTTGTGCGCAGCTGCTCCTATGGGAGTGAGATTTGGAAGAGGGGGAGATATGAGAATTTGTGGCCAAGATGCGGGGAGCCCATCCAGGAAGGGGAGGTGGGGCTTCAGGGCAGGAGGGATGGGGTCAAGGCAGCTCAGTTTTGGGAGGGTGCTCGGCAGGGGTGCAGTGGGCATAAGGGCAGGGCAAGCCCAGGGGAGGAAGCAGGTTTCAGCCCCATTGCCCCTGGCCCTTCATGGACCTGACCTCTGACCCCTGCAGATCTCCAGGCAGGATGAATTCCCAGGGTCAGGATGTGGGTGTTACAGGAGGGGCCAAATAGTCCCATCAGCCCTCTTTCTTCCCTCCACTCCCTCCACCACTGGGCAGGCCCGGAATGCTACAGGCTCTCCACAGTCTGGCCCGGGAGGCCGCAGCCAGACCCCCTCTCGGGGCGTGTGTGCCACGTAGGCTGCCCCAGATCTGCTCTAGGCAGGATTTACAGCAGCGGGAGTCACACACTAAATTTGAGTAACATCCCAAACAGTGGCATCAGCAATAGACTGAGCGCTGGAGGCAGGGTAATGGCTTTACTTAGGAGCCCTGATTTATAGCGTCATCAGGAAGCCCTGCAGCCCTGCTCTTTGCAGGAGGAGCTTCCAGAGGCTGACTCCACCCCCCACCACTGGCTCCCATCCTGCACCTGACAAATGCAGGAGACACAGAGCAACACTCCCTCACCCCACCCCACCCCTCACCATAACCAGCACCTTCACCTCTCACCACCCTCACTCGCTTCTCTGCTTGGATCTGCACCCCAACGTATGCTTCTTTCCATGCCCGCTCCAATCTTTGCTGCCTTCAAATATTACTCTTGCAGGTTGCCTTCCTATCTGGCTTTCCCCTGCGCTTGGCCCGGGGCTGGCACACCTGTGGGGTGTGCTGCTGTGTCCTCTGTTACCCCTGCAGTGCAGCATCATGGGCACACCGGGCCTTGGACCCTGCCTGCTCTGCACCTTGATTGGGCAGTTACGTAACTTCTCCCTGCCTCTTCCTCTTCTGCAGAACTCAGGTGCGCATGACATCCCCCCTCACAGTGGCTTTTCTGGGAACGCAAGTGAAGTTCTAGGAAGAGCAGAGCAGGAGCTCTGTGGTCATGGGAGTAGGAGCTCTTAATAATAATGGTAGTAAGAGCTATTATATTGTTACTATAACCGTTTTATTGTTGTTGTCGAACGATTCTAACATCAGCCCTGCCTCCCCCCACCAGGCCCCAAGCTCTTCCCCATCAGAAGGAGGGCACCTTCTCCCAATCCTCTCTCTGCCCCTCCCGGCCTTTCTGGGACCCACCTGCCTCCGATGCTCAGCTCACTGACTGCCTAAACTCCACACCTGCTTCCCACCCCTGCTGCACATCCATTCTTGCAGTCCCAGACGCTTCAAAGAGTGCAGTAGCCAAGACCTTCTGTACTCCAGGGAAAAGAAGTCCTGGTGGTTCCTGCACGACCATCAACCAGCTGGTCCAGAAGACAATCAGTGTGCTGTCCACTCTGGAGTGATGTGGGCTAGGACATCCCTCCTCCTGTTGCCTGGCCCCTGGCCTGCCGCTTCTTGATGGATCCTCGGAGGAGCTGGGCTGTGGAGGTGGGTGTTAGAGGATCCCTCTGGGACATTCCAACAGCTTCCCCTGGGATCCTGACTTACTCAGGCCTGGGAAGACTGGAAACCCCCCATCAGCCTGACTGCACCTCCTCTCCTCTCCTCTGCTCTCTGGCTTGCAGAGTAGGAGGCACATGGAACCCCTTCAGGGTCATTCAATGCTCACCGCTGCAATCTGTAACTTCTAGAAACCAAGTAACGGCAAAACTGCTGGGAATGTGATCAGAAAAGGCTTCTAAGCGATGAAGTAACGCCATCATCATCAATTCCAATAATAATAATCACTCTCATAGCACTTCCTGTGTGCCAATCCTGGTTCTAAAAACTCTGTAAATAATAACTTGAGCCCGTCACAAGGATTTTATGGTAGGTACTGTTCTCATTCCCACCCTATAGATGAAGCACAGAGAGGCTAAGTAACTTGCCCAAGGTCACACAGCAGAGCCGGGATCACGGGTGTGTAGGAGCATCTTCAGTGCGATGGTTTGGGTCCCAGCTGTGGCCAGTCTGTTTCCCCAGTTCCTTTCCCTGGTCACACTTCACTCTCATCTTTATTTGCAGAGATCCTGCTGGACCCTTAAGGCCTATTCCCGACTACGGGCCTCCATGGTCCATCACTGACCCTCGCCCGTGGGTCTTGTCCCCTGTGGCTCGCTAGGGTGAACGCCAATAGTGGCAGCTGTGGCCCTTTGGCTCATCATGCTTTTCGCTGTCCTGTCCATGCTGTTTCTGAGAGAGAGCCGGGACACCACGGACAAAGCAGCATGTCAGTGCTTTGAGGGCAGGCTGTGTTCTCCGCTTCCTTGGAGCCCTCAGAAGGTCAGCCATGAGCTGGGCCCAGGGGGACCTCGCGTCCCAGTGAAGGAGGATCTGATGAATGATGTGGCACCTCTGTCAAGAGCTCACAGCTACCTCACCCTAAGTCCTTCCGGGGTGCACAGCTGGGGTCCTGCATGGAATGGGGTGGTAGCATGATGACAGATGGGCTGTGAGGCGTATGAAGGGGGAGGGGGGCCCAGGAGGCACCTGCTCATTGACTGTTGGTTATGATTCTGGTGCCATAGATCAAGCAAAATCAAAGGAAGCCTTGAGCTGGCTTTATATCTTAGGAGATCCGAACATCGGTGGCCCTGGCCTCAGGAATTCTGGGGGTAGGCCAAGTTTGGGTCACTCAGACAGGGGAAAGAAGTCGGAGAAATCACACATTCAGAAGAGGGCTCTGGGCATTAGTAGGTGTGTGTGTGTGTGTGTGTGAGTGTGTGTGTAAGAGAGAGACCGGGTTTGAGTTCCCTCTGCACTACTAGCTGTGCGACCTTGTATCCCCCACCTGCACACTCATCTGGAATAACTTACCATCCTGAGGATGAGAAGTGTGGCCTCCTCTGAATGACTGATGGAAGTCCTGCAGAGGCAGGGTGTGGGAGAGGGTGAGTGAGAATGATCACACTTTAGTTGTCCCCCTACCTCCCCTCCCCCAGCCCTTTCAGAAGAACACATGGCCCCACCCCCTTGTCCTCACAGCCCTGCATCCGCAGCACAGCTTCAAATCACATTGATCCTTTTGGACAGAAGGGCTCTTGCCCTGGGATGAGAAGGTCCTGTCAGGGCGTCAGGGCCCAGAGAGGGCCTGTGTTCAGACTGGGCTGTGTCCCCGGCCAAGCTGCCAGGGCCAATGCAGGGGAGGGAGCCTGGGAGGGTCTGCGAGAGCCTTCTGATGCCTGTGGCTCCTCCCAGGCTCCACAGACCCTAAGTTAGAGCCAGGGGGCTAATTTTAGCCCCACCAGCTGGTGGGGTCCTTTCCAGGTGGCTCAGGTTGGGGGGCGGGGCAGGTGGAGCCTGAGGAGAGGTCTGTGGCAGTGAGGGTCACCATGCCCAGAACATGCTTGGCGCAGAGCCTGGAACGGAGTACATTCTCAAGGTGTTGTTCACGTTATCCTGATTTTTATTATGTCTCTCGTTCTTAGGGAGCTCCCAGTCTGAGATGACATAGCTGTAGGCAATAAGAAAAGAAGTACCATAGTAAAACAATCAACGCTAGGTAGAAACTGTATAAACAACATGCGTGTCAGGGTATGTGTAGGTGGGCGAGTGCTCAGTGGTGGGGACATGGAGTCGGGGTAGACAGGGCTGGACCAGAATCCCTTGACTCTCATCTATCCAGTGCAAGGAGGCTTCCTGCGACAGGGAGGCTTCTGAAGCCCTTGGGAGGAGGGGAGAGAAACAGGCTGGGGAAAAAAATGGGTGAGTGCAAGGATGTGGGGCTAGAATAAAGGATTTCTCTCATAATGCCAGGAGCTGCAGACTCCTCCCCCTGCGCCCTGGAGCAGTGGCCTGCAAGGAGGGGGCTCTGAGTGGGGACTACATCTGGCCTTTACCTCCGGATGGGGCTCAGACAGCCTTCAGGGGCTCCCACCCCTCCCTCTGTGATCAATATTCTGAGAAAGGTTTCCTGCGCCCTGCAGGCTTCGTTTCACATGTGGAGGGAGGAAAAGGCGCAGGGTCTTCTCTGCTCAACAGTGGGTGAGCTCATCTCCCCCCTGTTAAGCAGTGCCTGGCCTCTCCCCCCACCCAATGTGGAGGAGCAGGCTGTGGTGGGGGGCAGCAGAGGGCTTCTGCTTCTCCTGGCTTTTCTAAAGCTGGAAAAGACAATGCCTTATATTCTTAAGGAAAAGAGAATGGGGGAAATTATTTAATCAACTGTAGAGAGAAGGACCGAATTGTGTTAGATATGGGGAAGAACTCTCCACCAGCATGCAAGGAAAAGGCCTTTTTTATACGTTATAATTAATTATACATTATTGAACAGGGCTTTGTTAGAAACAAGAATGTTGGCTTCACCTCCTGCTTTTGCTGTGGAAACCGCTGTGCTCGTAGGTTGATTTACTGTGGGGTGATTTTTAAACCAAGAAACTGGCTGGGGGCAGAGATGAAAGATAGGTGATATGTAGGTGAAAGTCAGGACAAGCCTGGTTTTTTAGAGAGAAGGGGAGGGTGGGGATGGGGGGACTTGGGGAGGGCAGAGAGAGGGGGATGAGAGGGAGAGAGAGACTTGAAAAAACAGTACAAAGAACAAGCAGTGTCTGAGACTTGGAGCCAATCATCTGAACTCCTCGGAACCCTGTTTGCTCGTCTGTACAAGGTGTACCATTTTAGCTCAAACGGGCAGTTGGTTGTATAAAGCTGTGATTATGATTTGACAGCTAGATTACCAAGTGGCGATCTAAAGCTCTGAGCAGTTGTTGGGGCCTCTTTACCTTGAATTAATGTTTTTTGGGGGGAAACAGTTAAGGAGAAGAGTAAAAATAACTACCTGCTTCCTCGAGACCTTCCTGCTTCCTGACAGTTTGTCCGGCACCGCTGCCTCCTGTCTCCTCATTCTCTCTCCCCGCCCATCTCTGTCTCTTTCCATCCATTGACACCCTCCCCCGCCCCATTCACCCACCCACCATCCATCCACCCCATCCCTCCAATTCTAGCTTACTCTTTCCTGGGCGTAACCAAGACAGCGTTTTGGAAGGCCCCAGGAGAAAAACTCTCAGGAAGGTCTGCGGTGAGCCTATTGGAAAGAGGCCTCCAGAACTCTCCAGAACTGTGGTGGTCCACTGACACACTGGCACCCAGACCTCTGGGCAGGCTGTTTTTTGGGCAAACTCTCCCTTCTGCTTCTGCAGACCACAGACCATTTCTCTCCCTCTTAGGAAGCTTGACCCCCGTATGGAAGCCCCGATTCCCAGGTGGTGGTAGTGGAGGGTTAGTGAGTGGAGAGGCCGGGTGGGGAAAGAGGGGAGTTGAGGATGATTCCTTCTCTGAAAAACTTGAAAGGTCTGACAAGAGAAGAAAAGCCTGTCAGAAGGCATGAGAGAGCCAAGGGCTGGCTGATCGGGGTCCCTGAAAAACAGTATCAATGGCTGATGGCTCTCTGTGGCCCACAGAACTACCTGACTTGTTCAGTAGCTGAGTATATTAATGGAATGATTAAGTGTGGGGTTCTTACTGATTAAGATGAATGAGATATAGGGTAAGAGCACTCCAATACAGAATTATTCTAGTCAAGAAAACCCCATAGTACATGATAGGAGTTGGTTTTATTTATATATTTTTAAAGATACTTAAAGGCTGGAAGGATTATTCAAATATAAAAATTAGGTGCTGGGCTAGGGTGATTAGAGTTATGAGTGGTTTTCTTTCCTTTTTAAAAAATCTTTTAATGATATTGGCTTTACATGAAAAAAATGTTTTAAGTGAGAAAGAAAAGAGAAGTAGGTTTTGAGACTTTGGGGACCTATGTTTTATATTCAAATTATCTAATGTTTTCCACTCTAAATATATCTCCTTTTACATGGCGGGTGCTTCTCTGGGATTTTACTTTTTCAAGACCCACATGCTTGTGTCTGCTTAGCCACCTCGACAAGAACGGCCCACCTCTATGCTGGGGCTTCTGCTGATGCGTTAACAGTTCAATATAGTGAGCTTTGCTTCTCGAAGTGTGGTCCCTGGACCAGCAACACTGGCATCAACCTGGAATCTAACCAGAAATGAAACTCCTTGGACCCTACCCCAGACCTACTAAATTTGAATTGGCACTTTCTCAAGATTGCCAGGTAATTTGTATGCGCATTAAGATTTGAGAGCCACCGTTACAGACAAGTGTCTCTCAAGCTTGAGCATACCTCTGGCTCACCTGGAGAGCTTAGTTAAAAAGAGGACTGCTGGGTTTGCTTCAGAGCTCCTGATTCAGTAGGTCCGGGGTGGGACCCAAGGATGAAACTAAACCACGTGGCCCTGTGTAGAAATGGTGTGGGAATTGGTGTGCCCCTCCCCTGCTGTGCAAATGGATTGGTGCACCTGTGTGATGTGGGTGCGTCTTGTCTTTTCTCTGGCTTCAACTTCCTCATCAGCTAAGAGGGTGGATTGCACTTGATGGACCAGAATGCTCCTTCTTTCCCCCTCTTGTCTTTCTTTCTGTTTGATTCCACCACATCTGCATGTCAGAGCTGATCAGAGTATTTTTTTTTTATATAAAACATTCTACTGTTCTTATACTGAAGGCGCTAATTCTTCAGTCACCCACATTGCTAAGTTTACTGCTGTGTGCGACCTTCCCATCGTGGCCTCTAGCATTCTGTGCTGGAGTCAGTCCTCAATAGCCTCTTCTACGCACTTGTTTAATGGTTCCTGTGTGTTTATTCATTAGACACATACTTACCAATCACTATCTGTGCTTCTGCCAATGGGTGAAGTGCTATGATGGAATCCCAAGAAGTGAATCAATTGACACATGGACACCATATATTTTAAATAAAATAATAAAAACCCAATTGAAACTAGGTGAGACATTTGAGGGCATTTTTACTGGTCCATGAATTTGAACAGTCGGGCATTTGCATGGACCGCAGCGGCTGCCTGAGCAGGCCTTGGGCTCCATTTCTCAACGGCTCTGTGTCCGACCTCTATGTCCTGGCTTTGTCCTCCTCTGCTGGCTGCCTTCTTGGCCTCACATCTTTATACCACACTTTCTTGAAGAAAGTAGGTTTCTGGAGGGCAGAGCCCATGGCTCTGTTGTTCGTTACAGTATCCACCATTGCCTACGACAGTGCCTGGCCAACGGCCTCTGTAATTAGTTACCTGTCACTCGGTGCCATGTCTGTCTCTGAGAGTGTCTCTCAATAGACTGACTGGGATTACAAGTTCCTCCAGAGCCAATCTTTGTGGCTTGGGTCACAAACCTTCACTGACTCGCCTAGTGTCACACACACGCTCCACCCTGGATTTAGAGTTTGCATCATTTTCTCCAGGCCCACAGGAGGGCCTAACCAGAATTTGGGAGCTTTTAGGATGGATCCTTGGAAGGCACTTGCTAGTACTGTGTACAATTTCAAGAACACTCCACCTACATACAACATACACACCTCCCGAAAGGCAGTTTGAGGTTTCACCCAGCTCCTGCCTACAGCTCCCTGTCCAGCATCTCTTGGTGCTGTGAGTCCTCTTCATCTTTTTTAGATAAAACGAATGTTTCGGGCCCTGGTTTGTTAAATGGTAAGCTATCTATGCCTCAACAACTCAATGTGCACTATGGAGAGAGAATATGAGAATTGCAAAAAAATTTTTAAAAAGTCAAACAAACCAAAACATACCCTTCCCGTTTGGAAAGAAGTAAAATTAGAAAGCCACCCGAGGTCACTAATCTGTAGTTCGTAGCTTTTATTCCCAAAGTGTGTGCCTTCCTTGGTTAGCCAGCTGGGGTGGGATGCTTTCCTTTGTCCGCCCTCCTCTCCCGACCCCTCTGAGAGGGACATTACAGAGGACCTCTCTTCCGTGCCACTTTAGCAGTTTCCTCTATTGGATGCGGCTGGGAACTTAGACATTGCTTTAGGATTTGAGCAAATCAAGGGCTGTTGTCAGCCAGACCTGACAATGTAGGTCTCTCTGTAGACCTCAGATTCTCAGTCTGTTTACTTCCCAGTCAATACCATGTGCCAATAACAGCAGCCAAGAAATATTGCTGAGTCAGTCTGAAGTCTGAGATTGTCTCCTAGCAACAGACCTCCTTCCTCTGCTCAGTGCCTAGCCCTTAATTCATGACTTCTGCTTCCATACTGAGTCTCCTGGGGGCCTTTGCTTTGGGATACAGAGGCACCTCTGATCTGCTCTCTGCTCATTGCCTGCACCTCAGCTGTATCCTTACAACACAACGGATTGTCCTCATTGCCAGGAGGGGAGTTTATTTCAAGAGATGTTTGCATGTGGTTCAGGGATTCAGACTTTTGTCTGACCCCAATCTTATGTTTCACTGTGGCTCCCACCACCTACCTTTGCCCACACACAACAGCATCACTTTTCCATGTCTACTAGGCTCTAGGTGACATTAATGTCAGGAATTTGGATAACAGGCCACCGGTGGCAGTGATACTGCTCCTAGCAAAGCCATATTTCCTTTTTTTCTCTACTCTCAGGGGGCCTCCTTGAACCAAAGATTGCCTTTTTGGAATTTACTTTTTACTGAAGGCCACAAGAAGTAGGCAGTGTATTCCAACATCGTAAACTTCTCTTACCTGGCACTGCCTATGAGCACACAGTCAGTCTGCAACCCTGAGGAGCAGGAGGCAAGGGATTAACCACCCTTCACGCTGTTATGTGTCAAGTGTTGCTAACTTGCTAGCTGGAGAGCCACAGCCCTGCTGCTTGTCAAGCTGACATCACTGTGCCAATTAGAAAAAGCCTCCCCTTTCTCAAGTCACTTCACTGCCATTTGCTAGAAAGTTGTCTTGCAAAGATAGAAATCTATAATGGCTGAGAGTGTCTGTGCCCCAGGGTTGGGCAGAGGGGGCAACACCTCTGTTGTTGGCCAGCACATTTCTTTGGTTTGGTGTATGTGCCCTGCCTGACACCCATAGGGTCAAATATTTCAGCATCCCACGTCTGGTACCAAAGTCTCATTTGCTAGATGCAATTGATTGTAAATTGACAAAATCCCGATTTGATCTGACTTCTAAAAATGAATGTTATTGGCTTGTGTAACAAGAACGTGGTGTGGATTTCAGGCATGAATTCCATTTCCCAAATCTCCATGAGGTAGCTTTATCGTCATGGTGTCGAGGTGGCAGGTTCAGGCTGTATGTCCAAGGATCAGGCCTTCCAGACAGAGAGTGAACACATTCTCCCGATGGTCTTGGGAGGAGTCCTGAGTTGCACTGTGATTGGACCTGCTTGGGTTGTATGTTCCTCTCATAATCAATCACTGTGGTCTCTGGAATTAAATGCACTGATTGAAGGTGGGGAGTGGGGGCTTGGGGTCAATTTTCCAGAACCATGTAGCTCCCCAAACCAAAAGCAAAGGCTTTTGGAAAGAGAGCCATACATCCTCCTGATATAAATATAATGCTAATAATGCTGATGGGTATCATGTATGGTCCTGCTATGCGCATTGGATCAAATAACCTATAAGGAAGGTACTACTTTTACCCGAAATTTTACTCCCATGTGAAAATAGATGAGAAAACTGAAGCTCTTATCTAGGTCACATGACTAGTAAGAGACTAAGATTTGACCCAAAGTCTGCCAGATTTCAACGCTTTCTGGCTTCATCTAATTGAAGGTCAGGGTCCCACCAGGAAACAGATGGCATACTCAAATGGGTTATTTAAAAAGGAACTCTTTGCAAAGGTGCAGACGTGGCTATTGGGAAGCCACAGAGATAATGCAATACCACAGGACTCCTAACCCCGGGAGGTTGTTACCACCCCTAAACTTGAAGGGCCGAAAGGAGGGATTGCTCCTGAAACCTGAGAGTCTGAGCAGTATCAAGAGGTCTGCCCAAGAGGAGCTGTCACCTTTGCTTGAAGGTCAGGCAGGCAGACTAGCAGAGAGAGACCTGGGGGTGGGGATAAATACAGTCATGCCCCCTCCCATTGGCCTGCCCCAAGCAAAAGGCAGAAAGCATGTGGGACACAGGGAGCGGCCTCCTGCCCAGTGATCAGGGTGGGGAAGACTGAACAGTGGATCTGGAAGAGAATCAAGGATGCCCAAAACAAGGGCAGTAAGACATAATACTAAACAGTGTATTAGAAAGAAGAAGTATTATTGGGCAGGAGAGTCAGCATAGTTTTGAGTCATTTACTGATATTAATCAGGATTTACTTTATTGCCATTTTTTTACAACAGAAATATACTCATAAGTCAGTGAAATACAACAGCTGCAGGCTATTGAATGCCTACTTTACTCACTTTATATACGTGGTTTCAAACACTCTCAGTAACTCTAGGAAGGAGATAGTGCTGTAAGCCGCACTTCACAAACGGGAACCTGAGGCTCAGAGTGGCTGGATAGGTCTTGGAAAAGTTGAGAGCCAGAGCTGTGCAGACCGATTGCTTGGATTCAAGTTCTGATTCTACCACTTACTCTTTGGCTCTACGTTTGTTACTTTTTTCCTTATTCGCCTCAGTTTCTTCATCTGAAAAATGGGGTAACAGTTGTACCCAACCACCTCATAGGAGAGTGAACACGTATGAAAAAAAATCAACTTCAAACAGTGCTTGGGACAGAGAAAATGCTCATAAATGTCTGTTCTTCTACTCACTGGGTGGCTCAAGTCCTCTGGCTTGGAAGCTGCCAAGCCGGGGTTTGACTCTGACTCCAGAGCCAAGGAATGCCCCCTGCTCTGTATCACAAGCGTTGGCCAAGCCAAGGAGGGCACATCATCGGAGCTCTTCGGGGCTCCCCACCAGTGTCAGCCAGGAGTGGTTTATGGTCCTGGGCCCGGTTACTCATCCCTGTCCCTAATGCATCAGGGTCTAGCAGTCAGGGGTTACTGAGGCTGCAGACAGAATTGGGGGCAGTACCAGGTCATTGGGGTTAATCACTTCCGTTCTCCCCAAGGAAGGATGAGTTAGGATGCACAGGGTTTGGCACAGACCCTTTGGAACACGCTGGACCTTTAAGGCCAAGTAGACACATGACAGCTGTGTCCTCAGGTGCAGTCAGGGCCTTGTCTCTCCGTGCTCTCCTGGCCTGCCAGCAATACCAGTCAGCACTGACCGGGCTGTCATGGAGACCTCCCTTTACCTCCTCCGTCTCAGCCCTCTCTCCCCAGACAAGCTATGATCCTCAGAAACAGCCAGTGGGGCTCTCTGGAGCCCCCACCCCGCAAGGGCCAGAGGGCAGGCAGAACCCACAGAAGCAGCTGGGCTCCAACCCCTTAGGTGGCTGTCTGCACTGAACTATTTTCACTCATTGAGTAGTTAATGAACGCTCTCCTGGGCAGGCACGATGCTTGGACCCGAAGATATAACAGTGAATGAAAAGTAAGAAAAGAAAAAAGAAGTAGTGAAAAATAGTCCCTGTCCTCATGGAGCTCACATTTTAAAATACCTCTCCTCTTGTTGGCCCGGGGACTTCTGCAGTCTTTCAGAATTGTGCTGGAGTTACCATTTCAACTCCAGACACTCAGGGTCTGGCCTCACTTCCTGCTTGCTTTCTGCTCCTCCCTGTGCATTCCTTTCCCTTCTCGTTATCCTCCCCTCCCTGCCTCTCTCCACCACCTTCCTGACCACCTCCCCCCCTCCTCAGGCCACTCCTGCCTTTTTCTTTCCGTGTCCTTCCTGTCTCTGCCTCCACGCCAGTGAAGACAGTAACCCACTTAACATGCTCCGGGGGTTGCCCCAGTGCAGGTATGTGGGAGGCAGGGGAATACGAATTATTCAGTCAATTTGTCTTCAATGAAGGTAGCTGGTATTCTTTCCCTTATTTGCCAACGACATCTTGGTGTTACAGCCCAGTGAGCCTGCAGCTGCCCGGCTTTGAGTGATGAACAGGTGAGTGGTCTTTTGGGGCTGTAGCACTCCAGTGCCCTGCCCTGCCCCCGGACCCCACCTTCATCCCTGCTCCCAAACCCCAGGGCCTCCATCACTGCAATTCTCCAAAATGACAGGAGGAGGGTCCTTGCTACCTGGTCAGTTTCCAAGAGGACAAAATAATAATACAAAATATTATGCATATATTAGGTACTTGGCTCTGCGCTGAGCACTTAATATGAATTTGTTCATTTGATCCCACAATTCCACGGGGTAGGCACTCATTCCCCCAACTTATGATGAAGGCATTCTGGCTCAGAGATGAGGAGTGACTTACCCTGCTAGTAAATGGGAGAGCGGGATTTGAATTCAGGACACTGTGCTTCTAACCACTATCCTATACTGCCCCTACTGCAGGATTTGTTCAGTTAACATTTCCTAACATGTCACAGGTACAAAGGGTCCTGTTTCCCAATTGCTCTGTCCCCCTTACTATACAGACGCAGGTTTGGGGTTCAAAGAAGAAAAGCAACTTGCACGTGGTCACCCATGCAGCCAGCACTGAGCTAGGACTCATGCTCTCCAGCCGGGACCGTGTTTTCTGCACCCTGGAAATGCAGGTTTTCCTTATTTCTGCTGGAATTGGGGAGCTGGGCCGTCCCTTTAAAATGACTTGTTTTTTGAAGAGGAAGGAAGTGGGCAGGTAGGTGGTTGTTGCTCACGCTCTGGTGTGAGCTGGCAACAGTTTTCTTCTCATCTGTCACAGGAGGACATTGGAGCAAATGACTTCACCGCACTGAGATGCTGTGAGGCTGGGGCTTGGGCAAGGGGAGGCGCGGGCTTGCAGGCTTCTGGGAGCAAGAGTGTGTGGCCCTGCAAAGAAACACAGGATTATATATGGCTGTTTACTCAAAACCGCACAGAAATGCTCAGCCACAGGAATCCCTGTCCTGGGGGTTTATTGCAGCTTTGAGTTGATGCTTAAACTGTGTGTGTGTGTTGGGGGGAAAACTAGTCTAACCAAGTCAGCCTCAGGTGGGACTTTCAGGTCTGGCACTATCAAGGACAGATGAGACCCTCTGCAGACTTCTGAGGGCAGACGGGTGACTGTGCTTGCAGGGAAGGAGGCTCTCCCTCTTTTCATTGTCTCAGGTGGCTGGATTGGACAGGCACTTCCAGGCATGCCCTCATCTGAGAGTCCCCAGATGGCCCGGCATCTCAGAGTGGGGGCGGGTGGGGTTGTCCATGCCAGTCGCTGGAAGGAAGCTGGGGGCCAGCACAGCAGGGTGTTTCCCTGGGGTGTGACTAGGACAGGGTGAGCATGCCAGGCCCAAGTCCCTCTGTGGCTCATGAGCTGAGCTGCAGGCATTTGCTACGCTAAGGACAAGGACAGGTGACACTCAACGGCAGCTGGGCATTTCACGAGGATAAGAAATGAAGAGAATGGGAAGAGGCCAAAGCCCGGGGCGAGTCCTTTTTTTGGCACACCTCTAGGATCTGGCTCTTCACTGATAGAACAGATGCCCACGCAGGGGAAGACCCCAATGCCTGCAGCTGCTTCCCGCGCAGGACTTGACCCATAATTATAATCCCTTTCCTTTGATTTTTCTCTGTGAAAACAGCAACATCCCGGCTTGGCTTCAAGCTGAAAAAAAGCATCGGGTAGGGCTTAAGAGATTTATAAACATGGTGAAAAATCACAGGCTAGTTTTCCCACAGCTCATGTCCCTAGGTGAGCGGAAGGAGGAGGAGAGGACAGCTGAGCACAGAGGGTGGGAGTCAGAAGTAGGAGTGGGGAGCATACAGATGTGCAAACACCTGGGTGTGCATGGACCAGAAGCTGAATGGAAGCCAAGAATGTGACTCAGCTGCCAAACACCTAGCTAATCGTCTCTGGCGGCAATGAGAGAGGTATACACACCTACATGTGCACGTATCATGTGCAGGTGCCAGTGGCTTCATCCAGAAAGGATTTATGGGACTGGTGTATGCAGAGAAACTAGAATGAGGAGGACAATTGTCCTTCTGGATTCTGTGCTGGTGGGCAGGGACCCAGTAAGCCCCGGAAATGTATACTCTTTGGAGGGGGGACAGATGTGTGGTCTTATCAGTGTGCCTGATAATGTCTGAAGGTCTGCCATTCACAAGTAATTGAGAAAATCCCAGCTTTTGGAGCTGGCAGGGGCTCTAGAGGTCATGAGACCCAATCACTTACTTTGGTAATTGTTTGCTGCCCATTTTGCAGATGAATTGTCTAAGTGGCAGGATGAGAAACTGGGAGCCAGCAACTGTCCACTTTGCAACCCTATGTCTACAGCAAGCCTTGGTGTTAGATGCCCTTGGGGAAAACTATGGATACTTGGCTCGGGGACTAACAGATCCGGCGGCATCCACAGAGACCTAGGGGACTCCTCCCAGGCCGAGAGGGCAGCTGGGGGAGCCCAGCCCTCTGGGGATCTCACATTCTGGATACAGCTAAGAGGCCGAGGTATTAGGGCTGGCTCCACCTGTGGAAAGAAGCAAGGCATGGTCAGAGTTGGGACGGGCCTGGATACAGAGCTGGATGAGGTCTTTTCAGCATCTTACTTTCTCCAGCCCAGCTCAGAGGCCAAGTCGTATAGCATCCCTTTTGGTAGCCTGGGTAGTAGACGTTCTCCTGGTTGGACAGTGAGGAAGCCACTGCTGGCCCCGGGCTGCTAGCTGCCTGAGGCCAGGGTCCAGTGTCTAGTGGCTCAGCGCTCTGCAGGTGCTGCTAGAACACTGTGGAAGTCTGTCCGTGGCTCCTGTTGCCCTGCGGTGCCTCCCGCCCGCTGTCCTACTTCATTCTTCCTCCTAGCCAGCACTGCCTGGGCTGCATCCGAATGATCCCTGCGGCCACTGCACCTCTCTGGGCTCAGGTTTCCTAATTGGAAAATTCACAGTCGGCATCTCCCGGAAAGACAATCTCCTAGGACCTGAGGAAGCTCATCGCAGGGTGTGGGACTTCCTCCTGGGATGGTCCTTTCTCATGTCAGAATCAACAAGGGTGCATCTGCAGCAAGCATCCAGGCCAGAGCAGCAGCCTGCCTGGAAATGGAGTGTACGAGCATATGCACATGTGTGTGCATGTACATGTGTGCACGTGGGTGTACAAGCATGTGTTTGAATGACCAGGTCTCTGGACTCAGGTCCACATGAGTGCAAGTCTGTGCACGGCAGAGTCTCTGCAGGTGGCTAGGCCTCTGGAACAGCACATGGGTGTGGAATATTCCCACGTGTGGCACTGCCTTGTGTGTGCACGTGTGTGTGAGTGTAGCTGCAGGTTTGCTTTTCTGTAGGTATTCGTGTGCCTCTCCGGGTTCCACATCCAGGGTGCACCTCTGGCTGCCTGACACCCTGCGTGCCCTGCAGTGTCTGATGGGTGCAGTGTCTGATGAGTAGCACAGTGAAAATCTCTTAGTGGTCGGAAGCCAACTGTCAAGCATATGTCTAAGGGGGAGGGGGTGCTGGAGGATCGGAGGCTGTGGTTGCCATGTGGCCAAGGCCCATGTTTCCACAGAGCTGTTTCCCAGCATCCTCTGTAAGGAGACCTTCCCCACTCATTGCAGCTGAGACCTGTCACCTCTGCCTGTGGTAGGCGTGTTGGGAACCTTGCGAGTGAGCTCTGTGTCGCCCTGGAGTCTGCCCAACACCCTGAACTTTCTTTCTGTCATCTTTACTCTCTGGGTGAACAGAGGAGGCTCTTGGGGGTTCCCCCATGCCATGAGCACCTCAGTTGTGGCTGCCTCTATCATTGCCCCACCCCACCACATTCCATCCTGGATCTCAGGAACACCCTTCCCCAGGGCCTTATCACTTTTTGACACCTCGGGGGAACTGGGACAATGATGAACAAAGACCTAAGAGAGCTCCCAGACATCCTCCAGGGCATGTGTTCTGCCTGCCTCAGCCTTGTGCTCGACCCTGGGGGAAGGGAAGGTAGGGAGGGCCTGGAACAGACGGATCCTCATGGGGAATGCGAAGTGAATGAAGGAAGGAACAGGTGTGTCAGGCACACCCACACTGGTGATCAGGGAGGTGTCACCTGGCCCAGGCTGTGCGGGGAGAATATTTGCAGTTCCAGTCTGTGCGCTGGCGTTACTTGGGACAGTTCAGGCTGGGTAGAACCTCCCCAGGCTGAAGCGGCCACTCATCACAGGGAGCCAGGGGCCTGCTGCGGGCCAGCCAGGGAAGGGGCCAGGATCTGATGGTCATCCCAGTGACGTGGGCTGCTGGTGGCAGAGTTAGGGCTCACTCTGAGTCTGTGCTGCTGCAAAATGAGGGGAGGGAGCAGGCACCCCGCACGCAGCCTGGGCCTAGAGCTCACAAGCACCGTCCTCCTTTCCTGGAAGGAACCTCATTTCCTTCTGATCCCAGTGGCCTCCTGCAGCCTCAGACAGGTCTGTCCCTGCTGGCCCCAGAGAAAGCTGGGGAAGGACTTTATTTAATTTGCAGACTACTGTCTTCCATCTGGAGAGGTTTGCCCCCCTGGGCTCTGCGGACCCCTGATGTGCTCCTGGGCCTCTGGGGGTGGAGGTGTTTGTGTGTCCCCAGGGCAGCACGCGCTCTCCAGCACCTGGTGCGCTGCCCTCCGAGCCACGAGGGAAAGAAACATAATGCTCTGCACAGAGCAGCCGTGCTCTGCATTTCCCTTTCATGACGAAAATACCATTGTGTTTTCTGCTCTCAGCATTCCAAGGCAGAGGCAGCTGGCAGCCCCTCTGGGCAACATCCTCCTTTCCCACACCGCCAGTCGCAGCCGAGCCGCAAACGAAACCGCACAATCCTAACGCTCTCTGCTGTCTCCTCCTCCCTGGCCTAGGCACCTGGAGGAGGGAGATGCTTGGGCCTCTGTGCTGACCAGAGGGAGTAGGCGGAGCCTGCCTGTCTGGTACTGGGGCCCCACCAGGAAGAGGCTCAATCTTTACGAAAACTTGGGATCCAGAAGAAACTTAGGTCCAACCTGCTCTTTCTGCAGGTAGGACACCTAAAACTGGATAGCATGGGTTCACGCGAGGTCCCCCAGCAGCTCATAATTGTCAACGCTTGCATAACACTGAGTGTCAGGGGCTGTTCTGAACATATATTCGTAGTATCACTGTCAGGTGTGAGATGGTACTTTCCCAGCGCACCTGAGGAGGAAACTGAGACACAGCATATGGGTGCTGGTGCAAGCGGGTGCAGTCTGTGGGTGGGCATCTGTGCCTGAGGGATAGTCCCTCCCTCAGTGAACCCTGAATGAGAGCTCCCGAGGGCAGGGTGTCTATGTTGTTCTCTGCTTTGTATCCCCGGCTCCTGGAATGCACCTGGTCCACAGTGGGTGCTCAAGAGGCATTTATTGAATAAATGAATGAACTGAAGCCGGGCACTCCTCAAAGCTGCTGAGAGTGGCTGTTTTCTCCGTGGTGAGAACTCCCTGTCTTTAGTCCTCGGTTTTCTACACAGTTAGTATTGGCTTATGCTGAACGCTTGTCAGTGGCTGTCAGGAAGGGAACATCAAGATGATTGAAGGTGGGGAAATGGTACCTCTGGGGGAGCCTTGACAGGATGGGGGTCGGTGACCTCTGAAAAGGGAAGGCAACCCCAGAGCTCTGTTTAAGAAGGCTTGAGCTACCTGTGGCTAACAGCTGTTCCTCAGCCTCTGCCCTCTGAAGTCTGGCCCTGAAGGGGGAGACGGATAGCAGGGGAGTGGGGGATATCTCACCGGTCAGATTCAGGGCTGGGGAGGGGTAAAGTGTGGAGTGTCAGGCTGTCAGCTGCTCTGTGTCATTAGAGATGGAGGAGCCTGGAGAGAGCCACTACAGGAGCATGCGTAGCATGGGAATAGGGTGAGGTATTTGCCTCGGGTGCAAAAGTCAAGGGGATGCACAGGTAATTGAGATAAATCATCTTTTAATGCAATATTTCTGTAAAAACTAATGCAAGCATTTATGATGCACAAAACAAGACAGGATCTGATACTATGCTTGCACGACAACCTTGCTGCCCTCCTACTAGCCCCAGTCCTGGACCTGACACAAAAAAGGTGTCTCTGAGACTGGGTGGGGGCCAGGGTGGGAGGGTGGGGCTGTTGTGAAGGGATGCAGAGACGGGCCTGGTTGGGGGCGGGGCGAGTTGTGACTTGGGAGGCTCCAGAGAGAGCTGTAACCTGGGGGAGTGGGGGGTTGGGGTTTGTGGTGACAGGTGTTATGACCAGAGGTGGTGAGCGGTGAGGAGAACAGAGTGGCTGATGTGCCTGCTGCTGGAAAGGAGGGAGAGAGGGCTGTGGATGTGAAGGTTTCTCTTAAACCAATGAATTGCTCCCCCTAATTAGACCCATTGTGTTTATGGTAATTCACACTGGAGTGCAGCCATCCTGAGCCCGGGTGGGGGCAGCTTTCTCCTGGGGACTGAGTTGTCAGAGAGAAGGCTGTGGGTGGCTGGGGCCACGCACAGGGGAGTGTTCAGTGGAGGCCTGGACTGAGGGCAAGCCTCTGGCACCTGGGGCTTCCCATCACCCCACTCAGCCTCACCCCTTTCCTTCCCTCTCCTCTTGATGGTAGCCTCTCACTTCCTGCCCTTCTCCAGAGCACTGAATGCCCAGGTCTCAAGTAATTGTTTCTCCTGTTACCTTTTCTCATAATAGCAAAGAAAGAACGGAAAGAGGCAGCCCTTCCTCTTAGTACCCCGTGGAGCAGAGTAGAGAGAGTCAGGGGGTGGGGGTCGCGGGAGTTCCGAGGTGAATCTGGAGCCACAGGGAAGATGACGGTGTACAGAGGGACTCCATGGGCTGGCATGCTCCTGGGGGGCGGTTCTATCTCTGGGGGGTTCTTGGGCTCTCCTATTTGCAGCTGGAGGGTTGAAGAAGTTGGGATTCTCTTGGTATTCTCTTCCAAGTCTTTGGGTGCTGGAGAACAGCATCATGCAGTTCTCTGCCCCACAGGAGGAGCTGGTGGTCAATGGGGAGGTGAGTTGCCCACCCCCACAGACCACGGGCAAGAACCAACCCCAGCAGGTGTGGCTCAGAACCAGGGGAGAAGTAAAGATGATGGAGCCAAACAGGGGCTGGAGTGGTCAGGGATGCTTCCTGGAGGAAGCATCCCTAGTTGAAACGCGCCTTGATTTTAACTCTGATAGAAGCCCCCTCTGTTCCATGGCACTTGCCCCTTGGGAAGTTTCTTGTTTGGGTGTTCATTCTTGGGGCACTTTCTGGACACATTGGACAGTACATGGTAGGGGTATGCTGAGAACATGGTTGTAGCCCCAGGAATGAGGGGATGCACACCCAGGGAATTTTTCTACTGGAAGGACGTCCCTTCCACAAATTATTTCTGAGGACTGTGTTCAGGTGCTTGCCCTCATAGACCTTACACATCCGGGGTGATGAGCCAGCCCCTGCTCTGCACTTCGGATTATGCTAGAAGGTGCTCCAGCACCAGCAGCCTGAAAGGTAGTGAGCTCTCAGTCCCTGGAAGCAATTAAGCATGCGATGATTCTTAGATTCCCTAGGTCCAGAATTCAGTTCTGCCAGGACAAGTTTCATAAACTTTGGTGATTACATACTTTCTCTGTGCCTCAGTTTCATCATATGAGAAACAGGAATATGTAGTAGGAATACCTACCTCCTAGTGTTGGGAGGTTTAGGAAAGTTCCTACATGTTAAGCCATGAAAACCATGCCTGGCACGTGGCAAGTACACAATAAATGGGGTCTTTATACAAATGGCTGTCTTGCTTACGTGATCATCACCTCAGGAGTTCTCTTTGCCTGGGGGCGGCAGGTGAGGTTCAAAGCCTCCAGGCTCCATCTGATCTGAGCCCTGGGCTTCTTAGCCGCCCTCACCTGACAGGGCTTCTCCTGGTTTCCTGGCCTCCGAGCAGCCGGGCTCCAGCCCAGGCGGAGCCAGCTCTGCTGTTGCACTGTGGGACAGGCTCCTCTCCCTCTTCCTTCCCTGTTCCTCCCCGTGTTTCTGCTGCTGTTTCTGAAAGACCCAGGCCCTTCAGTCTCACCACTCGGGTTTCTTTCATTTTCCTGACTCAGTGCAGCTGAGGAAAACTCCATTCACATTAGTCGTCATTGTGTTTAGTTTTGAACACACAGAAGGTCACCTTCTGACCTTGGGGAATAGTTAACATGTATGGAATTCGACTCCTAGCTATCTCTCTGGGGAAGGCGGTGCCTCTCTCAGACTAGAAGCTCCCTGAAAGTAGAGGTTATTTCTACTCCTCAGACCGGCCCCCCGCTGAGGATGGGGCCGTGACTCCTCTCGGACTGGGAGCTCTCCAAGGACCAGCCCCCTCCAGCGGAAGCCCAGTGAACCGTCCCAGGTCTCTTGCCTGTGGAGCCTCTGCCTCAAGACTTGCCTCCCACGACGGGTCACATGTAGCTGGCACCTGACCTCAGACTCCTTTCTTTCCATCTTCTCACCTGACTCCTCCATCCTGGGCCTGCACAGTTTCCTCCCAACATCCCAACTTGGGCCAGACCCATCTGCTTCTTCATTGCTGAGCCAGCTGCAAAACCAGGTCACCCTCCCTCTCCTTGTCTCTCTCATCCCCTTTCCCTAATCGAATTATTTTTCCTCTGCATTGTGCATGTCAGTCAAAGCTTGGACAGACGTGGGATCTCTGCAGTCACCGAACAGCGAGTATAATGATGAGATGGGAATAATAAGAGTCTTGATGCAAAATCAGCAAAGTGTCTGCTGATCTTCGCCCCTTCCTGCCCCCCTTCCTCCCTGCCTGCACGGCCCTGATACTGGCTGCAGGGCTCAGCACTTAATGACGGTTTTCGGAGTGGGCCTGCAGGGGCACAGGAGAGGGCACCTCGCTCACCCTCTTGCCACCTGCCAAGGGGGTGATGGGGTGGGAGTGTGGCGGACACAGGGGGTTAATAGTCACATCAAAGCCCATGTGTGATGGGCCACAGAGGGACAGTCTTCTGATTCCCGTCAACCCCCTGGGACACCAGGGCAATGGCAAGGAGAGGCCCTGCTCCTTCTTCCTCTTTGGAACTTTGGGTCCAGGTCACAGCCTGGCTTTCGGGCTTCCCTACACTCTCTCCCAGCCAGCATTCGGGACACAGCTGCCCACCCACTTCCTCTGGGTGACCAATCATAAGAGTAATGATGATGATAATGATCCTAATCATGCAGCCTAGTTGTAAATGCTCGTAAAGCCTCCCAAAGGGCATCCCCTTCCATCATCTCATTTGACGGACAGGCAGGTGGCTGAGACTCAGAGACATCAAAGGCTTGTTTGTGATCACACAGCAAGGCAGTGGCACCAAGACCGCTCCCCTCAGCCCGTCTTGCTTTCTGGGGTGACTTGGAGACCCCAAACCTGGCCCAGGCTGCCTGAAGGAGGTGGACTAGATGACAATTAGCTGTCCGGGCTGTGGAGTCAGGCAGACCTTGGCCCGGCCCCAGCCCCAGCCCCAGCCCTGCCTCTCTCTGTGTGGGCCTTAGGCGAGTTACTCTATTGCCCTGAGCCTGAGGTGCCCCATCTGTGAGATACAGTGGTACTTCCCTCCCAGGGGTTCCACAGATGTGTGCAGGGCGCCTGGCCCTTGGTAAGCCCTCCATAAGTGGCAGCTGTCTTGGTCTTGTCTGAGAGCTCATCGCTCCTTCCTCGTCCTCTCCAGACCTGGCAAAGTGGCCCATAGCCTGTGTCTGAGATCCAAAGGAGAGTGACCGGGGAGGGCAGGTGAAGAAATGAGTCCTGACCTTAGTAATAGCAATGCTCAATGCTTACGCGGCTTGTGTTCTGTGCCGAGCTCTGTCCTAAGCTTCTTACGTGTACTTTCTTAGCAAATTCTCATAACATCTTCATGAAAACTTAAAATGAATACTTAGATGTAAATAATCACAATTAATTACAAGCCTCATGTTTTTTATTTCTTTTTTAGGAAGGATTAGAAAGTGCAATTTTTTTAACCTAACAAATGGCTATAGTAGTAGCATAGGTTTTTTCTCCCCCTCCCTATTTGTGAAAACGTTGGTATGTCTGGTTAATCTTCTTAATGAAGACGGGTGTATATACAGACACATACACACGTGAATGCACATTTACATTTTCATTTACATGCACATACATGGATTCATTACCTAATTAAATCGAATGCTATTGTTAATGGGTGTTACCTATATTAATTGGAGGGAAAGGAGTAATGGATAATTTTATTAAAATCATATTTGACTTTGAAATGCAGGCCGAGTTGTTTAGATCATTTAGAGACAATTTCTTCTTATCTACTGCTGATCTAGAGATCGTGACCATTTTGAAGCTTGAGAGATTTCGCCCTATTCAGGCAGCCACGTGTTTACCGAGTTTTCTTTTCCCTCTAGTCTCCACTTGGCTTTTTGCGACCTAAGTGGCATGGCCGTGATTTCTCAGCCAAGGATGCTGAAGGATTCGTGAATACACAGCTGATGTTTAATACAAGGTCAAAGTTAACAAAAGAGTATCTATTATATGAAGGCCACTTTCCAGGAGAGGACACTGAGGCACAGGGACGTTACCCAGTTGGCTTCAGAGCCTGCCCATCTCCCAGTGACTGACCAGCGTCCACGTGGACAAGGGAGCAGAGCTCACGCTGGGCTTCGGGGCTCCCAGCCCCCTTGGGGGGTTAGAAGGTGGTTCACATCACAGGCGCCGCAGTTCAGGCAGCCTGGTCCTCCATTTACCGGCTGTGTTACCGTGGGCGAGCTCCTTAGTCCCTCTGTGCCTCAGTTTTCTCATCTGGAAAATGAGGATAATAGTTGAAGAACACTTACAGCGTGAAAATTAAATGAGTAGTTAGTGTAAAGAACCTAAAGTAGGGCCCGGAGAATTCTATGCGCTCAGTGAATTTGGCTATCCTGTTAGCACAGCGATATGGGTACAGTTACGCCGTGATGCTCCTGCTCGTACCTCGCCTTCTCTCTCCATCTGTCCTTCCTCAGTCCAGCAACCCAGCCTTTTCTCCACAACGTGCTTCTTACGATTTAGCCACCTGCCTTTTCTGCGGGTGCAGTGCCTGTTTGCCGAGTCTCCTCTGTCAGGATATCAGGTCGCTACACCTGGGGGCTGCGCCTGCTCTTTGGTTTTTTGTCCAAAGAAGGAACATTCTGCCCCATGCTCCTAGGACATTCCGTGCAGACTGGCTGACCTGATGGGTCTGGGAAGTTGTACCTGGCTTCCCAGGTGAGGGGTAGGAGTGGGGCTTTGTTTTTTCCTAGCATTAGTCAGTAATTGCCTGAAAAGATTACTTGAGGGCTTCTTAAGGAAAAGGAAATCTGATTGTGTTTGAGCAAGAGAGGAGTAAAGGAGAAAACACCTCACGCAAACTTTTTAGAGCAGGGAACAGATAAAACACATTCAGTTGGTACGAGTAATATAAAATGCATTTCGGTCCTGTACTTTGTCCAGTTGAGGGACAGTGAAAGGAAGGACGAGGAGATGGAGAAAAGGAGAAAGAGGATGGGGAGAGATGGAGAGAAGGAGAGAGAGAGAGAGAGAGAAAGAGAGAGAGAGAATGACGTAGAGACCCACCAGGAGAACCGAGTAAAGGTCACTGACATCCCCGGAAGCCCTGAGAAACATCCTCATCTGGGAGGAGTTTAAGACCCTGCCACTGAAGACTGATTGGTCTGTCCCGATTTTACAACTTTAGGTGGCCCCTCACCTCTTGGTACTTGATTGTAGTCCGGGTGAATGAAGCCGAGGACTTGATTAAGCCTCCAGGCTGGCGGTCTTCGCCGTGACCCTCCCTGTGTGGTGCTCTGTGCCCGCCCGCCTGCAGGGGCTCGAGATACAGATTTGACAGGGGGCCGCCCTTAATGAGTTCCCATCCTGGCTGGAGAGGCAGACATGTAAATAACGATTATAATAAAAGTCAGGCTGCTGTAATTACTATAATAAAAGTTCAGATAAAGTGCAGGGAGGAAGGATTAATTAATTCTGCCTGGGAAATCCAGAACTGCTTTGTAGGGAATTACTGATGAGGCATCCTATTGGAGGCTCTGGGTTTCCCATAGGCAGGGTGGGCCGGGAGGGGGCAGTGCTGGTGGGAGGGGTTTGGCATTAGACAATTGGATTTAAGCTCTAACTGTGCTACTGTGTCACCCTTGGGCAGGTGACTTAACCTCTCTGTGCCTGTTTGTTCTATGGAAGGAGAATAACCGGTCGTATCTCATAGGGCTGTTGCATAAGAGATAAAGCCCGGGACACTGTCTTGTAAAATAGAAACTGTGAAAGAAATGTAAACAGATCACACTGGGGGGGTCACAGCTGCATGGTTGTCATAGGGAGACTGTGACCACCATGTCCGTTATCCCAGTGTAAGGATACACTCAGAGAGGCGGCGTGGAGCTGCAGGCTCAGCAGTGTTCGCCCACAGCAGGTCCAGCTTCCCTGGCCCTCAGATACACAGCAGCCTCGGAGGCCATCCGAGCAGAGTGAGGATCCTCTCTGGCCCTTTGGAAAGCAAAAAGCCAGCCCTTTGGTGGGAGATGGGGAACTTTATGCACCTGTGGCCACTTGGACATCTGAGAGGTGTGTGGCGGTTTCTGTCCTGCAGCAGCTGGGCACAGACTGTAAATCAGTCACATTCGGATGAATGCATCTGGCCCTGGCAGGGCCTGCCCGTCCCTCCCAGAACTGTGAAAGTGAATACAAGGTGACCTTAGTCTTGAGTGAGCATGGTCAGCTGCCATGAACGGGAGGTCCATCCCAGCCATCTCTGGGATCTGAGGACCCCAAGTAAGACGAGCCTTTGCCTGTTTCAAACTGTTCCCACGGAGGGAAAGGATTTCAGACAAAGGGAATGACACTCCCAAAGACCTGGCACATCGTGGGCTCACAGCAATAACTGGGCGGCTCGCACTTGCTAGGTGTGCCGGGTGTGGGTTCCCTAGAGGAACCTCAGGAATGGGGTTGGAAAGGAAGGTGAGGCCAGAATTCAAACTGGATCATCACACGTGTGTGGAGCACTGATATGTGCCCGGAGCTATGTGCATGCTAGGCAGGGACACCTGCCGGCAAGGTGTTCATCGATTCCAGCACAGCGACTTTGCTCCTGCTGAGACCTGGAGGCTGAGGTGGGGGAGGGTGGCCTGTACGGGCTCCTCAGGAGGGACTTGAATGGGTGGTAGCGCAGACAGGCGATAAGGAGAGCGGAATTAAGGCAGTAGCAGCCGGGCTGGAGAGGAAGGTGAGGATTAAAAACCCATTATATAAGTAGAATGAGCAGGACCCATAGCCCATGGGAAGCAGTCTCGTAAACAAAAACACTGGCACAAAGATAAGACAGCCATACACACTCCTTGGAGAGAAGGGAGCAGGAGGGACGTGTCAAAAACAGCTTCAAGGGCAACTGGAATTCTACCTGCTGGAGGGAGGCCGTGCTGGGACAGGCGCTCAGAGAACTGTCGGGCAGCAGGGACTGCAGCTGTCCACGTGTGCCTTCTGCGACTGGCAACTCCCTCCTAGCGTCCATGCGGCACAAACGTGCACATACGTCCCCGAGAGATGTGGTCGCCGGCCTTCCTGGCTGCACCCGACATCAGGATAGCCCCAGTGCACAGTGCCCAAGTGCTCACCAGCGGGGCGGAGGGGCGAGGACTCAAGTGAGCTGCACAGTGAAGCACGGACAGTCGAAAGTTCCACCGCACTCTGTGTGAGCATCTCCTGAACGTGAACTCCTGAGAGTAAGACAAGAGCCAGATGTAAAAGAATATAGAGGGCAGGGTTCCACCTACATAAATCACACAAACAGGTGATGGGTCCGTGGTGATAGAAGTCCAAACGGTAGTTACCCACGTGGGGGAGGGGCTGGAAGGGGGCCAAGGGCTTCTAGAGGGCCAGGTTGTCCCATTTCTATATCTGAACGCCTGTTCCATGTGTGTTTATTGTGTGCAAATTCATTGAGCTTGTAATATGTGAACTTTTTATATTGCAACAAACAAATTCTTAAAAAATATCGCACCCTCCTCAAAAAAAACAATTATGATTTGAAGCAACCAGGTCAGGAGTAATGAAGGCCAGGAGCAAACGGGGAACAGCAGGGGATGATGCAGGAGAGAATTTGGTTTGCACAGGTTGAGTTCAGGGGGGGAGTCCGGGCAAGTGTGCGTGGTGGGGGAGCTCAGGCCAGGCCAGCAGGTAGAGTAGGGGTATGTCACCCAGGGGGACAGGCAGTGAGGAAAATAACAGCGGAGGGTGAGGTCCTGGGGAACACTAGGGTTCGTGGGCAAGCAAAGGGGGTGACCCTCAAAGGCAGCTGGGACAGGGCGGTCAGAGGGAAAGGATAAGGCCCAAGGGGGGAGGGTTGGTCAGTAGGGTCCCAGGTTGCAGAGAATCCAAGCTCCGTTGTTCTGACCACGGCCATCACAGCCTCCACCACTGCGCCCTTCACCCCCACTGCCTGCCTCCAAGGGTTTTCTCTCCTAGGGAGCTCCCGCTTAGTCACCTGCCCCTGTGCCAGACGTCGTTGCCCCTACCCCTTAACTTGGGCCCTTTCTCACTTTTGGGGACTGCTCCGAGCCTGGGCTCCACAATCCTATGCCTTTGCAATTGACTGTTCCAGCCCAAATCAATGAACTTTCCATTCATTCCTGTCACAGCTCACCTGTCTGTCTAAGCCAGGGGTCCCCAACCTTCGGGCCATGGACCGGTACCACTCCGGGCCTATTAGGAACCAGGCTGCCTAGCAGGAAGTGGGCTCGAATGTGATGCTGTGATGGATTTGAATCATCCCTAAACCATCCCCCCACCCGCCTCCATCCCCACTCCCCCTCCACTGGTCTATGGAAAAATTGTCTTCCACGAAAGCGGTCCCTGGTGCCAAAGTGTTGGGCACCGCTGGCCTAAGCCACAGAGGAAGGTAGAGAAAGCTGAGGCCTCCCCCTCACTGGGCAGGCTTGTATATTTATGTTTGGTGGCCGGGAGCCCACGGTCTAGGTGGAACAGGCAGCTGGGCTCCCAGAGAGAGGGTCTGTCTCTGCTTCAGTCCCTCAATACGGACCACCCCCGGCCTGCTGTCTTCCCATGCTTACAGCCTACATGTTCCCTGACACATTCACCCACAGGGGCCACAGGTAGCTTCTAACCAGGGAAAAGGGGGAAGATTTGCAAGGAAATGAAAATCTGTGCCTCCATTTGGGTATCTACAATACCATATGAAATTAGGAAGTTAAAAAATACAAGAATCCCTCAATTTGAGTAATAATAATAGCCATCATTTACAGAAACTTGCTGGGCTGAGATGCACATATGTGATCTGATTGAATTGTCCCATCTACCCCGTCGGGGGGAGGGGGTGTGTGCCATGATTACTCCCACTTCACATCTGGGGAGATTAAGACACACAGAGAGGGGTTCACTTCCTTGCCCACAGTGCCCCCACTAGTAAGTGACAGAGCTGGTATTTGAACCCAGACAGCTCAAATTCTCCACCACCTTTCATGGAACACGACTAGTGATATGAACGCAGGGAGTGGTGGCCGAAAGCTAGGCCTAATCTAAATCCATAGACAATCCGCAGGCCGTGTATTTTGGGTTGAAGATGCACTACTCAACGGCTTGGCAGCAGATTTGTTTCTCTCCTTTGTTCCATTTGGTTTAAGCAAATATTAAGATGAGTTACATTTCCCTAAAGCCAGCATCGACCAATGGCAGGAAGCAATGTAGACAGATATAGCATGGTGGGCAGCTTGGTCCACAAATTTAGGTGGGCAGTAAATGTCAGTCTTTCTTCAACTGCCATAAGACTGACCCTGGGCCCCGACTCAACTCACCATTACTCATATGGTGAGAATTTCAGTTCCTATCGTGCCTGGGACTTCCCAGTTACCCACTCAGCCTAGGGCTATGCAAAGGTCCTGGGGTCCTTTGAAGTGTTGATTGACCTCCCACCACTTCTCAGCGTCTTCAGAGCTGCTCTGATCTTCCTGTTCCCCTTCAGAACACCTCAAATAATTTCCTCACCAAGTTTAGGCTTTTTTTTTTTTCTAAAAATGACAACAAGGGCACTGACCTCAAGCATCTTTTATTTTCCATCCTGAGAACATCCTAAGGCCTGGGGAAAAGGAGAGGGGGATAAGGAAAATCAACATAAATTAGTATGAGGGGCAGTGGGAATGAAGTAGGGGTATGAGGTGTTGGGGGGACCAATCTGGGAGGCTTTCTGGAGAAACCACAGGGAGTCGTGGTGGGGGTCAGATAATCCAGAGACTCCTTGAAAGGAGGGAGAAAGGAGGGTTCGCCTGAGCCCAGAGCCCCCAGCCTCCAGAGTGAGCCATGCCTCCTGGCTTTGGGGTTCCACCCTGGCACCCCCAGGGTAGCAGCAGCAGGGCAGACAGAAGGCACCTGTTGCATTTCCCCCTCAGAGGGGTTTCAGGAGAAAGTACAGAAGACAGAAGCATGGGCTCCTGGGATCTGAGTAAAGAGGGCTTTGGGGACATGTGGGCTTCCAAAGATGGTCCCTAGGGGAGAGGAACCCCCAATCTTCCATGGAAGGAGATAAGGCAGTAAGGGTGATAGGTAGGGAACATATCTGGGGATGGTCCTTCTCAGCCCCTTTCAGGTTATCCAGCTCAGACACTGACTGATCCTGCCTAAGGATGGACCTGGGGCCTGACAGATCCAGACTTGAACCTGGCTGCATGTACCCTCTCCTGGATGTGTGATGCTGTGAATGTTGCTTTACCTCCCTGGCTCTCAGTCTGCCAAGGCCCTGGTGCAGAATCAGTGTTAGTGGTGGTTAGTCTTTCACAGAGGTGGTTCTGCCAGTGGTGCTCAGAACAGCCTGTGCACACAGCCGACAGAAACATTGCTGTTGTTAAACCATCGTGATCATTGCTGTAATGAAATCCATAGTGAGGACTGGGACCTTCGGTCCCTCCCTTTCCCGCCCCGGGTTCGGTGCTTGTGCCTGAGTGCTCAATGTCCGAGTTTGTTGGTAACTTTTAGCTAGCTCTTGGAGGGTGGTAAAATTCAGCACCGAGATGGAGCGGGGGAGAAATCCAGGGGAAACTGTCATGTGTGGTCTTGTTGGCAAAGTTCCAGGCCCAGAGAAAAGCAAGAATGTGCAGGAGGTAACAGCCAGGGCCCCTTGGTGGAAGCCTGGCAGTGTAAGAGGACTGAAGGAGAGGGTAGGCTTTCTGGAGGAGGTGAGATGGGTCAACTGGCATTCGGGAAAGTGTGGCAAAAAAAGGAGGCACCAAAAGAGCCAAGGGGCAACAGGTGGGCAGGGAGAATGTGTACATCTCGGTTTCCTCTCCTCATGGAGTTCCAGAGACTCATATTTCTGTCAGTTTCACATTAACATTTACATAACAAGTAGATTGAGAGATTACATTATTTACATATATATGGAGGCTGGCTGGAACTGGGGGGATCCTTGTGTCTGTACAGGACGTTTTATTGATTAATAAATTAGACTCTTACAGATCAGGCACAAATCAAATCCATCCATTTCAGACACCCATCAGGTGCAAATGAATGTAAATTGGAGGCTTCATTTGCATGTGGATAGCAAACCATTTAGTCGTCATCTGTCATATGCACCCTTGAGAGACTGTAATTTGCCTTGTGGAGCCAGCTGGCTGCAGGGCCACCCCTGTGCTTTGGGTGACTTCTGAGACTGCCGAGGGGAGCACAGCTCCCAGCAGGGTGGGCGTGGGAGTTGTCGATGGAATTCTCCCCCTCCCCGATCACCAGCATGGCTCCCGATGAAGGCAGAGGAGGGGGGCAGGTGGGACATGAGGCCATTGTCTCATCACAGAATCAGAGTCCTGATGGCCAGAACTGGAGGAAATCCTGAAGCCCATCTACATCAGCTCCTGTATTTCATAGATGACGAGCTGAAGTCCAGAGAGGGGACTTGACTAAGATCACACAGCAAGGTAGGCACAATGCCAGGACTAGAACCCCATTCTCTTTACTCCAGGGCAGTACCTTTCCTGTGATTCCATTATAAGACAGAAACAGGGTCTGGAGCCGCAGGAACCCAGGGCCCTGACGCCGTTTCTTAGAGTGGGGCATGGGAGTACGGGCTTCCAGAGAAGGAGCAGCTGCCGCTCTCGGGATGCACCTGTTTCGCAAGCCTGTCAAGGACTGACTTCAGGGCTGTGAGAGGGCTGCTTGCTCCAGGAAATATCTCCCCCACCTTCTTTCTGAATCTCCAAACTCCTTTAAGGACAGAAAGGGCTTTTCATTACAGAAGAAGAGACAGAGTTTAAAGGCTTCCTGGGGGTGGGGGCAAAAGTGAGCCAGAAAGCCTTAGTCCCCTGCCTGGATGAGTCAGGCCACAAGAAGGATGGAAAAGGAACAAAAAGGGGGACACCAGAGGCCAACTTTCACCGACTTCCCCATCAAAGAGAGAAGAGGGCTACAAGTACGTGGGGGTGCAGTAGGGGGAGGGCGGGTGACTCAGGGCAGAGGGCGGTGGCTCACCCATGAGATAGTTACCACTGGCCCAGTTACAGGCCAGAGCAGGCATTTAACTGTTCTGTCCTGTTATGGGCCACCTGTTGGAGGCAGGGCGATAGCTGAGTTGACTCCAATGGGACTTCTCTTTGTTTTTAAATCTGCATGTGGGTTTGCCATGGTAGGGTACCAAGGTTTGGAGGTGGTTTTGTGTTTAAAATCCTCTCTCTCCCACGTGTTAGAAAACAAGTGAATGGGGACATTGACCCCCAGGTTTCCTGTGCCCCTGTTGTTCAGGATTATAAGGAAGATGGTGTGTGATTTTCCTGGAACTGTGGGAAGTGACGCACAGCTTGGGGCCTTCCCAGCCTCTCTTCTGGGATCTGGCAACTCGCCTTTCCACGCTGTCTGAGAGAGAAAGTTCTGGGAGCTCATGCAAGGCCATGGGTTTGTGCCCCACCCGAGGGACTTGGTACAAGCCTGCGATGGACTGTGGCCCTGAGTGCCTTACTTATTAACTTGACCTCCCCAGCAAGCTTCATGTGCTCACCAGGAAACACAGCTGACAAAAGAATTAGTTCTCATGGACATGCATGCCCAGCACCTGGTCCCGAGCTGGCACACAGTAGGTGCTCAGGGTACTATTATTCACAGTGTCTGATAAAGTCTTCCTATGCTGGCTTCCGAGGGCTATTGGTAATAAAGCACCTGAAGATGACAGCATCGTAGAGCACTAAAAACTAGGGCTAAGGGTGTCGGTTTAGTGACTCAATATGATTATCCTTTGCCACTCGGAGCAGTAGGGCTGAGGCCCTGGGTTAGGCTGTGGGCTGAGCGCTTGAAAGACCCGCTCTTGGTGAGTTCAGTGAGTGATGCCATCAAAGGGCTGTCTGAAGGGCAGAACTGGAGGTCAGAGCTGTCAGTGGGCATTCAGAGGGGTTCGAATACACTGTTACTGAGCATTTACTGAGCACCTACGGTAGGGGTGGCACCTGCACAGGCATTTATACATTTGTTCACTTTCACCTTCGCACAGACCCCTGCAGGCCCGTGTGCTGCAGCTCCACCCCAACTACCAGCATTGAAGTGGGTCCCTGCAGCTTCAGCTGGAAAGGGAGGGAGGCGGGGAGGGCAGTTGTCTTAGGAATACATGCAGCAGGAGCCGCCCCGCTTCACCTCTCCGCTCCCCTCCCCACGTATTGCTTCGCCAGCTTCGCTTTGGGCCGAGGCTTGACTCAGGTGGTGGGCTGGGGCCCTGGGTCTTCTTTTCCGGTGAAAGTGGCTGGACTCTTGGCTCTCTGTTTTTATTGCTTCCTCTGAGCATGGACGCTGCCCAGATGCCCACTTGACCTTCCTGGCCACCCTCTTGGCCTAGCCCGACTTGTACCCATGTGTGACCCTCTTCTCAGACTGGACGTTTGGTCCTCAATTGCCATTTAGTTTTCCCTGTTGCAGTGTGGCTCGCCTCAGCTCCCTGTGCCCGCTCCCCAGCAGGATCTCCCAGCATGCTGTGCAGCTGTCAGCACCACCCACGTCTGGATCTGTTGTGAGGACCATCTGCTCTGGAGGCTGCTTGATTTTCCTGCACTTCTATTGGCTAAGCAGCACCATGGGATGCCATAAGGTCCTGAGGGTGTTGTTTCCATCCCTGAGATGCTCCCCAGCCATCCCATTTCGCAGATAAAAACCTAGGCTGTGGGAGAATGGAACACACCCTTTGTCTTAACCTCATAGCCAGGTCAGTCTCTGGCGGGGCCTTGTTTGGAAAGGGGTGAGGCTTGGCCAGCAGACCTCCTGTGAGCTTGTTCCAGCTTCCCCTCCCCCAGGAGGCCCCACCCCTCATCATCGGTGTCTTTATTAGGTTCCATTCTGGGATCTGAGAGTTTGATGAGAGGTGATGGCCCACACATGATTCCTGACTCAGCACAGCTGAAGTCCAGACACCTCCCCGACCCCACTCCCTGCCCCAGCAGCCCCTGACCTCAAAGCCCCTCCAGGGCAGAGTCCCAGAGCATCTTGTTGCTGTTTTGTGAATCCTGAGTGATAATTATATGTATAAAATTTGACAGCTTGAAGCGTTTAGGATTAATCGGCACCAACACACAGAAGCGCGCCTTGCCTGTAATTAGTGATTCCCTGGCAAATGCATTTTGCAAAATAGCACTTGATTTTAATAACAGGCTGTTAGTATTAGAACACTGTGTCCATTTCATTTCAAAGTATCAAAGAAGGCCCCTCTTCTCTGGCCACTCCAGACTCCCTGGCTGGCAGGTTCCCTGGGTTCTGAGATCCAGGTCGGGCTCCTGGCACCCCATGGGGAGGTGTCTTAGTGGTGTCTCCTTCTTGGCTCTTCTAAGCATCTCCCACCCCCACCCGCATTCCCTCAGGGTGCACCTCCATCTCAGCTGCTGGCAGGTTAGAGGTGAGAATACAGGCCCTTATCATCAGCATTCTTCCCTGCCTGCATCTCTCTTCCCTTCTCTCCTCCACATCCACACTCAAGCACTGCACTCTGGCTGCCTCCTCTCCTCTCCTCTTTCCCTCTGGCTCTGTGTTCTTGTCTGACTCAAATTCTGCCTCTCTCCCACAACAGGGGCTCCCCATCCTTGAAGACCTCAGTGTCTGTCTCCTACCCGCCTACCCTGACCCCACACTGTCTCTAATTACTTCTCGCTCCTGGTCTCTCTGGTTCTGTGCAGGTGGCATGTCAGTCTTCTAACTGTGTCCCACAGCCCTGCCCTCTGAGGATGCTTGAAGGGAGTGGGGACACAGGGCTGGCAGTCCCCCCACCCCTAACAAGCATGGCTGAGCTTCTATGACAGAGGATGGGCAGAGGCGGCAGGGCTCAGGTACGGCAGCTGCCTGCTCCTGGTCCCCTGCTGCCCCCCTGCCCCAGCCTCCAGAGGCCCCTTTCCTTGCTGGTACCTCTGGGTCAGCATAAAGCCATCTGCTTGTCCTTCTTTGAGGGCACGGACAGCCGTGGTCATTACAGGGTCCTTCCTGGTGGGGGTGGGAGAGGGGAAAGGACAAGAAGGCTGAGGTGCCTCTGGGTGGGTCAGACAGATGGCTAGGGGAGGAGTGGGACAGGGGGCTGCAAGGAAGGGGGCTCCTGCAATGGGAGCATAATCCCAGCTTGTCTCTTCTCCCCAGAACTGACTCGCTTCCAATTTTCACGAAACCTCCCACCCAGCTGCCCAAGCTGGAGACCAGACCAATATCCTTGACCCCTCCGCACTGCCCCTTCTCCTTGAGGCCCTTTCCCAAAGCTTCCTGTTCCTCCTCTGTGCTCCTTCCTCAGCCCCCTTCACTGCTGTCTGTCAGAACTGCAGCAGCTCCTCTTGGCTGGCTTCCCTGCCTCCCACTAACCGGTCCCTCTCGTGGCTGCCAGACGGTTCTGTTTAACACCAGCCAGGTCTCATCACTGCACTACTTCAAAGCCTTTGAGGGGTCTCTATCACCTCAACGTAAGGCCTTTGCGGTCTGCACTCTATCCCACACACCCTTTACACTCCAGGTATGCCAGACAATCCCCAGGACCCCTGGACCTTTGAGTGTGCTGCTCCTTCTGCTTAGAATGCCCTTCCCTATGTTCTCTCCTTTGAAGAGTTCCAGGGCCCAGAACAGTGCTCGGCCATAGTATGTGCTCAATTAGTATTTGTTGACTGAATGAGGGATCTCACTCATCATCTAACCCCAGGTCAAATGCCTCCTCCTCTGGGAAGCCTTTCTCCCCTGCACCTAGACTTACCTGCTTCTCCTGTATGTTATTAGGCTTCTTTTATGCCTTGCTTTTCCCACCCCGAAAGGGAAAGAAAAGAGCCCTGTTGTATTTATTTGTCAGCTATAGCTGAATAATAAACCATACTCCAACGCAGTGGTGGAAAGCAGCAATGCTAAGCAGGGCTTGACGGGAGAGGCTGGGCTGGAGTAGCTCTGCCTCCATGTCCATCATCCTATTCCTGGTACCACTGGCCTGGCCCAGGCATATTCTTGTCACGGCAATGGCAGATGCACAAGAAGGCAAGGGCAACCCTCAGAGGCCTCATGAAGCCTTGGCTTAGAGCTGGCACGCATCACTTCACCTTATTCTGTTAGCCAAAGCGAGTCGTATGAACAGATTCAAAGTCAAGGGGCGGCTGAGGAGACGTATTCGCTCCTTTGTGGGAAGCACTTCAGTCTTACAGCAAAGAACATGAATGCAGGGGCTGGGCTGGGCAGATGTGAGCCTGTACCGGTGATTGCATCCTGGACACCCTGCTTTTGAGTATAGGCAAGTCATTTCACCCCTCTGAACCTCAGGTTCCTCATTTTCTAAGGGTTATTATGAGAATTAGACTAGCTCATTCATTTATTCCCTCAATGCATGTTTCTCGAGCAATTACTTTGTGCCAGACACTAAGTACTGAGAATACAGCATTGAACAAAACTGACAATATGTGTAGAATGCAGAGTTCCGTGTCTGGCCCAGATAGTGAGCCACCTTCGCTCTCCTTGCCTGCAGAAGTGGCAGCAGTCCCCTGATTCATGCCCATCGGCGACCCTGTGGTCAGGGCCTGCTCAGATCTCTGCATCTCTCTGCTGCCCCCTGGGGTGCTCAGGGCAGCCACCCTGAAGGTGGTCCCCTTGCTGCTCCCAAGCCCTCCAGTTCCATCCCTCTGCCCAGAATACCCTCACGCCCCCTTCACCTAACTAATTCCTTCTCCTCCCCTGCCTCACTTCCCTTCTCCCGGGAAGCATTCACCACTGTGTGTATCATACGTAGTAAAGCTTTCAGGGTGAAGGCTGTGTTCTGTGCATCTTCAGGTCTTCAGAGCCTGGAATACAGCAAGAGTGTAAGTGGATGCGTGAGCATATCCTAAATTGTCTTATCTGAATTATCTTATCTGTATAGGCGTAAGGAGGGGCTGTGTGGGGCCATCGGTGAAAGGACAAAGGAAATGATGCCAGCTGCCCTTCACTGAGCATTTACTAAGTGCTTTCCCTAGACTGGGCCCGGCGTGTAGTCGGACCAAGACCCTGCCCCTGTTAGACATCAGCACCCGGCAGATCATCGAGGAGGACAGCAGCGCCTGAGGTGAGAGCGCAGGTCTAGAATCAGGCCCAACCCAGAGCTGAATCTGGGTGAGTGTGGCAGTTCACTTAGTTTGCTTTGCCTCAGTTTCCACCTCTGAAAAGCAGGGTTATAATAGCACTTGCTTCATAAGGGTGTTAGAAGAGCAAATGTTTGTCGGTCACTATGTGCCAGGCACTGGAGAGAGAGTAGGGAACAAAATGAAATCAGTGTGGGGTCAAATAAGATGCTTTGTGAAAACGCTTAGCACAAGGCTGACTGCACAGCACACACTTGGTGTGTTCCCAGTTTTTGCCGCTGTCAGTTCCTTTATCTATCAAATTGTTGTTCAAATTGTTCTTTCTGTCTATCAAACAATTGGATAAAGAAACTGATGTCCAGATAGGGTTAGGCATTCACCCAAGATCACCCAGCCCATTAGGGATGGAACTGGGACTAGACACATGTTGTCTGATGCCTAAGCAGGGCTCTTTGTACTTCCCTACCCACTTCTACTGGGAAGGGGGTCAGCTGGGAGATTAGGAGTCAGAGAAAAGGGGGCAGGAGGCAGGGGAAAGTCGGGCCTGATCCGCCTTCACGCCCCTCTCAGGTCACGTGGACCTTGATTGAGTAATTTAGTTTCTGTTGTCATCGCCCAATTGTCTGCACGAATGGAGCACAGAAAATCCCAAAGCACCGCTAATCCCACAAACCTTTCCCTGCCACGCGCACACGGTGCTGTCACGTGTGTGCTGCTGGGGGGGGGTGAGGGCAGGCTGCTAATTGACCCCTAATTAGGCTTTGTGCAGAGTGAGGTTCAGTGAGGCTGCCTCCTGTGAGTGCACAGGTGCAGGGGAGGGGAGGCATCCGGGTGCGAGGTTCTGCGAAGTGCCAGAGATGAGCAGGGGAATGGACAATCCACATGGAGCACCAGCTGTGCGGGTGGAAGGAAGCGTAAGAGCCTTCTCTGCCCTTGTCTGTATCAGAGAGCAGAGCTCAGCATCCTGCCGGAGTGAAACTCAAATGACACAGCGTGACTTTTTGTCTTAATCTGAGACTGGATCAGTGGGAATGCGTGCATTTGAGGAGGGATTTACCATCCCATCCTGAGCTTTCTGTGTCTTGCCCCATCTGGGTCCTCCACCTCAGAAGCAAGCCTGCATCCCCCTTCATCACAGGTTGGGCTAATGTGGTTCACACTCCATGATAATGACCTTCTATTTGACACTGAGGTGTTGTGGGCACCATGTGTCAATTCAGTTGAATGGATTAGGCTGGAATTTCCGGCCCTCGGCAACCTGGGGTGGGAGCGGGGCAGGAGAGTGAAGTCTTACAGCCGGGAAGAGAAGAGTGGGCTCGGTTCCCTCATCACAACACCTGAGTGACTAAAGCCCTTTGTCACAGCAGGGAGGTCCTTTTCAGCAAGTGCCGATTGCTGGGCCTGGAACGGAAGCACTGCACCAGCGGGGACTTTTCTTTTTTCTGGCTCATTCTCAGCTGTGTCCCAATCACCCAGCAGCCAGCCTGGTACACAGCAGCCTCACAATAACAAGTAGTTGTGGAAGGAGTGAGGCACTCACTGCAGATGAGAATGAACTTCTTCTGGTCCAAGGGTCCGTCTCTGCCCTTTCTCAGGTGAGGACCTTCAGAAGTAAAGGTCCCAAGGTCACAGCAAACAAGGCTCGGTTTGGGGACTCACTCATCCCCTGCTACTCAGGAGTGTCCCTTCTTCTCCCAGCCACCCTATAATCTTCCAGGAACCTAGTGGCTTGAGTGGGAACAGCCCCTGACCAGCATGGAGGGTGTGTGAGAGACACCTGTGGATGACAGAGTCCAGGGAGGTCTGGACCAGCATGTGTCAGCAAGACCAGGGAAAATGATAGGGGGAGAGGCCCTTTGACAGGTAATCTCCTAATTAGAAAAGCAGGTGGCATGGGCGGGTGAGTCCTACAAATTAAATCAGCTGACCCCTTCTCGCCTTCCCACAGTGGCACGTGCTGAGCTCCAGATGGCTGCAGCCTGCATCCTCTTTCTAACCCAGCATCTTCCTTCCTGTTTCCTTGTGGTGTTTCGGTCCCTGTGAGGTCTACTTGGAGACCCTTCCAGACCTGACTTGGTATAAGTGGTTTTGGTGTGGATATGAGCAAGCACTGAGGTTTGTTCAGCATCTGTGGGGACCTCCCTAGCCTTGGAAGAACCGGACGGACAGGGTCGTGCACCCTCTCTAACGCCTGGGCAAACCGAACCCGGATCATGCCACGTCATGGTTCCCAGGTCCTGCAGTCAGGAAGTACCCACATTGGGTTTCTTAGTTTGGGTTCTCCCCGAAGCAGACCCCGAGACAGGATTGGAGTGTAAGCAGCTTACTTGGGAGGTCGGCTCAGAAAGGTGGATGGGAGGTCAGTGAGACAGGGCGACGAATGAATGAAGCCAATAAAGGCTGGGTTTTCCAGTCACTTTTTCCTGGCACCAACTGCAACTTAATCCTTCTGGGGAACCCTGGCACCGAGCAAAGACACAAACCTTAGAATTGCATCACCTGAGGGTGAGAGAACTGGAGTACTTATATCCTACTCCAGTAGGCATTGGTGAAGGCCACTATTGTTAGGGCTGGGGGATGCTAATTCCCTGGTACCTTGGGCCTACACTGTGAGCAGGCAAAGTAGCTTCAGCACAGAGAAATACTCAGGGAAAAAGATGCAGGTGTTGGCAGCTGTCATGAGAAGGTCAAGGGCATATGGGCAGAGAGCATCATCAGCATCTGCTGCACAGGCCTTTGAACTTCAGTGAGTGTGACTCTTGCTTTTTGCACCAAATCCCACTGAACCACACGTTCCACTCATTTCCTTTTTTTTCCCCGAGGCTGCTGTTTGCAGGGACCAGATTAGCACACAGTTTCCAACCTGGAGGTCTTTTTACCATGCAGGTGAATACGGAGACACGAACCACCGCCTGCACCTCCCTGGATCTCCTTCCTCCTTTTCACTCAGAGTGTGTTTCAAAGGAGCAGGCTCATTTTAGAAAGTGTCTGAGTAAGACCAAATTAGGAAGGTAAGGCTGAAGTAAAAATAAACTACTTAAGCATGCCCAAAATAAATGGCTTTGGATTATCTGCTGCTTTGGGTGAGGCTGTCCCCTTGGAGAGAGACCCTGACAGCTGTGTTCACCTGCTGCAGACTGAGCAGGCTGGGGGCGCCCGCGTGGCGGCCAGGGTGGGGCAGCCGCCCAGGAGTTCTAGACGCAGGACCTCTAGCCAGGGGCCGGATGGGGACGAGGCCGTCGAAGGAAAAAGAGATGCACTCTGGGAAATGGGAACTATTTGGCAGTATTTCCCCTGCTCCGCTGCTTCTCCAGGAAGTTCACAGGTATTATGAAGTTGTAGGGAGAGAAATGAGAGTTTGGTGGTGAAGTTAGTTTGAAAACGCTGAAATTGGAAAGGAATATGTAAGAAGGGAATATTTATATACTGCAGAACTTCTCAGATCCTTTACTATGCAAATCAGCATTGTGATTTTCCAAAAAGGGAATATGATCTCTATTTACATCCATCTATACCTACACACACACAGAAATGCAGGGTGGGGCAAAAAGAGGTTTACACTTGAGTACATGAAACAGTTTATTTTTGTATTGTTATTTGTTAATTATTGCATTATTTTTCATACAAACAACTATAAACCTACTTTTGCTCCACCTTATGTATAGTATGTATGTACATAAAGCATGTGTGTGTGTGTATTTTTTCCCCCCAAACTTTTTGGATCATGTAAACCTTTCTTTCACCTAGAGTTCTTAGGACTCGTATGAATGTCATTTGGCATTTTTCCAGAGCTCTTTCATACCCAATTCTCATCGAATCCTATTCAAAACAGAAAACAGGACTGTGTCACTTCTCAGCTTCAGATTCTTCAAGGTTCCTCCAGCCTGCTGGATGACGCTCAGGCTTCTTTAGCCCAGCTGCTGCCCACCTCTCCCACATCCTGTCTGGCAGGGCCCCTGCTCCTGCTGGCTCCCCAGGGTGGCCCTGAGCTTTCTGACCCTCCGACCCTTGCCCATACCGTTCCCTCTGTTGAAGAGCCTTTCCTCGAACTCCCTTCTGCTTGTGGAGCTCCTGTTCATGTTCCAACACGTAGCCTGGACATCACTTTTGGGAAGTTTTTCTTGATTTCATCATCGTCTTAAGGAGGCCTGCCTGACTACTTTGGAGATGCAAACCCTGCCCCGAGAGCTCCCTGTCCCCTCCCCTGCTTTATTTTGCTTCTTGACACTCATCTCCTTTGCACAGATTATTTCATTACCTTCTTTGTTTTGTTTGTCATTTGTGGTCTGTCTCCAGCCTCCAGGATGTGTGCTCCATGAGGGTACATATTACTGTTGTTGTCCATTCACAGGGCCTAACACATAGTAGGTGCTCAAAAATATTTGTTAAGTGTGAGAATATAGTTAAGTACTTCCTCAGATGTTCTGCCTGAATCCCTTGCATGCACAACTGCTATCGAATACCTGGGCTTGCAAACAAATCTTTGCCATAGCATCCTGCCTCTCAGGCACACTGCCTTCTCCAGGGCACTTGCTCTGGGCCTCCCTCTGCAACCCAGCAGTTAATGAGACCCTGCTGCTAAGAACGTGCTAAACGAATGTCTGCTACAAGCGTCAGTCTTGATTTTTAGAAACAGGAGAGTCAGCTCTTCTGCTGGGTGAGCTGGGAGACTTGGATCTTGTGGGTTCCTGACTCTGTCCAGCCCAGGGGCCTCTCTTTTTATTTCTTTAATCTGCTGGCCGACTGTTTTCCCACCACGTGGGGATGCTGGCTCCAGTTGGTTTCTTCCTGTGCAGAAAGTGGTACTGATTTTCTCTCCCGAGGGTTCTGCATAAAGGCAGGGCACTGACATTCCCCCAGTGGGTCTTTCTTGTCCCTATATGGCTCAGAAGGTGGGTCTAGGAAGCTGTGGGGCCCTGGTGAGATCTCAGGAGGGGTCCAGGGTCCACTCTGTTCACTTTTAGAGTGCTAAGCCCATATATTCCCCGGGTAGAGAATCCAACAGGACTGAGCTAGGCCCAAAACCAGGAGGGTGGGGCCTGGCCTGGGACACAGGCAGACCATCTCTGCCACCACAGTGTGTCCAAGATACTGAAGGATATGTATGGGGTTCGGAGGAAGAACCCCCACTAACCTGGCTTGGGGGATGGGAGAAGCAGAAGCACAGCAATTGAGAGATTTTGCATATCTATGGCAACTTGGCTAGCTTAACAGTTATATTAAAAAGCTGTGCAGCTAGGGAGTGCAGCTAGGGAGATGGGCGTGACTTTAACTCGTGATGTAGCTGGGGGCTTGGAGGCAGTTCACTCTGCGTCTTGGGGCCCTGCCTGCCCAGACTAATAATGGCAGCCAGAGAAAAGGGAGAAGATATGGTGAATGGGTAGGTGTAGCCCATTGTGGGAGGAGTCAGAAATGGGGTTGCTCGGGGGAAGCTCAGGGCTGGGATTTAAACTAGGCATGGCAGCAATTCCTGCTCTTGGCCCTGTGGCAGCAGTAGCGAGGGAGGAGGCAACTGTCCGTGGAAAGGGACTTTTGTCTGCGATTTGAAAGAAAAGCGATAGGGGAGAAGTAAACAAGCAGCTGTGTAGTTTATAATGAGGCAGGAGGCCGTGCGGCCTGGACTAATAAGAAAGGGAATGCTGCTGCTGTGACTGTGCCTGCCCTAGCTGACTCCAGAGCTGCAAAGGACCTCCTTGCAAGATCCTGTCCTGCTGCACCTGAATCTTACCTGGACTTTTAAGACCTGTGCTTTTCCTGAGTTTCACCGTGATCCAGAGTAACACGGCACACACTCTTCTGGACTATTACACAGAGGCTGATGACCACGTACCCCAGATCCTGAAGGAGAGAGCTGCTGTGTGAGGATGGCGACTTTGGTACCTCCCAGAGGGACTAGGGAACTGTTTGCACAAACAGCTTAAGATAAGAAAATGGGGATTCTTTGGGGCTTCTGGCTTGTAGCCCGGTGGGGAGCATGGGAAGCGCTGGGTCTCATGGGAAGACTGGGCTGGGAGCTGAGGTGCTCTAAGCTCTCTCAAGGTTGGAATGTTGTAAATAAAGACCCATTCCTTCCAGCGTTAATGGTTGGATCATTCACGGAGGCAGCACGTGGATGGGCCCCAGTGTGCTCAGTAACACATACACATACTACAATATTGCACAGAATCTAAGACTCCTTTGATTAGAGGCTGGATGGACTGTTATTTTTATATCCCGAGGAAAGAAAGGCAACTGCTGATTACCTGGGGCATGGCATGGGTTGTAAGGAGTGCTCCAACATCAGAGGTGTTGAAATAAACGTCTGAGGACTGATGGAACCCAGTGTTGCTATCCACGGGAACGGGCACGGTGGGAGGCTAGGAGCCCACCTGGGCACTTGGGGAGGGAGGCTGGAGGTCTTGGGTCTTGTATACGTGAGAGATCAGGTGTCCCGATGGGGGGTTGGAGACTCTGGTTAGTCTGCACGGGAACCTGCGTGGGGTGGGGGAGTTCTCTGCTTTAACTGTCTGGATCAAAAGCCTGGTTTCAGCCAGGATTCTCTGTCCTTAGGAGTTCGGTGCCTCCCAAAATGACTCTTGAATGCCCCTCGCCCACCACCCACTTTGCCTGTCTCTGTATGTAGCCACTGTCCTTGTCCTTCCCCTGCCCTTTTTCCCCCTTATTCCTTTTCCTTCCTCTCTGTGTCCACCTGTTCTTCCTTCTTGTCTGTGACAGTACAATTATTTGAGAGCTACAGCCCTTCTATTTCTCCTTTATAAAAAGCCCTGCCTCTGGCTAGAAAGGATTATCATATTAACACCTTGGTGTATCCTTTCTTCTCCCTCATCCCCGTTCTTCTCTGCTGGGAACTGGCAATGTCATCACCACCCCACCCCTGGTTCTCCCTGTCAATGGCTTCTCCCTCTCCAGTGTGTCCCCTGGGCTTCCTGAAATACCTGTCATGCCTCCTCTTAGAGATGGGCAGTGCCTCCCTGACACCCTGGCATCTCACACATTGAACAGGGCTGAACACCAGCTCTGGAATCACAGAGCCTGGGTTTGAATGCCGGGTGCCGATTCCTAGTTGTATGTCTTAGGGCAAGTTACTAACCCGCCTGCTACCCCCACTTCCTGTGATAACAACGCCACATTCCATCAACTCTAACATGTTTGTTTTAACATCTCTGGAACTGGAGCACTTCCTACAATCCCTTGCATGTCAAAGTTCAATTAGCAGAGATGTTTCTTTTTGGGAGATACCTGAACTAACAGTCCACCCTCTGATCTACAGAGCCTCAGATTCCATGAAACGATGCAGTATCTACTTTGAGGGTTGTAAAGATTAAAATGAGCTAACACATGAAATATTCCTAGCACAGTCCCTGGCATGCAGTAGGTGCCCCATAAATGTTATTAGCACAAGAGTGAATTCCATGTGACCTTCACGTTTTCCTCAGGGTGTCCCCTCGTTGTCTCCATGGTGGGCGCCTGACCTGTTTACCCCTGTTAGCTCTGCCCTTTCTTCCTGCCAAGTGGAACACTGGCCACACTCTGGCTGCCCTCTCTGATCTGTAGTTAGCCCCACCCCTTCCAGTGTTGACCTGGGTGCTCTCATACCTTTCCTCTATTTCCGCCGTGTAAATCTCCTCTTCCCAATGTGTTGTTGTCACAGTCTCCCTGAACTCTGCCTGCCAGCAACTGGGCAGCAGTAGACCACCATGGGGGCCACCCAATCAGAAAGAGCATCACTGCCTGCCCTTGGCCTTGCTTTCAAGTCCTCAAGCACATTGCCTAGCTTGGTATTCTGGGCAGGTGTCTACTGGAATATTATTGGCTTCATATGCTAGAATGTGAACTCCCTGGGAAAGTAGCCTGATTGCCTCACTCATCACTGTGCCCCAGCTCCAAGCCCAAGACCTGGCATGATGTCAGTTCTCAGTAAATGTTCATGGGATTAATATGCACATTGTCGACCACCGACTGGTTTGTGGCCCAACTGAGGGCAGAAGTTTTAGGTTGAAAGTGGTGGCTTAGCTTCCTGAAGTCTGAGGGTCACAATGAAAAAAGAGACAAGGGCTTCAGACCACCAGGGGACTCTTCCATGGGGGATGCCCAGCTTTACTCGGCTTGATGCTATTCTCGTTCCATCTTTATGAGAATTCCTTCATGGTAGATGAGGTAACAGGCCCTGAGACATCAGATTATGTGCCCTAGGAATGTGGCTTTCGAACTTCTTGGACCACATACCACAGTAATGCAAGCAATTCGTATCACACCCCACTGTTCACTTGTGTATACACACATGTACTCTCACATCTTACTCTGTACGGCACAGTTTTCTGTGCCATTTTATTCCAGTCTCTGCTTTCATTGTGTTTTCGTGCCAGACATGACCCACGACATTGAGTTCATGACCACAAATGGGGAACATGGCGCCATGTCCCAGAGCTACGGAGTGTGGAAGGTGATCATCAACTCAGGCTTGCTCTTTCCAACGAGCAATCCCGTCCCCCCCCCTCCCCCAGGGAGATCAGGAACAGAAACTCACATGTATGAAGAGAACAAGGTTATTCTTAGAAAGCAAGTTGGGAGGTTCCATCATGTGTCATCCCTGCCTGGTTGTTAGGAAGAGAGAGCCCGCTTTGCCTGTAGTAGGCACTCCAAAAGGTTTCCTGACTGAATGTGAGTGAGGAGTGAATAACCCCCTTCCCCACATGCCTCCACGCAGGCCCAGGAGGTGTAGGAAGAATGTACCACACTGGTTGCTGTGGTCCTTAGGAGGAAGGGATTTCACAGTCTCGGGATGGAAGGAGCCCCAGAGATCTTGTCGCCCAGTGCCGTCACTGCATGGGTATGGAAATGAGGTCTGCGGAGGAGACCTGGCACGTCTAAGATCATGCTGCGGTCACCGGCAGAGCCGGCGCTGGGAGCTGCCATGTGCTGGCTCCCAGGCCAGTGCTGAGATGGTGTGTCGAATGGGCAGACTGGAGGCTTTGGGGGCTGGGGCATGGTGCTTCTGCCGTCACCATCGCTGTTAGAGCAGCATCTTGGAGCATTTGCAAAGCACTAACTGTATGTGCAGCGTCACTGAAAGTGTCTTACCCATACTAGGTCCTTTACTCATGTGAACCCTCATTTTCAAGACAGGAAAACTGAGGCACAGAGGAGGAAGCAACTTGCTCGAGGTGACCAGCTAGTTCATGGGGCAGGGATTCGAATCTAACTGGGCTCCAAAGCCCACGCTGCCAGAAGCTTGACGGTGAGGAACAGAGCCCCTCTGAGGACAGGGAAAATCCCCAGGCCCTCTCGGGTGGGTCCCCCTCCCCCATGCAGGTCAGGTCCCTCTGGAAACTGCATACCTCCCAGCAGAGGAGGGAGAGCAACTGTTACAGAACAGAACCACGGGAGGTGGTCCCCGATATATTATTACAGAAAGGATCACCCCTTTCTCTCTCTGGAGGTTCCCGCCTCCCCCTGCCTCACACACACCTACTAGGTTCGAAATGCCCACCGCCAGAGGAAAGACGTCTCTTAATGCCAGAGATTGGTGAAAAGGAAAGAAATTATTTATTTAAAAGTTACACAGACTTAGAGTAATGACTTAATGTCTTCAATAAGATAGTAAAGTCCTCTAGAATACCCACAGATGCACAGTCCTTCCCTCTCCCTCTGGTCAGTCCAGGGTACCGTGTCTCAGGAAAAGAAGTAGAAGTCTGTGATTCAGGCTCCCGGCACCATCAGCTGTGTGGCTGCTGCAATCTCCAGTTAATCCAAAGCCATGTGGCACCTCCTCACCGCCCACCAGCAAGAGTTCTTTCTCCCCTTTTCTTCTCGGCAAAGTCTCTCCTGATGCCTGAGCTGTGTGGCAAAAAGGAGCACCCCAAAACTGCGTGGTCCTCTCTACTGACTTCACCAAAGCTGCATGATCCTCTCCCTTCTCTCCCAAAACCGCATGGTCCTCTCTCTCTCTCTCTTTGGCTGCCGCGCCTGGGTTTAAATCCCAGCTCCCTTCTTCCTCTGCAGCCCCATCTCCGACTCCTCCCACAATCAGTTACACCTGCCAGCATTCCCATATTCTTCCAGCTTTACTGGGCTGCCATAGTAAGTCTGGGTAGGTGTGGCCCCATGGCATGGAGCCAATCATCTCCAAGCTCTCACGCAGGTGCTGTAACCAGGGGGAGTTGCTTCCCAGTCCCATCGTGGGTGGAAGTCACTCCCATCTCCCTGGCTCAAAGCAGGGCCACAGCTATTTAACATATCAATGAAACCAGTTAAAGGTTATAGATATGTTATATGACCATGCCAGAGGTTAGCTGCTAAGCTGTTGCTGTACAAAACAGCTCTGAATGGCCCTGCTCCATGTGTCCCTTCCCCCAGCTCAGGCTTGTGGGGGCTGAGGACAACCTATATATATTTTTCTAATATTTCCTGGACCCCTTGAGTTCTGGACCCCATTACAAATCCCTTCTTGGGGCCCTCCTTTTGGCTGCACCCTGTTTCACAGTGATGCAGCTGAAGTGGGAGGCTGTGGCGTCGGAGAGAGGCAGAGAGGGGGCTTTTGTGTAGGGTAGGTCAGGATGGCTGGGCAGGAGGCTGAAGCCTGGCTCTGCCCCTTTCCTGTGGCATGTCCTTAGTCAGGGCAAATAAGAGCTATTAAAATTTATAGAGCGGCATGAGGTGCCAGCCTTGTGCATGGATAGTCAGATCCAAGTCTACGAGTAAATGGGGGATCAGTAGCCAGGTAACTTGCCCAAGGTGACAGCTAGTGAAGGGCCAGAGCCAAGTTTGGACACCAACTCAACCTGAATCCCAAGCCTCTGCTTGCACCCACATGCAGGTTGATGGCCTGCTCCAGGCCTCAGTTTCCTCACCTTTCCAATGGGGAGAGAGGCTCCCACCTCGAGGGCCGTTAGAATAGTCATCAGGTGTCTGGCTCCTACAAGACTCTCAGTGTTTGTTAGCCATTACTCACCTTACCGTCCTCACTGCATCAGAAATCAGAATGCCTTGTTCTGAGTTGTGGCTTGAGGTTTAATCAGATTCAGAGAGAATCTGAAACCTTTAGGGGCCTGAGCATTTTGGGTGTAGGTGATTAAGAATCCACTAGAGGCATGGCCAAAAAGAAACATTGAAACAAAACAAGATGCCACTAGCTTTTCTTAGCACTTGCAATGTGCCAAGCACTGGGCTAGACACTTTCTCCTCACGTCCTTATTTCCTTTTCAAAACAAGTGAGTGACAAGCATCATTCTGCCCAGTGTTCAGATGAGACAACTAAGGTTCAAAGGGTCTCAGGACACTGCCCAGACTTAAGAGAGGCCATTTGGCATTGAGGTCAGCGCAGGGGCTCACAGGTCCGAACCACCAGCCGACTGTGTTGCTTACCTTCTCTGAGTCTTAGACCCTGAACATGGAGCCTGTCACAGCAAGTCGTTGGGAAGATTAAATGAGATGCTGTGTGTTTGGGGTTTAATGTGTGTCCGACACAGGGCAGGCACACGTTAAACAGTAGCAATCAAAAGCCCGTCTGTGTTTTGTTAGGGTTCAGGAGACAGGGGAGAAATTCTCTTTACATCTTGAACTAAACCAAAGCAATATTAGTCTGGCTGGGGGGACGGATGGATGCGTTGGTGAGCATTCATTAACAGCCTCCCCTGTGCGTGGTGAGTCCAGGCTCTGCTTCCAGCAGAGAGGCTGAGTGAGCCTCACACGCATTGAACGCTGGCTCCTGATTCCAAATCCAGGGTTGAGGAGATAGCCTTCCTGCCAACAGGTAGCTGACACAGAATCACTCTCATTTAGACACCATCTCCTGGCTTCCCAGTGTCATACTTTGTAAATTAATAGCGGTACTTGATCTGCTTAGTGCTGTATAATTTCAAACAATGTTCCCCTTTAAGGTATAAAACTTAAAAATGCTGTGGCTTTTTCCTGTGAGCTTCACATCCCCGCCAGGCAAATTAGGGACAGTTAGTTCCATCTGGCATCTGAGAAAACTAAGGATCACAGAGTGGAAGTGAGTCCCCCAAATTCTCCAGGCTGGTTGCTGGAAGTGTGGGGGCTGGAACTCTGAACCCCTAAAAATGGAATTCTCACCACCCCATCCAGGGCTGCCTCTCAAAAGGAGACATGGCTGACCCTGGCTGTGGGAACAGTGACATCTTGGAAGAGGCATCTTCCAGTAAGACTGGGACAGCACAGCTCAACATCGCGAGGCAAACTGTCTGATTTGCTGGGGACATAGGAACACGCCTGGGGACCCGCCCACATGCTAGCACCTTCCCAGAGACTGGACCTACCTCACTCGCAACCCCAAACACCAACTGAATGCAATACCAGGTAAGCCTGGAGAATAGGTCTGGGCTGTCCTAGAATCCCAGCTTCATAATTTTATTTACAATATGTGGGATGTGGGTCCGGCTCCAGTGCACCCTGTTTCTGGGGGTACCCTTTTCTAAAAATAGTTCCATTCATGTGTCAGACAGCTAGCAGATTTATTCCGGTCAGAACGCTGCCTTCCTTTCAAGTTCCTGTGCACATTCCTACGTGAAAAGAGAATAAAAATTTGTATAGGTGGTTTTAATTCTAATTGGCAATTGGCTGGGTAAAACCACGGTGGACTGCCAGGTTCCGGAGAGGACAGCTTATCCTCAGGGAGGGGGGCTGGGTGTCTACGCCCATTCTGCTGCTGCTGACTTGACTTGCGTGGCCACGAGTCATGCTTCTGACTACCTCTCATGTCTGCAGGGTGAGGGTCCTGGCATAAGATACTCTCCAGGTTTGCCTCTGGCCCTGGTATTGTATACATGGATACAAAGTTTCCAGCAGGCCCCTCACTGGGGACCCTTCAGAGCTCAGGTCCAGCCTGAAGGATCCTGGATGTTGCTGTTGGAAATAGCTTGGGGCCATTTGCTTCAGTGGTCAGTTGAATGTGACCCTTTAATGTCTGGGTCACATGGGCCCCAGACCCCCTCACATATCTGTCTATGTGGCTAGCTTAGCTGACCAACTGGCTGAGACAGCCATGCTGAGGAGGCCTGTCCTGGCGAGTCCCAGCTGGGACCCCCAATCCCTGTTAGAAGACATGAAATTAAGGCCAAATGAGGAAGATAAATCAGCCCCGTGCAAGGTGATGTCCCCCAGCCAGCCCCACTGAGCACCACCCTAGAGGTCAGTAGCCCAGCTGCCCTATGGTTCTAAAACAGTGCCGTCAATCAGAGCCCCGGGGGATGCCAGAGTCTCTCCAGTTTTCCCACCCAGGCAGGGGGAGACTTTCGTGTGACAACTTTCTGATTTCACATTTTAATTTTCAGGAATGAAATAAATTCTCTCCAGCCCTAGCTGTAACTGACTTTGGAGTTGTGACTTTGTCATGCAAATAGTTACTTGTGGACTTCTAGAAACCTGCCTCTTGGAGTGAAATTATGTACTTAGAGACTTCCGAAGCCATAGATTATTGTCCCAACAGAGCCTAACGATTCTCCGGGTGCCATTAGGGTATAACGTGAAAATGCATATTTAGAGGATGATTAAAAAGCAAACGAGCAAGCACAGGGGAAATTCCTTGTGGAATGTGATTATTAGGCTCATTTCGAGACCATTTTCTCATGTTAGGGATCTCATGAAACAGCCCCCCACCCCACCCATGCCCCTGAAGTGTCCCTGGGGGCCCCTGTGACAGGTTATACACAATCACAGACTCTGGCCTAAAGGAGGAGGAGAGACCCACCAGGGCCACCTCCTCTTGGAGGGAGTTTGCTGGCCACTTTGCTGCAGCCACCAAAGGGATCATGACTGTCCTCTCCAAAGAGCCAGGTGCATTTTCTGCAACGCCCCGCCCCCAATCCAGACCACCTTCACATCACATACCCTGGAAGCAGTAGAGTAAGGAACAGCTTCGGCAGCAAGTTCAGGGCTCTCACATCCAGGTGGGGAGCGCAGGGTCTTCAGTCTTTGGGAGGGTTTGAGGCCCTGGTTTCAGACACTGGGCTGCCTCTCAGATATTGCCAGTGTGCCTTTAGTCACTGTAACTCACACACACGTGAAATGTAGACACTAATATCAAATGTAATCCTGGAAATAAAAGAGCTCTGGAAACTGTAAAGGGCTGAAGAGCGAGACTTGTCATAACTCCTCTATGCTGTGTCTTGGTCTTGGTGAAAGCAAGTGCTTTCTGGCTGAGCTCCAGGTTCATCCCCTGCAGGGTGGCTGTCCATCAACCTCTCTGCCCCGTTTCCTTTTCGCTTCCACTGTCCTCAGCTCCAGTCAATTTCTGTGGGAAGGAGGCTCAGAAGATCCTTCTTACCTAATTTTTATTCCCACTGTCGTAATGGGTGGTAACCACACTGATTTCCTCGCGAGCCCACTTCTTTAGCGTGACAGTGGTACTTTAGTGTGACCAGAGAATTGGTTAGAGACACACTTTATGGAGCACTTGCTATGTTTTATGTCTCATTGAATATTTATGACAGCCCTGTGATTATTCTAACTTACTGATAAAACTAAAGCCCAGAGAAGTTAAGCAACTTGCCCAAGGTCACACAATTATTAGGTGACCGAATCCAGGACCTATCTACAAATTCCAGCTTTTAACCTTTAGAGTTCTAGGCCCTCTCCCGTGGGTTAGACGCAACAACCAGCTCTGGAGTGGGGTTCTTTGCAGCCTGTCCTGCTGGGTGCATCCCGTCTTTTCTGGGGAAAGCACATTCATCTTTGGTCTCTCCCTTAATCCCACATTCCTCCAGCCACTCCCTTTTCTTTCTTCAACCCTGGACAAACAACTGAGAATTGGCTCTTTTCGGCCTCCGTCCCAGAGTGCCTCCACCATTCTGACTCGCCTTTCAGTCTACCTCCCAACATAATGGCTCTTCCTAGATCGCCAGTGGCTTCCACGTCTCCAAATCCAGTGGGCATTTTAAAGTCCTCTTGCACCTCCATCCTGCCTGACGCACCTTTTCTCTTCATCTCCAGTGACAGTCACTGTTCAGGTTTTCCTCCAGAATCCCTAGGTGATCTCATGCATGCTGACCTTCGTTTCCTATCCACCCATGGGTCATCCTGCTAATTTTACAGTATCTTCACTAACACTGTAGGGCTGAAGGCTGTGTGTTCTGTCTCTGGAAAAGGTCCCACCCTCTCTGGACATCGCCCACTGGGCTCATCACAGGGTAGGGCACATAGAGTCACGACGAGCTCAAGGTCTCTCTGTTGAGCTCCATACCTGTATGTTCAACTGTCTGTTCAACGTCTCCTCTTGGATGTTTTAAAAGTACCCCAGCCCTGGCCAGCAGGGTGGCTCAGTTGGTTGGAGCTTTGTTAGTACACCAGAAGGTTTCGGGTTTGATCCCTGGTCAGGGCACATAGGGAGGCAGCCAATCGATGCTTCTCTCTCACATCGCTTTCAATCTCTCTCTCTCTCTCTCTCTCTCTCTCTCTCTCTTTCTCTCTCTCTCTCTCTCTCTTTCTCTCTCTCTCTCTCTCTTTTTCTCTCTCTCTCTCTCTCTCTCTCTCTCTCTCTCTCTCGTCAATAAAAACATATCCTAGGGTAAGGATTAACATACATCTATAATAAAAGTACCCCAAGCTCCACCTGCCTGCAGTTGAACTTGTGGCCTTCTTCGACAACGGTGACCTCCTTCCAGTGTTGTCTCCTAGACAGTGGCACCACCGTCCACCCAGCTGCACAGGGGAGAAGCTAAGGGTGTGTGGGGGCAGTTCCCTCCACTCCTGCTCCACAGTCAATCCATCCCTGCCACAGGTCGATTTCACCTCCCAATTAGCTATCACATTCACGCACTTCTCTCCTGCTCCTGCGCCTCAGTGCCCCCCCCAATGGGTCTGGCGGCCCCATCTCGTCCTGCTCAATCCAGTCCCCTCACCACGATTCTCATCGCTCCACATAGACCCCCACCCACACCCCCTTGAAAACATCTTTTTTTTTTTTTTTCTGTTGCTTTTGAGATCACTTCCCAAATCTGTGATATGGCCCTTGAGGCCACATCTACCCTCCAGCCTTGTCATACACACTCTTCCTCCTCCCTCTCTGAGCTCCAACCACATGGCCCATGGCCTCTCGGCCTCTCAGTCCCCAGAGCAGAGCACACCGTGCTCCCTACCTCCACAGTCCTGGAGCGTGCTCTCCCCTCTGTCCAGGACGTTCTCTCACAGCTCGCGCGCCCACCTCCCAGTCTTGGCCCCTTTGTGACTTTCTCTGACAGAACCGTGAGCCCCGCCTTCAGAGCCCTTCCTTGGTGTGTGAGCCCTGCCCGTGAGTGTGCCTGTTGACTGTCCCTGTCCTCCTCACCGGACTCTGCTCCAGGGAGTGGGCAGCCCGTCTGTCACAGTACCTGGCACGTCGCACGTGGTCCTCCACTCACTTCACAGATATTAGCGAGAGCCTGTCATGCTGTAGTCACTGTTCTGGGCTCTGGGGAAATGGGAGTGAACAGAACAGGCATGCGGTCGTATCCAAAGAACTCTCAGGGGTGCGGGTAAATGGTGCCTCGTGTGCCTTATTCCTATTCCCCCTTCCCAGGTCCTCCAGGAAGGACAGGAGTCCAGAGCCAGTCTGTGAGTGTCCAGCGGGAGGGAGGGGACGGGGTGAGTGGCGGCCTCCCCCTGTGGACATGGTCAAGTATTTTCCCAGGGCTTCTAAAGTGCAGCTTTGTTTTCTGACCTGTCCTTTCTTTCAGCCATTCTTGCCCAGAAGGCTTCTATTCTGACTCTGAATACCACCCCCTGCAGCACCCCCTGAAGCCCTCAGGGGTAACTTACCCCTCAGGGTTCCAGTGCTAGCTGGGCCCTCTCTGTCTCTATGCTCTGTGGTGTCTCATAGTGCAGGCTGGTGCCCTGGGACTCTCTGAAGCTCTCTGGGCTCAGCTTCCTCATCGGGAAAATGGGGATGACGACGCTCACCCATAGGTTGCTAAGGAAACTAAATGAAGTTATGTACATGAGGGTGCCCTGAGGCCTCATAGCCCTATACACATGGAAGGGTTCTGATTTTATGGTATTGTCACTTAACACTGTAGGGCTGCAGGCAGTGGGGTCTGTCTCCAAAGGAGGTCACACCCTCTCTGGTTGTCCACTGGGCTCAGCACAGGGCCCAGATGCAGAGTCAGGCAGAGCTCGGTGAGGGAACTGATAATAAAACTACCAGTGGGCACCACTTCGGCCCTGGGTTTCTCTGACTCCACTCCCCTGGGCCTCGCCCCTGATCCCAGCAAGGCTGCTGCCCTCGTCTGGCCACCCTCTCGAGGCTGTCTGGCCCATCTCCCCGTGGTCCTGGCCAAGGGGGCCCTGAGCCAGAGTATGGTGGGCAGAAAGAGGCACTGGTACAGGGCTGAGGCCACATCCTGAAATACTTTGGCCTAGAGTCTCCCAAGTTAAAAGTTTAATTCAATTATTAAAAGAACAATGCTTACTGTAGAAAATTTAGAAAATTCAGGTACATATAAAAAATCACCCATAATCCCATTATCTTAGATAACTTCTATAACATTTTGTGCTTCCTTTCAGTCTTTTTGAATGAAAATATCATAGATAATATAATAAAGTTATTTTATATGTGTCATATATTATATAACATAAATTATATTATATAAATATGTATAATGATATAATTAAAATTATTTTTAGATTATGTTTTATAGAGAGAGAGAGAGAAAGAGACTAATTTTGCTTTTTTCACTTAACATTCTATAGAGACTAATTTTGCTTTTTTCACTTAACATTCTATGGTGTTTATTTTCCAATGCCATTAAACTTCTTTAAAAACATTGTCCCTGTATTATCAATACTTTCTTTTCTAATCGATAGAGTAATTTTTGCTCAAAGCAGAAAAATGCGAATAAACAGAAATGTACAAAAGGAGAAGCAACCATGGCCCGTAATTCTCGTGGTCAAGGATGATGCAGTTGACACTTCGGTGCACGTCCTTGCCAAACCTTCTCTTTCGAAGCTGCAGTGTTGGGTTTGCTAACTTGGACGGCCATAGTTTCAAGGCCCGCAGGTTTTCTTCAGGGTATTGGTGAATATTTTTTCACTCCTCCTGTTCACAATAGCTGCAGCCCAGGGCGCCGTCTCGATTGCTCACCCGATGCCTGATGGGCAGACCTCAAGGGTCCTTCCATTTTTCTGTCATTATAAACAGCACGGTGATTAACAGCCTCCTAAGAAAATCTTTGTGTACAGCTGTGATTATTTCCCGGTACATTGCTGCCTTTACTCCTTTCCAGCACATTAAAGGAAGAGGCTTGTTGTAAAGGTGTGGGCAGACTTGACAGAATCAACAGGATGTGGGGCCCCAAAGAAGAGTCATGCTGGGAAGCCATAAGCTACCTGCCTCCGGCCTCAAGTGGTAGAGACAGGAAACACAAGTGAGACGCTGAGGCCGGGTGGGGGTGGGGTGGGGTGGGGCGGGGAGTGTGGGCAGAACGACCCGACCTCACTCTCCTCCTCCCTCTGGCCTGCTACCTCCCATTGGCCAAATGCACCTGGAAGCGAGAAGACAAAGGGGCCTGGGGGACGTGGTCCACCAAGGCAGGCAGGCTTCTGGAGCACAGAGCTGGGTGAGGGAGGCTCGGCAGAGGGTCTGGAGGGGCCAGCAGCATAGTTAGCACAGTGGCGACCCAGGAGAACCTTCTCCTGGGCATCTGCAGAGCTAGGGGGCTTCCCCTTCTGCCCATCCACAGGCAGGGAGCTGGATGCCACTCATCTGTCCGGAGAGCCTTCAGGGGTTAGGACAGGAGGCTGACAAGAGCCAGCCTCTGAGGGCTCCCCAGGACCTCCTCTGAGTGAGATATAGCTATTGTTTTCCCCACTTTATAGATGAGGAAACTGGGGCTCAGCAAGGTTAAAAATATCTTATTCCCACGGCTAGTAGAGGCGGATCTGGGATCTAAACCTGGGTCAGTGGCTCCAAATCCACCCCCTGGGACCCCTTGGGAGTCGGCAGGTCCCTGGTCTCAGTCAAGGATCAGTAGAAGACCCAGCATATCCACCTCCTCTCTGCCCACTCCTTCTGCTGCCACTCCCTTCACTGGGGACAAAAGGGAAGCCACACCCCCTCCCCAACCTGAAAGGGCGCCCTGCAAAGCCCTAAATTCTCCCCAGTTTTACTTCCTCTCTATCCCTCAGAAAATAAAAAGTGCTGAGTGTCTGCTGTTTTCCCTGAGTCTGCGCAGCAGAAATCTTCTCCTGGGCTCTGACCCTGGAAGTCTGCTTTCTGCCCAAAGCACATTTTTACAGCCAAGTTATTTCTGATTCTTTAAAAGCAAAATCAGAAGCAAAAAAAAAAAAAATGTCTGGAAGGAGCGGGCTCTGTTGTAATGTAATGTCTCAGCAAAAATCCCCAGCCGCTGGGCCCACGCTTGGCTCTTGTCCTGACCACAGGAGGCTGGGAGATGTCTTGAGCAGCATGTGGGGAGCTCAAGGCTACAGGCCGCCCCTGGCGCTTGAATTATTCCAGGAACATGATGGAGTGGAGTGGAGGTGATAGGATATTGAAAGGAGAGGAACATATAGCCAGGCAGAAGAATGGACAATTTACAGATCTGACTTTGAACTTGGGAGGGCCTCACTCTTCATTCTAAGTGAGGTGCTTACTCGGGCAGGTATCATGAAAATGCTGTGACTGTGGATTTGTATCTAAAATCACTAAGAGCCGTGTATGTGCATATGTGTGTGCATGGGTGTGTGGCACATGTGAAGTTATTAGGCCTGCTTGTGAGTGTGCCTTAATGAGACTATTGTGAGGGTTAATCCATGTTGGTCCCACTCACCTGTATATCTCCCTCAGGTGTGCTTCCTGGAGCGTGGGAAAAGACGTAAGTACAGTCAGAGACATGATCAGCTACTGGAAATAGAAACATTAGAGAAATATCTAGAAATATCTTCATAAATATGTCAGGATCCTTTTTTGGAGGCTCTGGCCTCTCAGCTCTTGGCCCTGGCATGTCTGGATTAGGGTCTTAATTATAGACTCTTCAGTCACAAATGCAGCTTAGATTCAATTATTAGGAAGGACTTATGGGCAGAAGACTGAACTTTTTGTTGAAGACACTCATTCCTCACTTCTGTAGCAGCGGCAGACCCGTCCAGCTGTCTTGCGTCTCCGCCTCGCACTTCCAATGCCACTTCCCCAGCTCAGTCTCTCCAGACTTCCCTGCCAGTGGCGGAGCCTTCGGTGGAGACGCAGGTCTGTAGACGTGCTGTCATCGGCAAATGTTCCTTCCAGACGGTCTGGACCTTACCCCCTCACCCTGCTCCCCCAAGTCTTCACCCCGCCCTGCCATGCCCCTGGTCCCTTGGCACTCCGGCTGGAACCCTGGTGAATGCTTCTGTCCTTGCTCAAGGTCAGCTCCGTCTCAGAACTGCTCCCCAACAGTAAGGATGATAAATGGCTGTTGTGGCCAGAGACTGGGGAGGTGACATTTCTCTAGCCTTCTAAGAATCCCCTGTGTGCCCGCTGTTGTTGTCCCGATCTTGTTTTTTTGATCATCCTTGCATCCTTGGGGGGGGGGGGCCCGAGGCCCTCTCTGCAAAGGCTACGCATCAATCCTGGGGAGACAGGTGGTGGGTTGGTGGTGGGGTATATGATATGGAAATTCTGGGGTGTCTGCCCTCAGCCTGCCTCCAAGCAGACAAGGAAACTGAGGACACTCGGACACTCAGCTTCCTTTTCTCTCCTTGTCCTGTTGTAAGTCATTTTTTCTGTTTCCCATACACACGATGTCCCTGTTCATCATCTGTAGCACCAGGGATTTGTTAGATGCTAGTGTGGTAATGGGTGACTCCCAGGAAAGGGGGAAATAGAGTGCTCAGACAGCTCCTGCTGGTAAGCAAAGCCAAGAGACTGGCTGGGGACAGGTGTCTGGATGGAATAGAGGGAAAACTCAGAGAACAGAGACTGTGGACTAGGAGAAAAGACCAGGAGAGATGTTGGAAGGAACAGGGATTGAGAAGGCCAACAATGTGGGCCCAGCTGGCCTGGAGGAGATGCTGGAAGAGAAGGGTGCAGGGGTCCTCATTGGGAGAGGAGTGGGGATTGATCTGCTGGTGAGGGTCAGAGTTAAGGACGTGCTGAAGGGGCTCTAAGGCTGGGACAAGGGGCAGAGGTAGTGGTAAAAATAAAAGGCAAACAGACTTCTGAGCAAGATGGACTAGTGGGAATGGCACCAGAAGGCTCTCCCTTTGGGGTGCCATGCATTCCTTTTCTCTTGGTTGCAAACCCCTTTCTGCAGAGTCAGGTAAGGGCCAATGCATCTGCTTGGTACTTCATAGTTTGCAAAGCCCTCTCACATTCAATAACCTTATACCAGCCCCTGGAGGCACATCAGGTATTAGAACTCTTACAATTAGAGAGGAGGAAGGCATGGAGTGATTTACTAGCTTCTCCAGTCCAGTCAGCAAGGAACTGATGATCTAGGACAATTAGTCAAATCTACCAAATAAGCACCTACTGTGTGCCAGGTGCTTTTTAGGTGCTGGGATTAGAGTCAGGAACCATATAGATGGAATTCATGATCACACATAAACTATCAGTAAGATACTTCTCAGTACGTATGAAGAAGATAAAATAGGTTAGTGTGAGGTGGTGGGAGAGCTTAGGGATGGGGCCCATTGACCAGAGTGGTCAGGGGAGGACTCTCTGTGGAGATGACACGTAAAATGAGATCTGAGTGATGAGGGGCAAGCGGGCAAAGATGAAATCAAGGTCTGAGCAGAAGGGATGGTAAGTGCAGAGAACCCAAGACTGGAATGGGTTACAGCCAGGGTGTCTGGAGCTTGCTGACCAAGGCAGGGCTGAGGGAAGACAAGGCTAGAGGGGTGGGCAGGGCTGAACCCTGAAGGACCTGCAGGCTGCAGTGTGGACCATGGTAGAGCAGCAGCCTCCAAAAGGTTTGAAAACAATTGATTGACTTGACCTATTCTGGTTTGGACAGATCCCTCTGGCTGCTCTGTGGAGGACAGACTGGAGGAGGCCAGCATTAGAGGGAGGAGATGAATTAGAAGATGAATGTGTGGTCCAGGTGAGAGAGCATATTGATTGGGGCCAGACAGTAGCAGTGGAGATGTGAGAAGGGGCAGAATTTGGGATCTTGGAGGTAGAGCCCACAAGACTTAGTGATGGATGGGACACTTGGTGTGAATCAAGAGCAGCTGGATGGGTGGACAGTGAGGCATTTTTGGAGATGCGAGAGGTTCTCAGGGGGGCAGATTTGGACTGAGAGGAAGGAATTTATTGTCCTGTTTGGTTCAGGATGCCTCAGTGGATCCCAAGTGCAGATGGCAAGTTGGTAGAGGGGTGTGCAATGGAAAGGTATGGGCTGGAAGGAAAATTTCAAGAGTTTTCATCAAACAGAAGGATGTGACTGGATATGATCCTCTGGGAAGAGCATGTAGACACAGGAGAGAAGAAGGCTGAGGACAGAGCCTGGGGCAATATGGTGACAGAGTTCTAAGAGCTGGCAAAGGAGCTGAAAAGTGGCAGCATGGGAGGGTGGGGGTAAACCAAGGGAGTGAGACCAATAGAGGTTGCAGGAAGGAGACAGGTTCAAGAGTGTTAAATGCCGTGAAGAGGTCAGATTAGGAGAAAACAGAAAATTGGCTGTGGGCTTTGAGATGTTGGGAAGTCATTTGGTGACCTTGACCAGAGCTTTTTCCACGGATGTGTGGGAACTGAAAGCCAAAGTTGAGGGGCGGTGGGTGTGGGAGGGTGAGGCAGCAGAGAGAGTACTAACTAGCAGACCTTTTGCTGGGGGGCAGGACAAGGAAACAGAGGGGCTGGAAGGCAATGTGAGGCCAAGGAAAGCTTTATTCCTTGAAGGTGTGAACTAGTGAGACATATTTGTCAGCAGGGATGACTCAAGGGGAGAGACAGTGAAGTTGCAGGGCACACAGGGAGTCACTGCAGGAGAAGGAGAAAGTCTTTGAGAAGATGAGATCAGATGAGGTCTTGTTCACAAGTAGATGGCTTGGTCCTAAAAACAGACAGGAACTTCTTTTCCATTTGAACAGAAAGGAAGGCAGAAAATGAGGATGCGGGTAGGTAGATGAACTAGGGGTAGGAAGAAGAGACAGGTCTCTGATTTTGTTCATTTTCCTATGAAGTATTAATATGTATTGAAGGTGTCATCTGGTGAGGGGGACAAGCAGATAAAATGGTAATTTGGGAAATGAGAGAAATTTTTGAAGTAATTTTCTCAGAGAGTTGGAAACTATATATCCTAGGGAGATGCAGAAACGTTAGCTGGCAGAGTTCAGAGGTATGCCCATCATGAATCTGAACCAGTCAACACAGTGTTGTGATGGTCTCCGGTGGGTCTGAGATAGCAGCCAGCTGATGGAAGGAATGCAGGTGCAAGTGGATGGTTGGGTTTAACCAGGACTGAGATTTTTCTAGATGAGAATCAAGAGGGAGACGGGGCCAAGGATGTCAAGAGTTCTAGGAAAAGGATAGTTTTTTAGCTGGTCCATGAAATCTGGGCTGAATAATGAAGAGGAAAAGAATAGTTTCTGTCAATAGTAAATAAGGTAAATGGAATCGGGAGGGCAGTCTCAGTAGGTGAGAGAATTGTTAGCGTTGGAGTGCTAGTGTTCTGTAGGGCATGGAAGTCAGACAAGAGGGACCCTTAAGGACCAGAATACAGCCCTGGCCAGGTGGCTCAGTTGGTTGGAGCATTATCCTATTCACCAAAAGGTTGCAGGTTCAATTCTCCGTCAGGGCACATACCAAGGTTGTGGGTTTCATCCCTGATCGGGACATATACAGGAGGCAGCTGGCTGATGTTTCTCTCCTAACACTGATGTTTCTCTCTCTCTCTCTCTCTCTCTCTCTCTCTCTCTCTCTCTCTTTCTGTCCCTCTCCCTTCCTCCCTCTTTAAAATCAATAAGCATATTCTTGGGTGAGGATTTTTAAAAAAAGAATTCAGAGGTGTGGTAGTTACTGGTGAGGATGAGGCCTAGGGTACGGTGAGGATGAGGATGAGGATGGGGGTCAGTGAGCGGACAGACCAGGTGTTGACAGGATTAACCTGCAGGGATACGGAGGATGTTGAGAACGGTGGCAGGAAGAGTGGTGGAGAGAGAGAGATAGTGAGCCAAGTTCTGAAGCTGTCCATTGGCGACTAATCTTTAATTCTTGGAATTTCAATGTCATCTCGTGATGTGGTTTTGAAACGATTGGGAAGAGTCTCCTGTTTACAGGAAGGAAGCATTCTGAGGCAGCTTGAGCAAACAGCAGCAGTGAAAGCATAGCTACTGTTGGAAATGGCACTGGGGGACACTGAGTCCCTTATTCTCTACTCTGAGGGCCTTGAGAGGGCGCCACAGAGCTTTCCATGGCACACAGCTAGAAAACCACTGATCGGATCCAACGCCCCTTATTTTACATTGTGAGGAACAAGAGTATTCCTTCTCCAAGGTCATCCTGGTTGTTAGGACAGAGACGAGAATGGACCCTGGGCCTCATCACTACAAAACTGCTTTCCTGTCCATGCTGTGCCTCCCGACCTTCCTAACACTCTGTGTTGCAAATGGCAGGACGGACCAGAGCACTAGCAGGGGGCTCCGCTCCAGCCCGTCTCAAGGGAGGTCCATTCCATTCTGTCTGGCCTTTCTCAGAACTGCAGGACAACACTGTCCTGTCCTTAGAGAAGGCTAGACTCAGGGGAAAGCTATGCCAGATGGCTGAGGGACTGACCCAGCCGCAGGGGCTGCCCTTGTGGGGCCAGATCAAGGTTTGAGTGTAACTGCAACCTGGGACTTGGCCATGGCTGGGCTCCTAGAGCCTTGGCTAGATTTGGGTGAGCCGGGATCAACCCATAGGCTGGAAGTCAGTACCCAAGGGTGAGGTCCGCATCCAGCTAAGTGGACTGTCCAAGTAAGACATCTGCACGGTGGAGAGGCAGAAGCGAGCTGCAAGGCAGTGGGATGGAAACCAGACTCCAAGGGACGGCAAGCAGGTGCAGGGCGGGACTATGAATGGGGGAGCACATGCCCTCCAGCAGGTTAGGGGTGTGGAGGCAAAGGGCAGTGATCAAAGCCAGTTGATGATCCTTTCATGGTTTTGAACCATCTGCTCGTGCATAGGTGAGCCCCACCTGGCCTGGGATGCAGAAAATAGTGTCTGTGCCCCTGGGAAGGGGCTCTTAATGGTTTAACAGGTTTCACCCAAACAAGGTAGAGTTCAACACAGACTCCATGTACAGTCGAGTTCAGGGAACTGGAGACCCAGGAAGGGAAACGGAGGCAGAGGGCCAGGGCGCACTGGCAGCCTCAGGGAGCATCTATACAGAGACACCCTTCCTATCTGTGACCCCAGTACGCAGAGGACTCCAAGGTTCCCCTGGGTCCCGAAGCCCTCTCCGTGCCCGCATGCCAGCGTGGCTCAGCTTGCTACTCGTCCCTGCCTAGGAAAAGCCTTCCCTGATCGCCTTGTCTGGAAGAGCCCCCCTGCGTTATTTCTTCATTCCTCTCCATCAACCTGCTTTATGCTTCCTTGAAGCACTTATTACTATCCGACGTCAGAGAACATATGTGTTTACTTGTTATTGTCCACCTTCTGTACTAGCACTAGACCAGGAGAGCCCCATGGCGGGAATTAGGTTTCCCCATTTGTTTGGACCCTGGGACAAGGGGCCGGCTTGACAGTGAACTGCGAGGGGGCCCTGTGGCCCTGCCCCCTCCTGCTTCTCCATCACTAAGGGCACAGTTGAGTAGCAGGTTCTCCTTTTGACACAGAAACAAACCCCTGCCCCGGCATCTTTTGTTCTACGGTTCTTCTTTGCCCGCCACCGGTAGGAACTGTGGTTCTCAATGCCAGAGTTTGGTAAAAAGGAAAGGGACTAATCAATTAAAAGTTACACAGATTTAGAATAATGGCGGAATGCGGCCGTTAAATCTCACTCCCTTTAGAAATGAAGATACACCCACAAACACACAGTCCTGCCCTCCCCACTTTGCCCAGTCAGGCCAGTCTCAGAACATGCCGGTCAGAAGTACCATCTGCCAGAAAAAGAAAAACGAAAGTCCATAGCGCACTTCTCCTGGTTCCTCCCGGTAACCTGCGCTCAGCTGGGCAGGGCTCCCTCGGTCCTCAGCAGCATCAGCTGTATCATCACAACCTCCAGTTCTTAATCCAGAACCATGTGGCACCTCCTCATGGCCCGCCAGCAACAGCCCTTTCACCTCCTTTTCTCCTGCATGGTCCGGCCAAGTACCACATTGCCCCCCATTGTCCCCCATAGTCCTGTATTGTCCCTGTCCCACATGGTGGCCTGCCTTTTTGTTTAAGTCCCAGCCTGGAATCTCCTCTGTAACCCCATTTCCTACTCCTCCCACAGTCAGCTACACCTGTTAGCACTCCCGTATTCTCTGCCTTTCTTGGCTGCCATAGTTAGTCCAGGCAGGCGTGGCCCTATGGCATGGAGCAAACCATCTCCCAGCTTTTGCTCAGGAGCTGTAATGGGGGGGTGGAGGGGAGGGTGGTGGCAGGGAGTGTCTCCCAGCTACATCATGGGCCAAAGTCTCGCCCATCTCCTTGGCCCAGGCAGATTATGAAGGTAGCCAGCTGTTGTTGATATGCAAAATAACTTTCAAACCCTGTGCTGCTGCTTTTCCCAGCCCCCCAAGCTAGCTTGCGTGGGGGTGCTGGGGCCTCTCAGCCTGCACCCTGCTCTGAACCTTGTTCTACACCCATGACACTTTGAATGCTTCAGGCTCTGGGCCTGGGCCTGGTTCTGGGTCTGCCAGAGGGGTCATCCCCCAGGCCCATCCAGCCCCTCCTGCCCAGGGGTCCTATGCCCGCTGCCCTGGGCCCCCAGCAGCAGTGGGGGTCCTGGCCGCCAGGGCATCTTGCTGTACTGCTGGTACATTCAACCCTCCCTGAGACCTGGGCCACTGCAGGCCCGAGGGCAGGTGAGCAGCTGGGCCCCTGGAATCTCCAGGCTTGTTATATCAAGGCCGATAAGCCTCAGTAAGTGGCTCTAAAGATAATCAATTGTTTTCAATCTAAGTGAAACAACTGACTCCAAGGAACCTCTATTTAAAAACCGCACACATAGGCCAGATCCATCTTTTGTTAAATTGTTGCACAGTCTGGTATGATTTGACCTGGCAGGTTCAATGTGCTTCGTGCTCAGGGCGGGAGAGGGGGCTGGGAGGGGAGCTGAGCAGGGACAATGGAGCAGGGGGAGTGTCAGGGTTAGAGGGGCAGCTGAGCAGGAAGGTGGGGAGGGTCTGGGGCAGATTCGGGGGGAGGGAACCTCACTAACTGGCCTCACCCCCCTTTGAGCCTCAGGCAAGGAGGTAAGGGCTCTCCTCCTGTGTGGAAATTCCTGCCCTAACCCCCTTCCTCCTTCTCTGCTTGCTGATCTGGGTCAGTGGCCTGGCTGGAAGGGCCCTTACATGGTAGGGTCTAAAGCCTTGATTTTCCAGAGAGGAAAACAGGCTCAAAGAGGGTAACCTGCTTACCCAAAATCACATAGCAAAACACCGGCAGAGTGGAGACCAGGCCCAGGACCCCAGAGGCCGACCTGTATTCTTTGTGTATGCAGCTGGGGAGGGCATCCTGTCTCTTCCCAAAGGCGGGGCACGTCCTTCTCCCTCCCTGCCCCCAGGCACTCCCTCCGATGGGCATCCAGGGAACATTGTGAAATGAGTGAAGATTGGGGTTCATGGGTTCCCGGGGAAAGGAGAGTTTGTGAGAGGGAATGGAGCCCCTCGAGCAGATGAGGCCGCTGAGAACAGAACAGCAGCAGTCTCTGAAGACACAAGGCAGACATGCCCCTCCTCTGCTCCAGATCCTGCAGTGGCTGCCCGGTTCACTGGGTAAAAGCCAAAGTGCTCGCCCTGGGCGCACGGCCCTGTACAATCCCACCCTGACGACTACTCCTCTCCCCTCCTGCCACCCTAGGACCACCTCGGTCTCCTTGCCGACCCTCCTTCACGCTGTGTACGTGCCACTGTTTTATAGGAGGGAGCCGTAGACTCTGAAGGAATCAGGACCTGAGGTGTCACTCAAGGCTGAGCGGGCGGGAGATCAGGCAGGAGATCAGGACAGGCAGGTAGCAGAGGGCCTGGAGGGCAGGAAGCATCCCACCCCAGGCAGGTGGGCAGCAGAGGGAACCTAATGTCCATTCTGGGAGCACGTGTCCAGCAGTGGGGTCATCTGATGTCCACGCTCTGGCAGGTATAGGCATGAGGGTGGCTTCTGAGGGGCCTGCAGCACCAATCATGGTGAGCTCTAGAAGGAAGGCAGAGGATGGGCAGTGTGGAGGGGGGTCCACGGGGCTGAGGGGGCCACAGTAGCAACGATTTCTCTTGTGTCAGTCTTGAGGGTATTACTCCTCAGTCCCAGTGAGGAGCATTTCTACAGAGTTCCTGCAGGTGACCTGTGGGGGCTGCGGCGGCTTTGGGGGTGTCTGTGATTGAACCCTGAGGCGAGGGCCGTAGACCTGCCAGTCCTTACTCTCTCCATGGGGCAGCTGCACCTCCCTGCCCCTGCCCCCCACCTCTCCACACCATTGGTGGCCGGAGGCCTGGACACAGTCATAAATAATAGTAATAACGAGAGAGTCTGTTCCAAGCGCAATGATTTTGTGAAATTACATTTTTGAAAAGGTTAATTCTTCCATCTCCCCACTTGTACCCCAATCTGGAGAGACAAATGTGAATTAATTGGCCCCATTTCCTCGCCGGCCTCCACAGAAGCTTGACAAGATTTTTGCTCCCTAGGGTTGGCTTCTGCTGCGGGCTGGCTGGCCACAGCGGAAGGGCCTCCTCCCTGCTGGAGCCAACTGACCTTCCTGCCTGGCCTGAGTGAGCTGGGGTCCTCCCTGCGCCCCCATACTGTTCCAGCCAAGAGCATGGCGCTGAGCCCAGCCATGCATTCACAGCTCACCGGGAAAATCCTGGCAGATGGAGGGGCACACAGGACGGGAGAAGGGGACCAAGAGACTGTGGAACATGGACTTGGAGGGGAGCATGCGGAGGAGCAGACAGGGGTGAGGGGGTATAAATGGGGGACTGGAGCTGGGGGTCCCCAGGTACGTACAGAGTGGGCAAGATGGGTGAGTCAGAGAGGGGAAGTGAATGGAGACCGATAGACAGACCTGGAGGAGGAGCCAGAAGCCAGTGGCTGAGCTCTTTTTCTGGGCCCTACTTTCCATCTTTTTATTTTTTATTATTATTTTCCCCTAAATCAGGCAGACATTGTGTGAGGGGGAGACATTTACCTCAATAGGAGGCAAGGAGGGTGGGGAAGGAGCATTTCCTGAGAGCTCTAAATGTGACTTGCGCCCCTCCCCACAGACAGCCCCTCATCACACTCGCAAGGCAGCTCTCAGCTGCCTCCCCTCCCCCATAGCCCCCAGGGCCCTCCTCCCCTCCCCCTCCTCCCCTGTCTTGGGTGTCTGGCCTCCTCCTCTGGGGTACAGCCTTCCTGCACCAGGTGCAACAGGGGTGGCATCAGCAGGCCTGCCTCCTGTCCCTGGCTCTGCCATTCTTGGCTGTGCCACCTCAGACAGGCACTGGCCCATTCTGAGCCTCAGTTTCCTGGAGTTAAGAGGTTGGGCAAGCTTCTTCTGAGTTCCCTTCTAACTCCGAAGCGTGGGGAGTATTTGAGTGGAGCTTAGAGGACAGGTGTGTTTTGTTGTTTTGTTGTGTGGTGGTTTTATTTTGGCTGGAAATCATCAGCGGTTTTCAAGTACAATGAAGCAGACCGGCAGGGGACATAGAGAGGACGGTGAGGTGGAGGCAGGCTGCGTGAGGGCGTCTGTCTGTCTGCCTCTGGGCGAGCTGTGAGATGTGTGTACCTGTGGTATAGGCATGTGTGCGGGGGAGGGGTATATGCTTGGTAAATATCTGTAGAAAGACCATGTTTACGTCAGGCTATGTGCTCCATGCTCTGTGGAACATTTACTCCAACTTTAAGAACAAAACGAAATTAACCCTACTCCATGCAACTGTCCACCAGCAGGTGCTTGCAGTGTGGCTTGAGTCAGTTCCCCTCCTTGGGTTTGCTTCTAACATCTATATTTGCTAGGGTGATCCCTGATCCTAGCTGTCTCCTAGCCCACCACCCTGAAGCCTCGAGGGATACAGATATGGACCTGCCTTCAGGAGGCAGAGAGGGTGAGACTCCTTCATACCAGGAGTGATTCACCTGTAGACCAGACCAGGGAGCTTGTGCATTAACTGGAATTACTGCTAATTCTCAGTGTGTACAGGGAGGAGGCATTAATTCCCCTTGCAGGTTGTAGAGATCAGGGAGAGCTTCCTGAAGGAAGAGACATTGAAACATAGATCATACTCTATGGGCCAGAGAAGGGCAGGCAAATGGTCTAGTCAAAGCAGCGAGTGCCAGGCAGGTGCACAGGGTGTGTGGGGATGGGTGGAGAGTTGGCCTAATATATGACTGTGACTCGGTTGGGTCTGAGATGAGACAGGTGCAGAAAAGTTTCTCATAGGAGATAAGGTCTGGAAGAGACACGGGTTTGTTTCAGTGGAGGAGGGGACAGCTTGGCAGAGAGGATGCTGGTGTCGGGAAGGAGTGGGACAGAGAGGAGAAGGAGGACAGGGTGTGGATAAGAAGGGGACAGGCAGGCCGCCAGCAGAGTGGGCCCTGCTGCCGAGTGGTGCAGAAGAAGGAAGGTCTGGGCTGGAGAGAAGATTGGGCTGCGGGCGGGGCCGAGACCAGCACTGATTTCCCGGCACCGGTGCCCTCCTGACAGGCGCTTTCCCTGTTTATTCCTGTTCAAAGAGCGGGGAAGACCTATTTCCCTCCCAAGAGCCTATTTATTCTGCTTTCTCATTTTCCAATCCAGTGACTTTATGGCCTTTTTTTTTTTTTTTTTGCTTCATCTCCCCAACAACAAGAGGAACCATTTCCTCTTCTTCTCGACCCTGAGCTGGGGCCTGCCATGCCCAGCCCTTACCGTGGGCACCAGCCAGATGGGTCTGGGGCCCCACTGTCCTCCCTAGGCCACTCAAGGCTAGGATTGGAGCCCACTCCAGAGCTGCGGCTGTGGAGCAAGTGGGTGCAGAGTGGGGTGGCCCTGACTGCTCACCCTCTCCCTCTCTCACAGCCCAGGAGCCATCAGGAGGAAGTAGAGATTGGAGGAGACAGGGAGAGGTTCAGAGGTAGAGAGATACAGGCAGCTGGGGAGGGGGGGTGGGACTCCCAATGCGGCGATGGATGGTGGGCCCGCAGGCCTCCTTTGTTTGCTCCTATCATATATCTTTCCACATTTGGAGTGTGATCCCTCACCCTAGCCGTTCCTTAATTCCACCACCCTTGCATTTGCTGCTGAAACCCACTGACTTCTTGCCATTATTTCATGGTTCCTTGGGCTCCCAACCATCCCTTTTCACCTTCGTCTTAACAAAAGTAAGAGGTCGTGCACCTTCCACAGCTATCTGCCCACCTCCCCCCCCTTCCGTGGACTTCGAGGGACATGTTCATTATACAGAGTCAGAGGGCAGGCTCCGTGGGGCTGCTATTGTCTGAGTGGAGGAAGCATGCAGGAGGAGCGGGCTCCAGGGGGGGAGTAAGAGCTCGTTGAAGGCCCTGTTATGTCTGGGATGCAGTGGAGATGCCCTGAGAGTTGAATTTTGAGTCTGGAGCTCAGGGTAAAGCCAGGCCTGGGCACGCACATACACTCAGGACTCGTGGGCATGGGATGGTATTTCCCCGAAGGAAAGGGCATAGATAAAAAAAAAATGAAAGGGCCAAGAATGGCCTTGAGCACTTCAATGTTTTGTTAACAGAACCAGCAAAAGAGACTGAGTGGGACAGGCCAGAGAGGAAGCCTGCGGTGCCTAAGGTCTCCCAGTGTCTTCCTAGTGTGCCTGGCCCCCGGTGGTCTTTGGGCCACTTCATATATTGGGTTTGTGTCCTCAGGGAACAGACCAGAAAGAATACAGACTGAATCAGAAGTCCAGCCCCAGCCCCAGCCAGTGTGGCTCAGTTGGTTGGCATGTCAATCCATAAACCGAAAGGTCATGGGTTCAATTCCCGGTCAGGGCGCACGCCTGGGTTTCCAGCTGGGTCCTAGGTTAGGGTGCCTATGAGAGGCAACCAGTCAACGTTTCTCTCCCTCTCCCTCCCTCCCTTCCCCTCTCTTTAAAAAATTAATGATGATGATGATGATGATAATAATAATATTAATATTAATAATAAAAGTCCCTCTCCAGCCCCTCCTGGCTGTGTAGCCTTGCACAACTCAATTGTACCTTGCCCCTCTTGAAGCACATTTCCTCCTTCTGCTGCAGAAAGTTCATAAAACCAACAAAATACCTGGCACCTGGTAGCCCTGCAGTAAATGTCAGCTCCCCTCCCCCTCCTCACTCTTCCTGAAATAAAACATTATGGCATGCATCATCTCAGAAGGAAGTCCTGCAGAGCTTGAGATATTTGTCTTTAAATACACTATCTTACACTTACCCACACTGACTCTCATCTGTCACTTTTCTGCCCACTCACACACACTCTTGTGGGGTTCTGTAGTGCATCCCTATTGGCTTGACATTTCACTTCCTCCAGAAACTTATTGCCATTTGCAGACTTCCAGCTCTTACTGTGTGCTCCCTCTTCCAGAGGCCTTATTACAATTTCAAACGAGGCGGCCCATCCCAACCATGGGGTGCTTCTCTTGGCCACTCTTTACACAGAGAAGTGTCTGGTAAGTCTTCCAACCTCTTGCACATTCCTAACCCAGGAACGGTGCCCCTGAGATGCCCTCCTGCCGCCCGGAGGCCCTCTGTAAGGACTCCTGTGCTCTGGGGCTCAAGGCTCCTACCCCTTTTAGAGGTGCACTCAGCATTTCCTACAGGGTTAGAAAGTGAAACTCATTAGTCCCTGGGTCCCAAGTCTGCTAAGATGACTCTTGTGGTGGCTGTAGTCTACCATGTGTTGCTCACCCTCTGTGGAGCAGACCCTATCCCATGCCCTGACCCCTCATTTGAGTTTAGGCCAGCTCCCACCACCTCCACCTGCATCTTTGAGAGCTTGTTTGGAGGTTCTAGCAGGGGAGCGCAGCTACTCGTATACCCTTGACCGAAGACGGGTCCTCTCCTCTAGTTGGGAAGGCCGTCCTCTTCGACCAAGCACGAAGCTTCGGGAGGGACGCACATGGATCGGTGAGGGAGGAAGGGGACACAGGCCTAGCCAGCCAGGTCAGCCGAATCAACCCTGGCGATCAATGGGGTGACAGATCAGATGGCCCTCACCTCCTCCACCTGCATCTTTGAGCTGAGAACCTCCCCTGGCCGCTGGAGCACACTCTGCCAGGGGAAGTACATGGGCCAGAAGTGCTGGGGAACTTAGCCTCTGGAGCAGCCCTCAGACTGCTCCCCACTCCTTGCGTCCACCCCCTTCTCCTGCATCTTCTCCACTTTCTTTTTCTCCCTCCCCCCATGGGTACTGCACTGCTGGGCAATGCCATCCCAGCACCCTCCCCACTCAGCAGGGGAGAACTCTAACGTGGGTCCTGCTCAGTCTCCCAGAGGTCCCAGTGGGGCTGAGCTCCACCTATCCACCGTTGGAACATCCTTGACAACACACCTTTTATTGGCTCCCTTCTCTCCCCTATCTGACATCTCCCGCCCCCTTCCCAGTATTTTTCAGGGACCACCTCCCAAATAAACTATGTGCTCTTGAATCTTTGTCTCCTTCTGGGGGAACTTAAACCAAGACATTCCAACTGGTCAACCCATGATCATCAAGTAACCTCTTCCAGCTCTGGTCAGCGGCCGGCCAGGTCCAAGACCTCGTGGGGCGCTGGTCAGGAGACTTCTCCTCTCGGTCAGGCCGTTTCTGAGCGGAAGACTTTGTCTTGTCACTACTGCATTGTTTGCTGATTTATCTCTGTCCAGGGAAGCAGGGCCCAGCTGCAGACAGCAAACATATTGAGTAAATTCCTAATGAACTGATTACTCAGCTTAGCATTTTAACTGCAGCATTACGCACCCTCTCACCCTCATAAACATGTGGAACTACTGAAGGGATTACGGCTTTTAGTCTGGCCACTATGTCACTGGGAAAAATTAATCTTGAGATTTAATCAAGGCCAAAACTACAAACTGCAGCTGGGAGGGGGCTTTTTCTGTCCGCGGTGCTCAGGAAATAGTAGGGAATTCATGGAGTCCTCGGACTTGGGAGTGACCTTGAGATGTCATCTGCTCCATCCTCCTATGCCTGGGTGCACACAGGCCTTCTTGGCCTGACGGTTGAAAGTTTTTCTAGACATGACCTGGCTGAGAAATACCCCTTTTGTGGAGAGAAGAGAAAACCCAAGGAGAAGTAGGTTGATGACCTTTCCTATACAAGGTTGGAGTGCAAGGCAGAGAGCAAAGGCAGGGTTTTGTTTATGCTTCGCCTCTTCTGTTAGTGGTTCACTGTGACCCTCAGATCCTCGCCTGGTGGCCAGGGCTACTTGACTCTGACTGTGCCTTCCCTGAGCTGTCTCACCTCTCCTGAACTCTGTCAGCTTCTGTGTGACCAGGTCGAGGAGTGAGTGTGGATGGCGGAGCCCATCTGGGCAACCCTCACCTGGGCAAGCTAGCCAGTGTGTGAGGGTTCGAGGGGTCTGCAAGGGTCCACTCCTGCAGGGCAGGGACCAGATGTTGTATGTCACGGTTCAAAGCCCATTGTCTTAGTTTGAATGCGCTCATCGGACCCCCCCAAAAACGGAATGTATTTATAAAATATCGCGTATTTATTCTTACATGTTTAAACGTCAGTCATCTTCAAAGTACTCTCTATTTGATGCAATACACCTATTGGAACTTTTTTTTCACTGCCTAAAACAGATTTGGAACTCGTCAATTTTGATGCCTTTTAGTGCTTCTGCTGTTTTGGGGTTTTTTTGTCTCACCTTTTGCACATCAGCAAAACATTTCCTTTTGAGGATTTTTTTCATCTGGAGAAACGACAACAAAACGAAATCACTCAGGGTGAGATCGGGTGAACAGGGAGGGTGGGGTGCAGGGGACCGTGCTGTTTTTGGTCCAAAGCTGCTGAACACTCAGTGGTGTGGGCAGGTGCGCTCATAAATCACCCGTCATGAAATGGGTAAACACGTTGAAAGAGTCCTCAAAGAATATTCACTGAAGCTGAACACAGCCTCTCACAACAACACCAGCTGGTGCATACTCACCTAGTGGAGGAAGGCTGTACTACAAGGGGCCCATTCCCCAGAAGATAATTCTGTCTTTTCGGGGGTCCCCCTTGTGTGATTGGTAAGAAGCAGCGGAGAACCATTCTCTGTGTTCAGTACCTGAGGGAGACATCCCAGAAGAAGGCCCAGGGAGAGCCCTGTGTGGCCCCAGAGAGCCCTTAAACTTGAAGGGCTCTCAAAGTCTGCCCTTAGGAGGCAGTCTTGGCTCATCCAAGCCTCATCACTACTAAGTAATGTCCAGACAGTTAGAAATGCAGCATCTTGGGCCCCACCTGGACCTCCTGAGTCAGAATCTGCTGTTTCCTTGCATCCCCACATGGTTGGTGTACCTGGCGCTGGCATAACCATCTGGAGAAGCTGCGGAGAGAGACACTCTGGACTCAGAGGTGGGACAGGATCCACTGAGGGGAGGGGCGCCCTCTGTCCTCAGTTTGGGCCTGCAGTTGAGCAGGTGAGAATTAGAGAGCAGCCAATAGCCAGGAAGTGGAGAAAAAAACTGATGAGCAGTAACTGGGCAGAGGCCTCTGGAAATGAGAGCTCTCAGCCAGGCCTGTCCTTCGACCTGTCACCACACTCTGTCCCTGTCAGGGCCCGCTGCCTGCCTGCTGGTAGATCCTTGCTCCTGGAAGGAGATTGCTTCCTTGACAGCGGCAGTTGGTGCAGCCTCAGTGCACAGAAGAGGGGGTGAGAGGGGGTGGCCAGCCCCCCAGGCCTCCAGAGCTGTCATGGGTAGGCAGGAAGCCTCTCACTTAACCCATTGGTAAAAGTGTCGCCAAAGGAAATGGAAAATTCTGTCAACTGTACATGCCGAGATGGCCTTACTGCTGGCAGAGAGAGGGGACAGAGATGACTGCCATCCTCTCTGAGCCGGCAACCTGACAGGCTTGGGAGAAGGGTGGTGGGAAAGGCTCTGTGGGTGACCTTGACCTTGAAACAATGATGCTTCCAGGGTTCAGATGCTCCTCAGGGGTATTTGGGATACCACAGCACTGTCTCAAGGATTACTGAGACCTGAGAAAGGAAGGGAAGGGAGGAAGGGAGGGGAGGGGGAGGGAGGGGAGGGGAGGGGCAGGGAAGGAAAGGAAAGGAAAGAGAAGGGAAGGGAAACCCTGCTGTGCCTCTGAGCTGCCAGGTGTCCCCTTCATTCTCCCCCTTGTGTCCCACATCACGGAAGTGCTGCTCCTCGCGTCCTGCTACCTCTGGCCTTGGGTCTCTGGGTATGAGACGGTGTGGTGATAGTAACACTGCATAGGAGTGATGTGATGATTCAGTGAGCTCATTTGCGGAGAACTTCTCAGAGTCTAGCACATTGTAAGCGCTCAGTCAATGGTGTCCATTGCCACTCTTGTCCTTGTGCTCTCATTGGTTTTCCACCAGAGGTCAAGGCTGTTCCTCCTGGAGACTGAGCATCTCCCATCTTACCTTTCCCAGAATTCTTGTGGTCCCAGGAAGAACAGGTGAACTCCAGGCAGAGGCTGTGAGGGTGCTGCTGGCTCTGCTGCTGCATCAGCAGGAAAGCCCAGGGAGGAAGGGGTGGAGAGGAGACAGAGCAGGAAGGGGAGGGGGTGGGCGGAGTGGAGAAGATGCAGGAGAAGGGGGTGGAAGCAGTGGGACCGAGAGATGGGAAGGAGCATGGCTCTAGCATCTCCCGTGTGTCTGGTGTTGACACATACTTCTCATTTATCCCCACAGTAACCCTCAAGGTAAATCTTAGTCACCCACTTTGCGAGTGAGGAAATTGAGGCTCTGAGCCATGAAGTAACTCGCCCAGGGCCAGGCTAACCAGTCTTCATAGATTCCTTCTTCTCAACCACCCAGAGCCTTCTGGGCTTTCGTGGAAGAAGAGAGGACCCCAAAGGCCAGACAAAAAGCCAGAGGAACAGAGGGCCAGAAGCTGCAGCAGGGACAGGGAGCTGGTTGTGGAGCGGATATGGCCCCTCCGGGCAGTTCAGTCATGTCGGGGCATCCCTGGCAGGCTTCTGCCACCCGGAGCTCATTACTGTCGCATACTTGCCTATGTGTTGGGTTCCTCTGAGGATATCCACCCTGGCCTCAGACATCTCTCACCCTGTCTGTGGCATCTGAGCCTGCCTGGCCAGGAGGGATGGGGGGAGGCTGATCCTGGGGACCGGCATGGGTTGGGGAGGCTCTGAGATGGATGGGACAAGGGTAAAGAAGTGGGCAGGAGGAAGGTAAAGTAGGGGAGGCTGTCAAGGCCGCTGGAGGGAGCTCAGCACTGACTTCAGAGGCTGGCAGGTGTTGCCATGGCAACCACAGACCAGTGACATCTTTGAAAAAGAAAAAGGACAAGCTTGGAGATTTTATTTGCTGCCTTCACACCCTTTGCCAAGAGGCGAAGTGGAGATTTGGGGAGGGCTGTGGAAGGCTGGGCAGGTGGGTGGGTGCACGTCAGAGCCAGGAGTCCCGGAGGAAATGGTGTGGTTCAACCCCCTAGGAAGGTGGTGGAGGCCCCAGCTTGTGGTCCTCAGGACCTCCAGGTCTCAGCATCCTCTCCTGATGCCAGTGCATCTATCCTCTGCCTTCCAGAACCCTGCTTCCAGAACCTGTTTTGAGAACTGAGATCCTCCATGGGATTCAGCATCCTGGTCTGGTTTCATGCAGGTCCTGCAAAGTGACCAGCAGAGAAAGCCTCTCAGACTTGGGCCGACCAGGAGGAGGCAATTTCAGAGGCCAAGAAGACTGCCAAGGTCCCGTCCTCCCCGCCCAGGCCTGAAAGCACTCCCTTCCCCTACGTGGCACTTGGCAAGCATTCAAGGGGCATATGGAATAAAGGTCCAGGCCCCAAAGGCACACTGCCTGCTTTACAACCCCAACGTCCCTTCTATCTGCTTGGACACGCTCGTTAACAACTCTGTGCCTCAGTTTCCCCACTGTGAAATGGAGACTATAATAATATTGACCTCACAGGGCTGTTGGCACAAGTAGTAAAAGAGTTAGTATAAGTAAAATGCTTAGAAAAGGCATTGCTCGGTCTGGCCTGGCTTCTGTATCTTCAACCTTGGGCTGTGGAACTGAGGCTTTGGATGGCAGGTTGTGGGACTGAGTTCCCAGCCACGCCACCTCCTGCCCCTGCTCACAGGGACCTCTCAGACCTGGGCACTGCCACCCTAGTCTCTCCAAAGGGCCTCCAGCACACTCCCCAGGTATCTGGAAGGGAGGGGAAGACAGTCCCCTCTCCTTAGGTCTGCCTTTCCAGGCTACCCTGGGCCTGGATGCATGCCTCCATTCTCTGGGCCTCAGTTTCTCCATGGTGCTTTCCATGTGCCGTGTCCAGGATTCTGAGAAAGATAAGTAAAAAAAAAATGGAAGCAAACCGACTTCGTTCCCCGGGGGAGGACCTGTCTGCCTTGATGAGAGTCTGAAGCAGAGACTGCTTTTCGGTGAGTAGGTTCCTTCCTTCCGAAGCCACGTTCTCAGAAGCCCTGTCTCCCCGAGCAGACCGAGACCTTGTCAGGGGCCCATCAGCCTCTGGTGACTCATCAAATTAGCATGGCGGCTGCAAAAACCATGTAAGTCTCTAGGAAGTTTCCCTGTGGATTTTTTTTCCCCCGGAATTTATTTTTTAACCTTCCCCCAGATATATGGATGAGATCATTTTAGGCTCCATCTTAGTTACTATGAATTGTAGAGTAGTTAGGTTTTGAAGGAAGTACCCAGTTAGCAGTCCGATATTCCTTTACATCACAAATGCCTACCACCTAGTGAGCCCTATGTCCTGCCAGGCCCCTTCTGAGACTAGGTTACATGCAGTATGGACAGCTCCCAATCACAGCTCTGCAGGGTAACTGTCTTATCCCTATTTCCAGGGGAGGAACGTGAGGCCCAGAGAGGGGAAGGGTCTCATTCAAAGTCGCACAGTGAGCTGGTCAAGAGTCAGGCTTCAAAGCTAAGACCACCCAACTCTGAGATGCTATTCCTAACTTAGAGGGCCGCCTGCACGGTAGGAGCCTGAACCCCTGGCCAGACAAGTGGGATTGAATCCCAGTTTTCTCAGCATGTGAAATTGCCTTTCAAACCTTTGTTTCCTCCCCTGAGAAGAGCAACAATAATACTCACCTGTTGCTGTTAAAATAAAATGAGTTAATATAAGCAAAGCTCTTAGAACAGAGCCTGGTACCCAGCAAGCACTAAATCAGTGTTTGCTTTTATCCTGTCTACTGAGCCATGGGGCTTCCATATATGGGAAGGGGAATAAATACATGTCTCTATCCAAACATCAATCCTCCAGTGTCCTTGCAACTTTCCTAGAAGCAGGCCTTTAAAAAACCATCCCAGGTTTTAAGCCAAAATGATATTCCTGAACTTACTTCACAGCAGCACAGATTCTGAGGGCCGGCAGGGACTCGCGTGGTGGAGAGAAGAGGACAGAGCCAGCTGTATCAGACTTAGACTTCAGGTTCCACCCTTTGCAGACGGGTACCCCTGGCACAGCCTTCAACTGCCCTGGAGCCCAGGGGGTGAGGACGGAGAGCCCGCAGCTGCTCCCCCAGGCCGGTCCTGCCACTAACTGCATTGGGTTCCCACTCTGAGTCCCAGCTTCCTTACCTGCAAATCGAGGGTGGAGCACCGTGTGGTTTTAGCAACAAAGACTCAGGTTTAGGGCCCCTCCCCCAGAGCACCCCTCAGGGTCTTGGGTGGCAGCACCAGATGCTCACAGCAGGAGGAGACAGGAGCTTGACTTCTAGAAATTCTAGAAAGTGAGAGCTAGAGAGGAGCGTAGAAAGTTACACTCCCCATTTTACAGTTGGGAAAACTGAGGCCCCTGTCAGGGGAAGTGACTCGTCCAATGTCAGGGGCGGGACTGGAATCCCTGTGTCCTGTCTCACAGGCAGACCCAGTGCCCTTGACACTGCAGCCGCTATCAGCTCAGGAGTCTGAAGTCTGACAGTCTCATCTGCGTTTTCACCACTTAGCCTGAGGACGGCAGAGCTTCCTAAGGGTGCTCCAGCACAAAGACCGAGCGACCCGTGTCCTAGTAATTGTAGTGATGATGAAGATGATCGCTGTAATTTATTGAACACTACGTGACAGGCATTACTCTGAGTGCTTTCCAGTCATTTATCCTGGGAGGTGGGGAACCATTCTCACCTCCCTTTGCAGCAAGAAAACTTCAGCACAGAGAAGTTAAGCAAGCTGCCCAAGGTGGACCAGCTGGTATGTGTAGGAATGTGGTCACGAGCCAAACAAAGTTCAAGAGTCTGCCCTTCAACTATTTGTCTTTATTGGCTTCTTAGAGTGTAATGTTTCTACATCTCCAGTCTGTAAGGGTCCAAGGAAGAAAACCGTGCTGCATTCAATTCAGTTTAACTCCATTAGTATGTTTGAGATCCAGTCTGTGATTAGTCAAAGACAATGTCTGGCTCCAAGTTAGAAGTATCTGCATGCAATAAATGTCAGGGTTGTCCTGTTACACACTGTACATGCGTGCATGTACACACGAATACACACGTACATGCATTAGGAAGGGCCACGAGCTGGTGGAGCAGGAAGCACCCTGAACAGAGCACCTCCCTCAGGGCCGGCCCGGCTGCTGTCTGGCTGAGGGATGTTCGGCTGGCTAATTTGCCAGCTCTGTGAGGAATGGAGGGATGTGAGGATGGGGCTGTGCCCACACTATTGGCCCCTGAATTTCCAGTTGTTCTCACTCCACAAATGAATGGACTATTTTCTTACTTCTGCTTTGTAGCTGTGTGACCTTGGGCCACTCACAACCTCTCTGTTCCTTAGTTTCCCCATTTATAAAATAAAAATGATAATTTTACCTGTTCATAGAGCTGTTGCATGGATTAAATGAATTAATGTGTAGAAGACATAGAGCTTGGTTCAGAGTAAATACACACAAATATTAACCATGATGCTAGTGATAACAGTGACAATATTATTATTATTTGTTGTTGTTTTTGGCCTGTAAAATGGGCCAAGTATAGCATTTACCTCCCAGAGTTCTTCTGGGGACCAAATAAAATGGTTGTACAGATATCGGCTCAACCCCAACTCAGGAGTTAGAAACGAAAGAAGGAAGGGTGTGTAGGGTGTGGGGACACCCTGCCACCCCACCCAGCAGGAAGAGGAGGGCAGCAGGGTGGGACTGGAGCCTGGCACAGCCGTGGACAGGACATTTTATCCCCTTGCGCCAGGTTATCACTGTGGCTTCCCGTCCTGCTGCTGCCACTTTGCATGTGTGACCCAGGCTGTCTCTGTAATTATCACACGGAGGAGAAGCTGCAACCAGGTTTACGATATTCATGGTTTGCTGCATCCGTGTTACATCCTGCGTGCGTGTAAACAACATCTTGTGGCATTGTCTGATAAATCAAATGTCTCTCCTTCCCGGGACTGGAGAGGAGCCTTGTGTCCGCGGAGAGGGGAGTGGGTGACTCACCACCTAGGCTGCTACAGAGCTTTGCGTGGAGCTCTTAGAGCAAAATGCTCTGGAAGGGACAAGAAGTAGAGGCTGTGCGGCTCCAGGTTGGGGTGTGTTTACCGGGAGGAGACGACAGGATGTGCCCACAGCTGGTCACTTAGATGGGACAGAGAGTCCTCTCGGAGGCGGACAGGGCATGAGCACTGTGCAGCCCAGGTGGGGATGCTGGCAGGTTGCTGGGACCTCAAGACTCATTTGTCCCCTAGTGCAAGCCCCTCTGCCCAGCCCACCACCAATCATCTGTTGGAAGAACCTGACGTATCAACTCAGCTATGCCCTCTGCTCGCTGTGTGACCTTGTGAGAGACACCTAATCTCTCTGGGTTTCGTTTTCCTCATGGGACCACAGAGAGGGTGAGAACTTGGTAGAAGACAGACAGCCGAATCGCACCAGTTCTAGGAGCCATGACCCTCTTCTTAGCACGGCTTCCAGGGGATCCCCTGATGCAGAAAACGAGCCAAAACCAAGACCTCACGAGAACAAAAGGGAGACAACTTGGATGAGAAAACCTACCAGCTAGATGAATGTTTTTCCACCCCCCTGATGATTAGAATCACCTGAAGAGCCTTTCAAACAGTGCTCAAAATTCTGATGCCGGCGCTCATTCCTAGAATTTCGGATGTAAATGACCTGCTGGAAGCCCAGGCGTTGGAGTTTGCAAAAGCTTCTCACACGTCTAACATGCAGCCAGGTCCAGAACCACTGACCTAGATAACCCATTCCCCCATCGTCAAGAGCTAAAGGCGATTTTAATATATGCAGATGGGGAGAGAGATGCCTGGGAACCAGACCTGAGACAGTCCTCGGGGTCCAGCTCAGCAGGCGAGAAGCAGGATGCTGACCCCGGCTCCCCTTCCCGCTGAGTGCAGAGTGGGCCCGCGAGGGGGGGGACACCCCACCAGGCCACCAATGACCCCAGAGGCCTGGGCTGGGCCCTGCTGTCAGGAGAGCCCAGCACGGCAACATAACAGCCAAGTAAAGCATGACAGGGCTGGTGTCATCTGTCTTTCAGAAGGTTGTGTACCAGGAACTCAGGGGAGCAGACAAGGGGAGAGATGGATTCCGTCTGGAAAGGTGAAGAAGGGCTTCTGCAGGAGGAGACTTGAGCTGAGGCCTTGAAGGGTGTGTACAGGGATCTCAGGTAGAAAACAGGCAAGCAGCAAGACTTGCAAGCAAGTACTTCAGAGCACCTGGCCTCGGGGCCGTCCTTGCTAACTCAGCATTCACGGGACCCCCTGTGTGCCCAGCTATGAATGGGCTTTGCAGGTGTGTATGGGAGAGGTGGTGCCCACAGGAGGGCAGAGCCCTGCCCTCAAGACTTACAGTGAAACTGGTACAAAGGGAATTTCAAGATGGTCCCATACAAAAAAAATTCCTAGCAGGGGGTCCTCATAGGCCTGTTGTCAAGGAAGTCTGCTTGAAAGAGGTGAGTCTGGAGGAGAGTATAGGCAGATAGGAGGCAGGTACCGTCTCAGGGGACCGGAAGAAGTCTGGGGAGGGGAGAGGCCTGCATATGTGAAGATCCAGCCCCTGGCAAGGCCAGAGTGTGGGCAGGGCAGGGAGGCCCCACGGGACCAGGGACAGGGCAGTAGCCTGGGCGGAGCAGCACCAGGCCGGGCTGGGGACAGGCAGTAAGGGGCACCAGAAGCGACATTGGGCCAGTTGGACTCATTCTGAATTTTTAAGGTTAAAGAAAACATTTTAATTTTTAATTTAGCCTGGATTATATTCCTGTTTATATGCAATCATAGCATATACTTTTTAATATTTTTTAATGGAGGAAGGAGCCTACCCAGGCGAACACGCCAAGGACCCAGGAGAGTCACAGTGGGGCACTGGGACAGCTCACTTGGCTGGGATTCTGAATCCCTGGATGGTCTTCTGAGTCCTACCTTTGATTAGCTGTGTGTTTTGGGAAAATCACCAGTGCTCTTTGAGTCTCAGTTTCCCCTTCTGCAACCTGGGAGCAGTAGACCCATCGCACAGGCAGCACGCCCCCGGGGGCACCGGCGACCTGGGAGACGTGCCGAGCTGCCCCTCGGGAATGTGCAGCACCCAGAATGGCTCACTGCAGTGAGGAGACCACAGCCCGAGAGGCGTGAAGCTGCTTTTTTAAGAAGCAGCTGAGTGAAATAATTCAGACAGAGAAAGACAAATACCTTTGATTTCAGTCATATGTACAATCTAAAAAAAAACCCGAACATACAGAACAAACCAGAAACAGACTCACAGATAATAAGTGACAGTGGTCCGAGAGGAGGGGGTGGGGGATGGGCAGCAAGGGGGAGGGGCCTGAGAAGTGCACACGGCCAGTTATAAATGAGTCAGTCAGGACGATGTGACTTGCGGCACAGGGAATACAGTCAATAGTATCGTCACAGCTCTGCACAGTGACAGGTGGTTACTAGCCTTCTTGTACTGATCGCCTAGCACACTATATAAATGTCAAATCGCTATGTTGTCCACCTGAAAAGAATATAATATTGTATGCCAACCATATGTTAATTAATAAAAAAAACAGCTGTGAAGAGAGCCTTAGTCTCTGCACTTGGGAAGGGATCAAGGACCCCTTGCTCAGCCCTGCCGCCCCATCCCCTACACCTCCATCAAATCTTCCTGATGACACAGAATCTCTCGGTTGCCAGTGCCAGTAACACTTTGTGCATCCCACCTGACCTGTGCGTACTCCTCGCCCCTTCCCGGCACCCCACCAGCCCCCAAGGACTGGAGCCCCTGTGTGCTCATTCCTAACCCTGGTCCCACGCACAGGGCTCAGCTTCCTGCAGAAGTCCACTACTGGTGACAGGCCAGTCTGCACTTGCCTGTGGGACCAAGAAGAAGCCCCAATTCCTTCCAGGGCCCCTTTCCCTCTAGGGCCCCTGCTGGGTTCACATCCTGGTGTCTGTTCCCTGCGAGGCCCCTTTGGCCCTGCTGTCCTCTCTGAGCAGTACAGTGAACAGCAGTCAGTCAAAGGCTGTCTTGCACTCAGTCTCAGCATGGGTGCCTGGGTCTCCAGCCCGGCCCAGCCCAGCCCAGCCCAGCCCAGGCACTGGCTTCCACAGGCTCCAGGGGACACACCGCCCTCTGGTGGCTCCTCCTCCATGTGTGGGCCACATGTGGCTATTCATTCCTGAAGCTCCAGACTCCAGCATCCATGACAGTGGAAGGCTAGCTGGGACCATCTCCACTACCGGCCATCCTGCCTCAGGATGATTGATGGGGCGCAATACTCATGTTTCTCAAACACCCAGAAGAACACGGGATCTCTCAGCATCATCTTCTCTTTTTAAGAAGCTGGGGCCAAGAGTATTTAGTGGGTTGAATAGTGTCCCCCAAGAGCTAAGTCCTCCCAGAACCTCAGCCTGTGACCTTGTTTGGAATAAGGCTTTTGAGATGAAATCACCCTGGGTTAAGTTTGGCCCTAAGCCCAAGGTGGGTGTTCTCATCAGAGGCAAAAAAAAGGCATCATTTCTTCATGTGTCACGTGACACAGAGAAGGCGGAGGCAGAAATTGGAGTGATGCAGTCACAGCAAAGGATCTCGAGGAACTGCTGGGAGCTAGAAGAGGCATGGAAGGGTTCTTCCCTGGGGTCTCCAGAGGGAGGACGGCGCTGCCTGCACACACCTTGGTTTCAGACTCCTGGCTTCCCGAACTGTGAGAGGATACATTTTTGTTGTATTAAGTCACCTGGTCCGTGACAATTTGGTGTGGCAGCCCCAGGAAACGAATACAGAAGAGTCATGACCGACCAGAAGTGCCTGGCTCTCCCTTTTCCAATTTAATCATTTCCCTCCCTTCACCTACTGTCCTGCCTGAGGACCCCATGTCTCAATTATGATCGACGATGGGACCATCTTGCATTTCTTGAGTGCCTGTTGTGTGCCAGGCAATAGCTGGAGTTTGCATCCCGGTGAGCTAGAAGGTCATGTGTGAGAGGCAGTGGGTGATGGTGATTAAGGGCATAGCAGATCCAGACAGCCACTTTCTAGTTCTACAACCCTGGGCAGGTGATTTAACCCCTCAGTGCCTCAGTTTCCTCCTCACCTTCTGGGCTGTCACGAGGATTAAATAAATTAGCGTGCATGACGACACCCTTGGCACCCTGCCTGGCACTCTGCAAGTATTGCCCATTGTCATTTCCCCGTGGCACAGGGGAGGGAACGGAGGCCCAGGTGGGATATGTCATGTTGCCCACACAGCTAGCAGATGGCTGGGCTGGAGTTTACACCCAGGTTTTTCTGCCTGTGAAGCAGTCACTTTGTAGTCTGACACAACTGTCTCCTTTTCAGGAGCTTTCCAGAGACTTGCCATTTAAGCTGAGAGGAAGCGTGTTACCTGAGATGCTTAACAGGTCTTCTTGCCAAGGGGTGGCAGCCAGGGGCTGATTGTCACTTTATAACCATCACTCCTGGCTACCACCTGGTAGAGAGCGGAGCCCTGGAGCAGGGTTGGGGCCCAGGAGATGTGCTTTCTCGAGGAGAAAGAAGGTAGAGGAGGGAACTGAAGGCATGGAACTGGGAAGATGAGATTTGAGCTGCCTGGGGAGGAAAAGAGGGAGATAGACTCAGAGGGGCAGGGATGGGCTAGGTGTGTGGTGCACGTCCTCTGGTGCACAGAGGGGACCTCTGCTCCAGAATCTCACCCAATGAGACCCGTTTCCATAAGAGCCTGAGAAACAGGTGCTTAAGAATCCGCTGGGGGATGCAGCCCAGAGTGAATGAAGGGTGTGAACTCCAGGGTGGGAAGAGACGGGAGATTCCAGGCCAAGGAGAATCGCAGTCATGGCAAACTGAGAGCCCATGAAAGTGAGGCTGGGGAACGACATGGTTCCTGCTGGCCAGCCTGCCGGGTGACCTGAAGGGTGGTGTGGGGAGCAGCCACCGACGGGCTGAGGCCGAGGGGGGAAGTGCTACCACTGTGTCAAGTGACGCGCAGACTGATGACATATGCAAGGCTCCCACAGGCTCTCCCTGGACCCGTGGGATGCAGGATCTCAAGTGATCTGTAACGCCAGTGTCCGGAGGAGGGAAGTCGAGTACGCGTGGACCGCCAGGCTCTTAGAGGCACAGCCTGTGTGTGCAGGGCAGGTACATTGGAAGCTGTGTGGGAAGTGAGAGGGAACTCTGCAGACCTTTTCCAAAGGCCACTTGGCAGGACCCCCCGGGAATCCTCACTAGACTATAAAAATGATCACAGTGGAGCCCCGCTCACTGTGCCCTGTGGCCCTTCCACTTCTGCTCAGTCACTGCTGTGGCCAACAGCTTGGGGTCTTCCGATGCAGCTCAGCGGGCAGAAAAGATTCAGGCAAGCAAGGTGTTGTTCTCAAGCTGCCAGAATAAATCCTCAGATTTCTGGTTTTCACGAAGACCTGCCTGCTAGGTCCCTGAGTCAGTGGAATCAACCAGTTGTTTTGACCCAGAGACACCCATCCAGCCCTGGGGAAAAAAAGAAACTAGAGAAATTGAAGGGGCTCCCAGAGGGAGGGCAGAGGGAAGACGGGGAGCAGGCAGGGAGGGGCAGGGGAGGGCAGGGAAGAACTGGTTTTTGTAACCACAATCTGATTTTCTTCGTCCTGTGTGTATGCACACATGTGCCGGGGTGCCCAGCCCACGTGTGGGGTGGGCATCCTCTCATACCTGTCGTTAGGTCCCTGTGACCACGCCCACCAGCACGTGGGATACTCGAGGACATGAGGTTCACTAAATAAACGTGAGTAAGTGGGCCCTACTGCTTTGGGTACTTGGGCACCCTCTTGCAGGCCTTGTCATACAGGGATGGGACCCCTGTTCCCCTCCCTCCTCCAAGCAAACCTATTTTGGCTGTGGGTGTGGGACAAGCCGTCCTGTCCTGAGCAACTCTCTTAATGTGACACAAAATGAAACAGCAGCCCTCTGAGGGGGTACTGTTGTTTTCATCTCCATTTATAGCAGTGGGGTGTCAATGAGCTGCCCCTGGCCACCACAGTAGCAGAGCAGGGACTTGAACCCAGTTCAGCTGCCTCCAGAATCTGGGATCTTGACTCCACACCACAACACCTGCCAGAGGGCAACACAGGTGTGTTAGGCGGAGATTTTAGCAGCCAGAGTAAGGCATCCTTAACAGAGCTCCCTGTGACAGCATCCCCGAGTCAGGACAGCCGCTGCGTTTGTTTGAATACACCCATGACAGGCTGCTCATTACTTTGCCAGGAGGCCAGACCCATCTTCCAACAGTTTGGATTTTTTGCAAAGTCACTTGGACACAGAGCCCAAAACTTGCCTCCTGGTACCCTCCTGCCCTGGCTCAGTCCTAGAGCTACTGAGAAGAAGTCCAGCCCTCTGGCTGATATCTTCAAATATTTGCTGAACAGCCCCATTCCTGCTCCTGAAGACTTGGGTTGCACAAGCGGGGTCCCCTGGCCCTTCTGTCCTTTCAGCTCCCATACCCCTCACTTGTCAGGCCCAGACCTGCTGGACGTGCTCTAGTTTGTCAATATCCTTCTCAGCCTGCTGTCAACAGGCTTGGGCAGGCCACTGTGGTGTGACCCTGCCACTTCTGGTCCTCAGCTTCCTCAGTAGGGTGAAGGGATGGATTAGGAAGCTCCTACACTATCCCCAGCTCTGACCCTCAAGGTAGTATCTGGGGTAAAGCCCCCACCCCTGTCCTGCCCCTATTTCTCATACTCCATCCTCCCCCACCCTTGGTGCTCGCTTGAGGTAGACTCCAGGCCGGGCAGGTGCAACTGTCAGAGCTGAGCAGTGGGAGCAAGAGCAGATGGTGCAGGGGTCAAGCCTGGGAGCTGGGGTGGGGTGGGGAGGTCATCCGCAGGCTGGGAGCGTCTGGCTGCTCAGCCTTCTAATTTTCTCTCTCTCTCCCCCTCAGGGAATTCTTCTGGAAGCAGGCAGGAAACAGCCTCTTAAATTATTCATTCAATCAAAACCTCCTGGCACCATTTCGCTGTTGGTTTCTGTTTCATGGGGCAGTGGTGGGGGGGCGGTATCGTGCTGGCTTAGATGCTCGCCCACTCCGTGATTGCCCCTTTCGCAGGCCTACATGCCTCAGGGGCCCAGCTGGCTGCCTCACGCAAGTCCTAAGTGGGGTTCTGCAGGGAAGATGGGGGGGCGTGGTGAGTGAGGGCACTGAAGTCCAGACACACACATCAGATGCCAAGGGGCCCATGGTCACCACTTTGACTGCGTAGAAAGAAAATTGCCAGCTGTTAGGCTGTTCTTGGTAAGAATCCAGAAGGAAGGGGCTGGCTCTGGGGTGACAAGTCTGTAAGGCAGGTGGACACTGTGGCAGGTGGGGACCCAGCTTCAAGTAGATGACTCACCCCCAGAATTTACTAAAGAGATGAGTGAAGGGACTTCTTGCAGAGAGAGGCATGGACAGGGGAGGTGGTTCCAATAGGGGCTGGTGCCCTCTGGGGGCACTAGAAGGCAAGAGGCAGTTACTATTTCTGGGGCCAGCAGAGCAGGGGGGCAGAGGTACCAGGGGAACGGCTGCCAGCAAGAGGGGCCGTGGCCACAGAAAGCAGATACTGCCAGAACTGCCATGCAGCAGGTGCATTGTCAGGGCAGTGGGAGAAATGCCCCGACCTCACTCTCCTGCAGCTGGTCCTCCAGTCTCCTGTGGGAGCCTCGCAGTGGCCAAACCCTGAAAGCCAGTGGGAAGGGAAGGGAAGGGAAGGAAAGGGAAGGGGCGTCTGAGAAATGCAATCACTAGGGCCCAGCCCCCAGGGGTCAGAGCAGGGCAGAGGATGGGTTGGAGATGAGGCGGACTCATGGGGAGTCAACAGCAGGAACGTCAAAGATGATGGTTGTATCCGCTTCCTGGGGCTGCTGTAATAAATTACCCCGTACGGGGGGGGGGGGGGGGGGTGCTGAGCACAGCAGAAAGGTGTTCCCTCGCAGTTCCGGAGGCCAGCAGTCTGAGGCCAAGGCGCTGGGGTGGCGCTCCCCCCAGCCGCTTCTGGGGGCTCTGGGCATCCGTTGGTTTGTGGCTGCGTAGCTCCAATCTCTGCCTCCTCCGTCTTCACTTGGCCATCTCCCCTGTGTCTTTGTATCCTCTCCTCTTATGTCTCTTATAAGGACACTTGTCACTGTATTTTGGGCCCACCAGGGTAATCCAGGCTGATTTTGTTACCTGAACTGAATTATATCTTCCAAGACCCTTTATTCAAATGAGGCCCCTTTTATAGGTTCTGAGGGTTAGGGAGGTGGACTTATTTGTGGGGGGCTCACTACAATGGTTACATCAGGTAAGTTCTTGTCCCTCCTTAGTGTCCCCTACACATAGCACCTCAGTGCACTTCTAAATTGGCCAGGAAGGAAGGCAGGCTGGCATTATTTCCACTTAGAGATGAAACCAGAGAGGAGGAGAATATACCAGAGAGGCTGGGGAGTAGCAGAGGCGGACTGGGCGCAGGGGAGAGTGGCTTTCTCGTATCATGTCCCCGTCCCCCCACCCCAGCCACTTGGTCCACTCCTCCATTAGCATTAGTTTCTCTGCATGGTTTTTTCCTCTTTAAGGTACCGAGACCTGGTTTAATATCACACCTCATTGGGGTCACGTGACCCATTTTTAAATTTGGATATTTAGTTAGTTTTCTTTAGTCATGGAATCAGTATGTACAAATTCACCACTCCCAAAACAGCTTGACCATACCTACATCTGAGCTCAGTGCCCCCTCATCCCACACTCCTTCCCCCGAAATCTGCACCCCCATCACTGAACCCTGGCTGTATTCCTTTGCTCTCCTTTCTAGGGCGTTTATCACATACTTTTCTTACCATGTTTTCTTTCTTAAATTATGAATATTTCAGGCATACAGAAAGGCATGGAAAACAGTGTACTGATACCTGCTTTGCTGTGTTTTAAATAAACAAATAATTCTTGAGCACCTACTTTGGAGCCAGACTCTGTGCTGGGCACAGATTGCAGAGGTGGCCAAGGCAAGTCCCTCAGCCAGAGAGGCTGGGACCTATAAAGAGGGGGTTACAGGGCCTCCCAGTGTTGGGGGAAGGGAAGAAGGGCAGTGGGGTGAGGACTGTGAATCCCTGCCCCCAACATGGTCTGGCTCAGAGCAAGTGCTCAGTAGCCACTCACGGATTTAATGAGAAGAGTTTTTGGAACAGACAGGAAACATCCATTCCAGCTCAGTAGGGCCCATGGCCCTGGATTTGGGGTTGGATGGGCGGGGGGGTTGTAAGGCAGCCCTCGCCCTGGTCGGGTTCAGGGGACTCATTCCCTAATGAGCCCAATACATGTCTCTCCACGTTGCGACACTGTTTTGAGACAGATGCTCTGTCAATGCTCTCTGTCTCCTCTCACTAAGGGCTCCCTAAGGCCAGGTTTGGGGTTCTGAGGTCAGGGACTGAGTGTCCCACATCAGAGTTGGAGATTTCTGAAGCAGAGGCTGTGTGCCCTTGTTAGGCTGGGGGCTGCCTATGGCAGGGACTAGGTCCTTTCCACTGTAGTAGGAGAGACCATAAGCCAGGTCTGATGCCCCTTTTAGACGGGGGCATCCTGGGGTTCAGGTGTCTTTCATGGGATAGATCTTGAAATCAAAGGCTGTTTCCCCGCTTTGACTAGGAGTCCTCTAAAGACAGAGGCTGTATCTCCCCCCTCAGACTGGGAAATCCTTGAGGCCGGGGTGGTTTATCTTCCATTGGAACCTTCCAAGGTCAGAGCTGTCTCCTTCCCATTGCACATAGAGACTGCACTTTTCCCTGAGTGCTTCCGGGGAGAGGAGTCAGCCGCCACCTACCTCTTGCCCCTGAGATGTGCTTGATCGATATGCAAACTCTCTGAGATGTCTTTGTTTTCTCTTGTTACCACTCAACCTGGAGATAACTCACCTGCAAAACCCCTGTTGCATCACCTGGACTTTGCCAGAAGTCACTTACTGAGTCCCCCAGACACTGTGTCTCCCTCCAGGTCTGAGCAGTGAGACATGAGTGTGGTCTGACTTCAGCGGGGAGCAGTCGCAGGAGGGGGTATCATGTCCTCTAATCCAGGTTTCGATCCTAGTTCAGAACCTGCTACTGTCTGAAGGCTGAGCCTGGCCTCTGGGGACCCAGGCAGCTGGGCCTGCCCCAAATGGGATCAGAGGAAGCTCTTCCCCTCAGCTCATTGGTGATATTGTTACAGAAAGGACCCATATGGGGGTGGGGGACAATATGCTATTACTGAATGGACCCCCTTTTCTCCTGGGTTCCCCCTGTACCAAATTCGCCTTGCCCGCCACCAGGGAATGACGTCTCTCAATGTCAGAGATTGGTGAAAAGGAAAGGAATTATTTATTCAAAGGTTGTTCAGACTTAGAGTAATGACTTAGCGTCTTCATTAAGACCCCAAAGTCCCTTAAAACACAAACACACATTCCTTCCTTCCCCCCTTTGCCCAGTTAGGGGTACCATATCTCAGGAAAAGAAATAGAAGTCCATGGCTCAGGTAGCCCCTGGTTCTTCCCAGTAAACTGTGCTTGGCTGGCAGGCCTCCCTCGGTTCCCAGCACCATCAGCTGTGTCGCCGCTGCGATCTCCTGTTAATCCAAAACCAGGTGGCACCTTCTCATGGCCCACCAGCAAGAGTTCTTTCACCCCTTTTCCTCCCAGGAAGGTCTCTCCTGCTCCCTAAGCCATGTGGCAAAAGGGAGCGCCCCAAAGCCGCATGGCCCCCACTTAGCATGGCTGCCACACCTCAGTTGAAATCCCAGCGCCAGTCTTCCTCTGCAGCCCCACTTCCGACTCCTCCCACAATCAGTTACACCTGCCAGCATTCCCTTATTTTTTTTCCAAGGTTTTCTTGGTGCCATAGTAAGTGTGGGCAGGCGTGGCCCTGAGGTGTGGAGCCAATCATCTCCAAGCTGTCACACAGGCTTTGCTGTAACCAGAGGGAGTTGCCTCCCAGTTACATCTTGGGTGGAAGTCACTCCCATCCCCCTGGCTCAAAGCATGGCCACAGCTATTTAACATATCTATGAAGCCAGTTAAAGGTTATAGATATGTTAAATGACCGTGCCAGGGGTTAGCTGCACAGCTGTTGCTATGCAAAACAGCTCTGAATGGCCCTGCTCCATGGGTCCCTTCCCCCAGCTCAGGCTTGTGGGGGTGAGGGCATCCTATATGTATTTTTTAATATTTCCTGGACACCCTGAGTTCTGGACCCCATTACAAATCCCTATTTGGGGACCCCCTGTATCCATATCAAAGAAAGAGCATCAGGGACTTAGAAAGGTGGCAGATGAGAGGGGAAGATGGCCTTACTTGGGGACCACACACACACACACACACACACACACACACACAATGATGATGATGATGATGATGATAATCATCATCATCTCATTCAAATTTCCAAATACTGAGAGAAGTACAACACATGTTGTCTTGATTTTGCAAATGAGAAAACTAAGGGAGAGACAGGTGGCTGCCTGGGGTGATGTGGGTGGGGTGGTAAAGCAGAAGGTGTCAGAGTACGTTCTCCCTATAAATCCCATGCTGTGTCCAGTCCAAGACCTGTGGCTTTGCCCCCTAGAGGGAGCAATCCTCATAGATTCTGGAGTAGGGTCCTCTCCTGTGTCCACACGACCTCACGGTGGAGACACCCGCTCATACAGGGTTTTGTTCAATTGGCATCTGCCAGGTGGAGTCCCACTCCCCCGTTACATCAGGGGCTCCTTGGAGATGAGCCTGAGACTCCTCCTTCAGCCTGGGAACTCCCCAGTGCAGAGCTCCGTTTCCCCTTCCGGGTCCTTCCCCAGAAAAGGGGTAAATCACAGAAGCACATCTGACTGTACTGGCAAGACTTTTACTTGGTGTATTTGTAGGTTCCAGTTTTCCCTCCACGTGGCCTTGCTGCCTGCTCCTTGGGGTGGTCTGGTCATCTTGTCTTATGGCCATAAAATCCCCAAACTTGAGATTTGAATAGGCCTACATAGGTCACCTCATTCATTATAGCTCCCATTCAAGATGGCTTATAGGGGGAGCTAATTTCTCAGCATTTCTGGCCCGTCCACCCTGCCCAGTGAGCTCCTACAGCCAGAGAAAGCCTTTAGGCAAAGTTGCAGACCCTTGGCGTCGCATGCCATCAGTATGCATGGTCTTGACCTTAAAGGAACAGCCAGCAAAATGGCTTTATTCAGGAACAACAAAGAGTTGCAATTTGGGACGTACAGTCAAATGGCGAACCCTGAGTCAAGAGAAGCAAAGGAGAGGACTGCTCTTCTACAGACTTGGGCTGGGGGGGGGGGGGCTGTTGTAAGGAAGGAGTCCATTGGAGGAAACTGAAAGTTAGAAGTCTAGGGACTTCTAGCTGTGTTTATAGATAAAATACTATTACCTGTATTATAGATAAAATACTAGGACAAAGTATGACTTTGAGTGACAAAAAAATCCAAATTGGACGACAGAATTTTATTTTCATCTTACATTTAAAACCAGACTAAGGCCCTGGATGGTGTGGCTCAGTGGATTGAGCGCCAGCCTGTGAACCAAAGGGTCACTGGTTCAATTCCCAGTCAGGGCACATGCCTGGGTTGCAGGTCAGGTCCCCAGTAGGGGATGTGCGAGAGGCAGGCACACATTGATGTCTCTCTCCCTCTCTTTCTCCCTCCCTTTCCCTCTGTCTAAAATAAATAAATAAAATCTTTAAAAAAAAAAAAAAAAAAAGGTCCTTCTACCTTGTTACCCTGCTGGGTATGGCCTCCATTTCCAAATTCACCTCATGGTCTAAGATGGCCAGTGCAGCTCCAGCTATCACATTCACATCCCAGCTAGCAGGAAGGAAAAGAGGGAAGGGCCCAACTGTTCCTGTAAAGACACTTACTAAGTTGCCCATATCTTTGCCACTTTCACTTCACTGGTCAGATGTCGTCACATGGCCAAACCTAGTCGCAACAAAGGCTGGAAAATCTTGTTTTTCTGGAAGGCATGTGCCCAGCCACAATTCTGTTGCTGCAAGAAAAGGACACAGTGGACTATAGGCAACTGGTCGTGATGAGGAACGGTGGATGTGTGCATTGTGTCCAGACCGGCCTAGCTTCGTTCGCTCTTAGATGTCACTTTGGGCACCTCCTCTGAGCACTGGTACCTTTATCCGTAAACAGAGACATAGGATTCTTGTGAGGGTTCAATGAGATAATGGACATAAAAATCTGTAAATTGTAAAATGCAGTTATTTGTGAGGTATTACTGCGATTGTGTTCATTGTGGTTCCATTTATGAGTCAGAATTGCTTTACAAGGAAGGACTAAATGAGATGCACAGTAAAAAAACAAACAAACAAACAAACAAACCCCCATGAGATAGAAGAAGGAAAAGAAGTTGTACCTGGAGTCCTACAAGAGAGCAAGGAGGAATTTCCATAGCTTCCTTTGCATTCCACACACTCCTACGTGCAGCCCTCCTGGGGCTCTCCTGCATTCCTCGTCTGAGCTCTCCTACGCTTCTCTCCTTGGACCAAGACAGGGTCAAGAACCCAACACAGGGCAACCATCCCCGATTCATTGCTTAGGCCCTGTTCTCCTCTTCTTTGGCAATGCAATTGTTTCTTGTTTTAGCCGAGCTACCTGCAGTTCTTCAGAGTAATTATTGCTCTATCAGTACAACTGAAACGTTTTAATTTCACAAGAGTATGTGCACATCTTATGTTTTGCATTTGCTCAGCCTTAATCAATACTGTAACAGAATTTAAAGGTCCCAGCAAGACTTGTGATCTTACCTAAGCTAATAAAAACTAAGTCTACACAACCACAGCAAGACCTTAGGAACGCACTTGAGGATAGCTGGTGCCCACATTTGTTCTGTCTTACACCACATTTTCTCTAGTTTATTCAGGTACTGACTGAAAGAATGGTTTTAAAAATATACGTAGGCAGGGACAGTCTATCATTATACTACCGTTGAAGGTTTTGTGTTGTGTTCTTCCATGTCACCAGAATTACGTTAAATGTCAACCCCGACCCTGGTGATCAATCGGTAATCTTCCTCGCCTCTCCTGCTTTATTTTTCTCTTCAGCACTTACCACCTTCTATTATGTTGGTCATTTGTTTATCTCATTTATTCTCCGTCTCCCCAAACCAGAATATGGACTCTGTGAAGGCAGGATTTTTCTTGGAGGGGGGGTGAGGGGGTCTGGTTTACTTAGTGCTGTATTCCCAGGGCCTAGAACAGTGCCTGGCATTGTTCTACAGTGGTTGAAGCTCAACAAATTATTTGCTACAGGAAGGAATAAAATCACCTGGTACAATTGTTGTACTACAGTGTGTATAATTTCCAGTGTCATTTTGGCTCTAAAATTCTGTGTTTCCAGATGCTTGGTATATGCTCCCTGATTAAATAAATGGACCAATCAAATGTTCCATTACTATGATGGAAAGTAATGTTACTCCATCCAATAGCCCCATCCCCTCTTCCCTAGCTATTCCACAAACCCAGCTGGCCAGAAGGAAGAAAGCATGAAGAACAGGCATATATTCTCGGCCCTTATCTCTCTAGCACACAGCCAATTTTTAAAATAGCATTTAATGACCATTGCATAAAGATGTCACTGCATCAGCGCTGTCCCCAATAGCTGGGAGACTATGAGGTCTCCTTGTCTTTCTGTGGTGAGCAGTCCCAGGGATCACGGGGGCGGGGGGGGGGGGGGCTTCCAGGGCTGGTTTACCTATTTCATTTCTCACCCAAACTCCTGGATAAGGTATTCTGTTAAATGCACCCTCTCCCTTATAGGTCTCTGCTATGGTAATGATCTTGCTACACAAGCCAGACAATTAGAGGTAATTGGGATAATCGGCATTTATTATGGCAATTTGCATTTCTACAGCAGGCAGCACGGAACTCACCACCCAGATTGGGAATGTGCTATTTGGATCTGGGTTGAATTGGCTCTCCAGTGTAACACACACTTTAGACCCCACAGGGTCTCCCCCTCCTTTGCTCACAGGAGGTCCTTGGGGCTGCTGTTAAGGTGTGAGTCCCACCATCCAATCAGAGGGGAGCATACAAAATACAGTCTCGGAATTAGGACAGCATCTTTTTCATCATCTGGGGCCTGGGGAAAAATCTGCCGCCTGGAAGGAGCCCTGGGTCTGTGGTCAGTCCCCTGGTGACTGATTTTTTGCTACATTGAACAGATATTTGGCTTCCTTGACAGAATTGCTTTACCATCTCTGCTGAGTAACTCAAAGCTCAAGCCTGCTGTTGGTAGAAACCTAAGCAAGGGAGCCCCTGTGATGGAACTTCACACAGGGGCTTTAGGAGTGGCGCCTGCTCCTGTCTGCAGCTGCCTGCTCTGGTGTGGACACTTCCCTTGCGCCCAGCTCCGCTGGCACACGCTTGTCCATTTCATGAGTGTTATGCACTGATTATAACTGTCAGCTTGCCCCCGCAGCTTCCTAGGTTGGGATCTCTTCTCCACCAGTGGCTAACTGGGTGACCACGAGTTGCTTACCTTCTGTGTCCTGCAGTGTCCTCCTCATTAAAGCAGAGGTAATCATAGCCCCTGATTCATAGGGTTGACACAAGAATCAAGTGAGATCATGCATCTGAGTCCCCTAGCAGAATGCCCCAGACAAACATTTCATGTACTCATTAAAAGATCCTCTCTCCAACCCAGCTGGTGTAGCTCAGTGGACTGTGCACAGGCCTGTGAACCAAAGGGTCGCCGGTTTGATTCCCAGTTGGGGCACATGCCTGGGTTGTGGGCCAGGTTCCTGATAGGGGTGCACGAGAGGCAACCACACATGGATGTTTATCTCCCTCTCTTTCTCCCTCCCTTTCCCTCTCCCTAAAAATAAATAAATAAAATCTTAAAAAACAAAATCCTCTCTCCAGCCACTCCATAGCCTTCATTATCCATCCTCATCCACAAAGCAGAAAGGGTCCCTAAATAAGCACAGTAAAATGCCTTTAGCAGTTTGGAGAAGGGAGCCATTGATCTGATTGCGGGGGTTTTATGAGGGGGAGAGGTGGCATTTGTTCTGGGCCCTGAAAGACTGATAAGATAGGACCTGCAGAAATGAGCTGGAGGCCATTAGGAAGCAGAAGAGAGTGGGTGTGCATGAAGAGAAGTTCACAGCCAAGGGCACATGTTTCTATTTGTACGTGAAATCTCTCTGTTTACATAAAAAGACAGTTTGCAGTTTAACCACAATTTACAAGTGAGTTACACATTATACACAGCCCCCCCCTTACTCTTTTCCATCATCCCCTGGTCTGGGAGACCCGGGGAACCTGTCATCCCCTTCAGTGGCAGCTACTCTGGTACAAGACTTTACTCTTGTGACAGCCCTATCATACATAGGCTTCGTCCACTCCATTGAGAATGTGGTAGTGAAGGTAGAAGGACAGTTTCCTTGGCTTATTGGGGAAAGCGAGGGCTATTAAATGATGGGAGCAACAGATTGCCAGGCCCTTTAGGACCCCCAGCCTGCCTGCCCAGGAGAGGGACCAGGATCTTCTTTTTAGGGAAGGCAGAGATCGTTAGCCAGGCTTACAATCAAGAAAGACGGCTTTCGTTGCCGTGGGTCCTCTGGGTTTTGGGAAGCACGTGTGAAATACACCAAAACATTCGCTTCAGCATCTTTTTATCCAGTGTATCCGTTAAAGATGTAATGTCTGCAACAAAGAATCCCCAGAGAAAGTGACCTAAATAAAATGGAAGTGCGTTTTCCTTTCACATAGCAGGCTAGCTGGTTCAGGCTGCTGGGGCAGCTGTGATTGGCAGTCGTTAGGACCCAGAATCCGTCTGTTTTGCGGTTCCACGCTGCCCTTGTGTGTTGTGCTTATCTGCGTGGTTGGAGCTGTGTGGCTGGCACATCTGCTTCCCAACAGATGGGAACCGGTAGAGAAGCTGAGCATAAAGGCCCACCCTAGGATGAAGGTTTTCTCCACATGTGATAGCAGAGAAGACAGTCTCAGTGAAGTTAAATGATGCCTTCGTTAGAATTAAGCTAGTTATGATTTAGTAACAAGCAGCCCCCCAAATCTCAGTGCCACAACACAGCAAAGGTTTACTCCTCATCCACACAAAATCCACTGGGGGCCTGAGTGGCTCTTCAGGGTACCTGTCCCCCACGTCCTCCTCAAAGATTCGGGCTAATGATACTCTGTCTTCCCGTAGCGTCACCATCGGGAACACGCAGGCTCCTTGGTCCTCACGGCAGAGCGAAAGCGAGACTTGGATAGTCATGTCTGACTATGACACATTGCCTGCTCACACTCCATTGGCCAGACACAGTCACAGAGCCCACACACTGGCAGGGGGTCCGACAAGTGCTGTCTGGACGGGGCAGAGGGGAGGGCTGGGTGTCGGTGAGCGCCGGACCTATTAACCGCAAGTGTTTTGAACAAGATCCCATGGCAAATCATGGTATCTTAAGCTTTATAAACATTTTTCTAATTCCTGATGTAGCCCTAGGCCAACAATAAGGCAAGTGCCGTGTCCTTTTCCCCAGGAATAACGACAAATATTTACTTACGTGACTGATAGGAGAGTCATTTTGGGTAGAGAAAGGCTCGTCTCATTCCCAGAACCTCCTTGTGAGATGCTGGGCTTTCTTCCAGAGTAGGCAGCGTCTTATATTTCAGGGCCTCAAACCCACATAATTAGTATCCTTCCTTTGGATTTGGGCTGTGGGAAAACCCTCTTAAAATGCACACTTTCTCTTGGCTTGGAGACAGGAATATACAGCCACCATTATTCATTCATCCCTCCATATGGCAATGGTATTCTTAGTGGGCAGAAACTGGGAATTAGAACATGAACATTTCAGCAGGGGAAGAGGAGGAAGAAAAAAGGGAGAGGGTGGTGGGAAGAGGTGCAGAGGGGAGGGTGTGGGTTGGCTGGAGGGGCCAGATAATGACCAGCCTAATTTTTCACCGAGTAAAAAGCTGAAGAACTGTGTGGCCACTTACAGACGAGAGAAAAGCATGTATGGAGTGAGAGGAATTCTAGGATGCCGTTTTCCCCAGGTGCCAACACTCTTGTTCGCTGCGTTTGAGGCTTTGTTTCTCTGGCCTTGACCCAAGGAGCAGCTACTCCTTTTTCATACTTCTTTTGTCTTGAGTCTTTGGTCTGGGTCCTGGACAGACAGCTGAATAACTGTGTAGCTGTGGAGAGGCTTCAATGATCTGTTTTTATTTTCTTCATGTGTAAAGTGGAGCTAAAAATATTCTCTCCAGGGTTCTTGGAGAATCAAACATGCCAATAAATATACCACTTTTGTTAACTGTAAAGGACCAAGAGGTTACTATTGTTTCATCATCGCCATCACCATCATCTTCACTATCATCATCGTTAGCATCCTCATCGTCATCGTCACTGTTACTTTATTCCACACGTGAGAACACAAGATACAGGGGTCACAGCAATTACACGTAACTAGTGTGGCTACCGAGTCTGGCTATTTCCAACTTAGGAAGCAAATCTTGTTAGCATACCCGGGTCTAGTTTCTCTTGGTCTCTCTTTCCTAGATCCATGTCTCCATAAGGCAGTGTCTTTCTCCTCTGGCCTTCTGTGCAGTTAGCTTCCTTTTCCTTTTAGTCTGAAGTGAATTCACCCCTCTGGACATCCTCATCAGTTTTATTTTGCTGCATAATAAACTACCGCTGACATCGTGGCTTCAAGCAACACCGATGTATTGCCTCGCCGTTTCCGTCGACCCTCTGCTCAGTGTCTCACGTGGCTGAATCAAGGCGTTTGTAACGGGAGGCTCAGTTAGGGAAATATCCACTCCCAAGTGCCCTCAGAATGTTGGCAGAGTTCAGTTCCTTGTGGTTGTAGGATTGAGGCCCTGCTTTCTTGGTAGTTGTCACCTGGGGGTCTCCCTTAGCTCCTGGCAGTTGCCACCTGTACCCTGCCACCTGGCCCTCTCCACGACATGGTAGTTTGCTTCTTTAAGGCAAGGAGGAGAACCCATTCTCTGATTTTAGGAAAGGCTGAGTCTCTTTTAAAGGCCTGATTAAGTCAGTTACATGAAGGACAATCTCCCTTTTGATTAACTCAGCCTATTGATTAAAAGCCTTCCTTAATAATATTTGCAAAATCCTCCTGCCCTATAAATTAACATAACATATAATGGGAGTGACATCTCACCATATTCACAAGTCCCCGCATCCTACTTCCTCACACTCAATGGGAGGGGATTCTATAACAGGTGGGTCTCTCGAAGACCATCTTAGAATTCTTCCTGCCAAGAGGTTTCCTTATCCAAGTATCCAACAGGTTTCTGTTTCCGGTCCTCAGTTCTTCTCACAGATGAAGCTGACGGCCATTCCAACAAAGGTTGAGTCTCTTCTGGTACCCTAAGATTGGAAAATACGAAGAGGCCTAGAAACAAGTAAAATGTCCAAATGGTTGTCTTACCCTGGAGTTCAAGCTTTCCACAGCATGGGTTCAACTTTGGGAGGATTCATCTCCACCTGGGAGAATCTGGTGAGGGCTGTGACATTCTTCCTAGGAAAATGCACGATCACACAAAATTCAGCATGTTCTTGCAGTAAGTCCATAGGCCCCAGAAACCCTTCCTGTGCTAGATTACGTCACGTGTATCTAGCTCCCGTGAGTGCACTTCCCTCCAGTTTGGGGGAGCAATGATAATAAAGCTAAAAGTAATGTGGGTAAAGATGCCTTGAAGCTGTCTTTGAGATGAATGGTGCTTTTAACCCACATCTGTGCATGTCTAAATGTTACCTGTCCTTCAGGATTCATAGTCAAGCCTCCGAAATTTGTCCCTTGTCCTTTTTCCCTTCCTTTGTTTGAGACCCCAAAGAACTTTTACCCCGAATGATGATGATCATTTCATTCTTACATTATATGTTCCTACAACTCCTGTCCTCAATGAAGGGGAGCCATTTCCAGGAGGTGAGGAGTGGTCATATTTGCTTCATCACCGGTTGCCCCTCAGCACATGTTGCTGAGTCTTTTGCGTGTCAGGAGTGCTCGGTGCTCAGTACTTAGTAGATGCTCCCTGGTTGAGTAAACGAGTGATGAGTGTCCTTACTAGGGGACTGCCTGTGTATAACCAGTCTGCCCACAGGGCAGATGAAACTGGACATTGCCCAACACTGGGCACATGACCTTTCTTGCAGGCTTCCAGCACAGTTGCGTCTCTCCCAGATGCCCACTCAGGGACACGGAGAAGGCTGTCCCCAAGCGGAGATGCTCCTCCCTCCCTCCCTTGCAATTCACTCAAGGGCCTTTGACATTTAACTCCAGTGCAATTTGTTTGTTTTTACCCGAGTTGAAAATACCAACAAATGTCACCCGCCTTCTCTCCTCTCTCCTGACGTGTGACTTTGATGGGCCAGGAGCCAGCAACACTAATGAGCACCTCAGATCTCTGTGAATTAGCAGGGGAATGCAGAGCTCGGGGTAGGTAGGCGGCAAGTGTGAATGTGGTTCCATCAGGAGAAGGGTGAGCACAGAGTTAGGGGTGGGGGAGCAAGATACCTGCTAAGGTGGGTGGTGGAGCAAAAGGTCGGAGAGGACAGTCAAAGGAAAGATGACTTGACAGTGCAGAGCTTCTTGCTGTTTGAAAGCACTCCTCCACTTTGCCCTGAGGGTTGTCTGGTTACTCCCTGCATCTGGTGAGCTGTTTCTGCCTAACATGTACCTTTCTCAGGCATGGAGCTGGGATGCCATCTTATACTTTTGGGAAAGTGTAGCAATGAGAAATACATTTTACTGTGAGTGAGAAAACAAAACAAAGTGGCCCAAATGAGAAAGACGATCATTTCTCTCTCAAATAAAAACTACAGGAAGTAAGATCTATGTTGGTTGAATAGCATTCTAACAATGTCAATTTCCTGTTTTGACAACAAATTATGGGTATGTAACTTGTATCACTGGGAAAGTGGGGTGAACTATGGGGACTCTTTTTGAAACTTCTTATGTGTCTTAAACTATTTATTTTAAGATATAATAAAAAAAACTGTAGGGAGTCCAGGGCTTTGTGGTGGGGCTACGATCACCAGGTCTACAGCTTCCTTCTATTTGGTTGTTTTGTATCCTCCACGCACAGCTACCAACATAGGGACCAAGAGAGCTAGCTGCTCGAGCTCTATTCAGGCATCCACGTTCAGTCACTAAGAAAGTTGGGCCCCTCCCCAAAGAAGGCTGTGCTTTTTCTTTACTGACATCTCTAGGGTACCACCTACTAAGAATTCACTTACAGTCCACTGGCTAGAACTTGTCATATGACCCCCCCTCCCCTAGGTACAAGGAGGCTGGGAAATGTAGTCTTTTTCTGCAAGGCCTTGTGGCCAAATAACACTAGGGGATCCCCTAGTAGGGAAGAAGGGGAGAGTGGACATTATAGGACAACCAGGTGGCTCTGTACTGTCACCTGTTGAAAGAAGAGCACAATGCTGAGTGTTAAGGTAGAGCTGCTTGATTTGACTGCCCTCCCAACTCTCCAATGTGACTTCCCTGTTACCCCTCCCAATACGGTGGGAAGTTGCCCTTGTTTCCTTCCTTCAGCAAAATAGACTCAGTCCCCCTTCGCTGGTCTAGGGATCCTCTGTTCAATTTCCTGGGCTCCTTCCTCTGTGTGGGAACGTAAGCCAGAGGCACTCCTCTTCCCTGGCTTTATGTCACATTGTGGGAGGCACTTACGTGATGTGAATTAGGAGAAGTGACTAGATTATCCCAGCCTTGCAGTCTCTGCAAATACCACCCCCACAAGTCAGGGGATCACACCTAAATTTTATTAAGGATTCAGTTCCTTGGTGAAGGCAGTGCAAAAAAAATTCTCATTTACTTTAATCAGCTATTAATACCTTAATTATTGATTTATTTGCTCTTTTCGAGTGTTGCGGAAAGCTAAGGATCCTGAAAGATCAGGGCTGGAAGAGGGTTCAGAGGTCTCGCGACCCCTACATACCCTTTGTACACGTGAGGCAATTGGGAGTGGTGTGGGCTGCTGTGGTCCCACCATCTCAGGCGTGGCTCTCTTTTAGCTTCGAGCTCACTCTGATCTTCTGATTATCAGAGTAATTTTTTTCACCTTACCTGAGGTTGGTTGAGGTGGGGTCTAGAGGGGAATGCTTGCTGGCTGAGCACCAAACCCCGAGGCAGGAGTCGGGGAGATGCGGGAGAAACAAAACTCACTGCCTCATCTGAGCACTGCGCCTGCTTCTCCCACCCACAGTGGGAAGGTACGATCTGCTTCCCCAAATCGGCCAGGCCTCTGAGTCCTGAGGCTGCAAGGCGGAGTGAGCGGAGTTGGGGCTCACACTCCCTTCCTTACCTGGAAGTTGTCAAGGACACCACTCAGCCTCCCCCCCACCCCTAATCTCTCACCTGCTTGTGTTCTAACATGGGGGGTATTCTTATCTTTGACACATCAAGCCTCCGCATCCTAAAACTCAAAACTTGGGGGTGAGCTCCCCATCGTCTCTCAGTTAAGAACTGGATTAGAAAGTGAGTGTAATTACTGTTTTGTTGACTCTCTGGAGAAGAACGTAGGTGAGCCTTAGTGTCCGTGGATTCTGATGTACCCCAGAGCCCTCTGAGAGTCCAGAGAAGCAAGTGGTCACTTACTAGGAGGGGGACTCAAGTAAGGTCACCTAAACACCTCTCCAAACCTTGCTCACCTCATATATAACATAGGAATAACTATCACACCCCACCTGGGGTGAGATAAAATGGTTTGGGGATGGCGATGGTGATGGTGACGAGGATATCATCTACACTTCAAACTGTGAAGAGCAGGAGTTATTAAAGCCAAACTCAAGCCCTTTGCCTTCTGAGAAGTTTACAGAAAAGTGTAGGTTTGGGGACAAACTTTTTAAGATTAATCTCAGGTCCCCAGTTAGCACAGGTGGAAGAGAACACACCAGGCAGTGGTGGCTGTGCTATGGTGGTGCTCAAAGGGGGTCTGTTTGGGGGAAAGAAGAGAGACTGAGGGTGGGTGGGGCTCATCCCTGAAGCCACTTCATGGTCATGTTTACATGCGGGAATCTGAGGCACAGGGTGGGGCCATGCTTAGCCTACACTGACTGAGAAGGTCAGAGGGGTATTCATCCCTTGGACAGAAGAAGCATAAATTTGGTGTTCAGGAAGAACTACTATCATGATGAGTAAATATAGGACTTGGGTACCAGAGAGATCCAGTCTGAAGGTACACACAACCCTGACCTCAGGGAGCCCCAGGGTGAGGGGAGACACAGCCCCTGCTTCTTAGTTTCCGTTTGAGGAGGGAGGCAGGACAGATGTTGCTTCTGCCATCTGTCGCCTGCCCCGCACACCCTTCCCTATCCCCTCTGTGCTGGCTCTCTCTGTCTTGCCTTTAATAGATTGTAGTCTCCCAGAGGACAGAAGGAAACTATATATTCAGACTCTGTGTGGCGCCCAGCACAACAGCTGCTCAATACATATTTATAGCTGCAAATGACTTAGCACATTAAATACATGTAACCTAAGTGACAGAAGCCTAATGAACAGAGCACATAGCACCTGCACCGGGGCAGGGTGCTGAGTGGTAATGAACAGGCTGGAGAAGGAGTTTCTGAAAAGCTTATAGTGATCAGAGAGGAGTGGGAGACCCTTTTTCTGTGGTCCCCATAGCAGGTGATCCGAACGTACCGAGAGCAGGGCTTCTTTGTAATTTTTATGGGCCCTGGGCACTTTTGTCTTGAAAGGCTCTTTTCTTCACTTCAAAAAAACCCCCTCTGGCCTCTGGCAACCTCTCCCCTGGGACTGGAGGCATCCTGTGCCCAAGCTACCCCCATGCCTAAACCTGGAGTCAGAGCAGCCACGCCGGAGGAAGATTCAATTACTGCTCCCAGATCCCAGCTGTACTTGCATTAACTCCTACCCATGAACCAACAACAGAATTTCTTAAACTAGTTGTGGAGGTCTCCTGGGGGTGCTGAGCTTAATAATACATTTTATAGTTTAGTTTTTTATTTCAGTAGCAGTCTAAAATCTATTCTTTACCAAAGCTTCTGTTTAGGAACAGCCGATTGCAACTTAAAGATAGTGCACAGAACAAGAATTATAACAGTTGACACTGTTTTGAGAACTCACTTTATGCCCAGCCCTGCTAAGCGTTTTACAGAGTGACACCGTCAGTCTTCACAAAATTACCCAATTTTACAGATGAGGAAACGAAGGTATGACAGGTCAGTAAACCTGCCCAAGGTCACACAGCTAATGAATGGAAGCTCCAGGATCCAAGTTCAGGTGAACCTGTTGCCCTGTAGGAGCCGGACTCCAGAGTCCTTGTGCTTAACGCCCGCAATCAAGCTTCTTAAAAGGGTGCCTCTCAAAGTGGGGCCTTCAGAAGGGCCTTCTTTTCAAAGCTCCTAATTCCAGTATTGTTTGTGATTACCCAGCTCTGATAATCCACCTGTGTCTACCACAACACCTTGAGTCTTTGGTCTTCAGGGACACCCTTGGTAAGACAACCAGCCCTAGCTGCTGGAATCCTACCATCTGTCATTCAAGGCCACAAGCAGTAGCACCTACTCCAAGAAGTGTTCCATTGCCTTTGTTAGGAAAGATGTCTTCTGAAGGACTCCCATAGCAATTTTGCCACTTTCTTTTTTCTGTACCTTGAGAATAGTGTTGTCCACGATGGGGTAGGGCACAACTGCACTGGAATTCCAGCTTCGCCTTTTGTCTCGAATCATTGAACCAAGTTATATAAACTTCCTTAGCCTCAGTTTCTCTGCCTGTAAAATGGGCAAGTAGCATTGCGTTATCAAATGTTTTCAGTGAGATGATGTGTGAAGTGCCAGACATGCTGTAGATACTTCTCTCCTCTGCTGGATTGCAGTTGCCCATGTCCATGTTTGTAAGCTCCTCCCAAGGAGAGGGGAGAGGGCCCATCTGTTCTGCTCACCCTACGGGCCCACATGGAGCTGGTGCTCAGCAGAAGCCTGGATGAACTGTTGGGTCCTTGCAGCTGAGTCAAGTACGTCCCCGGTCTGTAGGGGTGGGGGTGGAGGGTCATAGGAGAGAGGGATTGAGCACAATGTTCCAGATCAACTGCAGACAAAGTCTTCAGGGAAGAAGCCAAAGGAAAAAAGACGGAGAGGACAAAGAAGACAGGCAGAGACAGAGGGAACCAGAGAAAGAGAGAAGATTATGCAGAGAAAAGGGGAAAGGAGGGGAGAAAACAGAGAGATAAGTCCGAAAACTGGAAAAAAAAGGAAAAGGAAAAGGAAAAGGAGAAGTCCTATGAGGCTTGCAGACCTGAGGACAGCGAAGGAGACAGCAGCCAGGATTCCATTTCCCACACTTGAGGGGCCAGGGTGGCTGGAGCGGGGATGAATAGGATGCTCAGGTCTTCACTGCCCCCCACCCAAATTTGATCAAACTGGGGCTGGAAAGGCACTTGAATAGATGGATCCCCCCCAGACCACACACACACACACACACACACACACACACTCTCTCTCTCTCTCTCTCTCTCTCTCTCTCTCTCTCTCTCAATCTCTTTCTCTCTCTCTCTTTCTCTCTCTCTCTCTCTCTCTGCCCAAATGAGAAAACTGAGGCACAAGGGAGAATGGGCTTGCTGAGGTCCAGTGCAGGCCACATGGAGATCCAGGTCACAGAACTGGGGGTGGTCACCCTGCTGTACTGGGCTGCTGGTGGCAGTCAGGACACTTACATTCCAGCATGAAGAAAGACAATATTAGGAATGCAGAGAGCAAATCTCAGGGTAATGGAGCCTGGTGTTTGCAATAAAAATTTAAATGTGCTGTCCTGGTGGCAACAGCGACTTTTATCTGATCAGCCTGTCAGTGCTTAAGAAGGCTGGGTTGTGTAAATGGCAAAACCAAATTGAATTCATATTTACTGCCCTTGAGTCTGTGGGGTTTATTGTTTCCAATGGATCATCTCTCTCTTTCTCCTCTTCCTCCTTTTCCCCTCTCCCCCTCCTTTTCTTCCTTCTCTCTACTCTCTCTCTCTCCTCTCTCTCTCTCTCTCTCTCTCTCCCACACACACACACTTCCAAGTGGTTTTGTTATCCACAACTCATTGGGAAAGTTGATGAGAGAGAAAGGTGCTCTCTCTGTGTGCAGGTAATTTTCCATTTGTTCCTCCAGGTAAACCCTCCCCCTTATCCACCCTGCCCTGTGTCCCCAGAGGCTGGCCTGTATGGAAAGCTTCCTGCAGGCTCCCTTGCCCTCTGGCTTCCTGTGTTGAGGCTTTGAGAGGCCCCAGCGGGATGACAGACAGGCGCCTATTTCTGAGGCCTGTCACTCTAGGCTGTGGTTGGTCAGTGGATTATATCTGTCCAGCCACTAAGGGCCCTAAGCTCTGTCATGCACTGCTTCTCCCAGGGCTGAAACTTCCCTCTGCCATTGCCCCTTTAGGCCTAAGGGTGAAAGGGAAACAGGCTTTCCCACCCCGTGCCAGCCCCTGGGTGTCACAGCACCCTGCTTCAGTTTCCTGACCCTGCCCACACCTCTGTAGTTGTCCCCTCAGTGGACTTCCTTTAGGTGCCCCTTGCATTGTGTCATCTGTTTGCCCCAGGGCCCTGACTGGTAATGTCTCTCTGTCGCTTCTCCCCCTAACTGGGAGAACTCAGGAGAGAGACACAGTGGAGGAGCAGGCAGGGGACCCTGTCCCGTTTGCTTTGTACAAAATGGGAGGAAGCTACAGGGGCTAGAGCCAGACCTGGTCTCTGGGCAGTGTTTGTAGTTTGTGCACGGAGACAGAGGTGGCCTGCTGGCCTCGCACCCCAACATCCGAAGGGCCTGACAGCCCTGCCCCACCTCCCTTCTCACCCGTTTAGTGGCCACTTTGCTGGGGCATGTGAGATGGGACCGCCTGCGTGAGACCCCACATGTAGGCCTTTTCCCTTTGTAGCTTTTCCCCGTGATCTGGCCATTGAGTGAATTTGTGGGGCCTATAAACGAATGACAGGAGCCCCAACCGAAAGTCCTTTTGCTTTTGTGTGTTACCTCGCAAGTTAGGTTGGCTAATAGGGAAGGGTTCTGTTCCCAGGCCGTGGCCTCCCAGGCGTTGCAGGGGTGACGTGGGAACGTCACTCCTTTGTGGGAACTGTGTTCCCCATTGCAGCGGCTTCTCCCCACCATCCACAAACATGGAAGCTTAAATGAGCACATGAAGCCAACTTGATTCTCTGAAATCATTTTTTAATAATCAGAAGTGTTGTTAGGAGCCGGCATTAACTACACCAAGCTTGATGTCATACTGAACATGTAACAGGGCAGGGTAGTGACCCCGGGATTATTCAGTGAGACGTGGTCCTCAGCATGGCCTGAGAGCCTTAACGACCCTCCAACTGGGGCTGGCCCTGCGGAGGACCCTTGGCAGACACAGGGAATGGCTGGCCCTCACTTGGGCCCCCAAGGGCGAGCAGTGAAAAGATCAGGGTGGTACTGCTGATATCAGCTTCAGATCCCAGAGGCAGAGCTGTGAGCAGATGCTTAGATACAGACTAAACACGGCCCTGCCCTCAGGGAGCCCCGGTCTGAGGGGAGATACAGCTCTGTCCTCAGAGAGCTCCCGCTGGCAAAGGGCGATCTAACCCTGAGGTTGAGCAGCCTTCAAGTCTGTTATCCTGTTCAGATGTTGACCCATAATTATGTCCTACAGCTGGATTGAACTTTAATGCAATCTGGCCATTGCCTACCCTGTAGCTCGGTGACTTGATAAAGAAAAGCCAATTTTAATTTTTGCCTGAGCCAAACATAATGAGGAGAGTAAATCATAGAGCGAATGTTCCCCAGCCAAATGGAAATGAGTTTTGGATTATCTGCCGCTTTGAATTATCCACCCCAGCGCTCCCTTCGTTAGCACGGTCCTGGAGAGGACCAGCACTGAGGCTGTTCCACTGAGTGTGGGGACAGGGGAAGGCCAGGGGTGCTCAGAGGGTGGTGGGTGATGCTGATGAGTCAGTGAAGCAGGGGTGCCCTGTGGTTCAGAGCTGGGTGAGATGAAACGGCTAAGGTGGCGAGCACTGGTCCTTGGATATGACTCTGTTGGGGAAGACCTTGGGAAAGGGAGAAAGGACCAGAAAGGCCCTAGTGACTCGAGATGCATCCCTGTGTGTTCACATCCTCCACGCCCTCCCTCTGAGGTGAGAAGGGAGTGGTCCACCAGGTTCCTAGAGGTGGATCATCCCTTGGGGCTTCAGGTGCGAGAATCTCAAAGATGCTTGAAATGGGGTTGGGAGGTTTTGAAAGTCATAACTAAATTAAAGCAAAAATCTCTGTGTGTGAATCCAGAGTCCCCCAACACTCACCCCTGAGGGCTGGAGTAGCAGCTGACGGGCGGCAACAGGGAGGGGGCCAAGCCCTGAAGTGATGCTGAGAGCTGCCAGCCCCGTGGGCCGTCCGAGTCCCCTGAGCAGGGGCAGATCACAGGCAACCGTGGAGATTAATGCATCTGAGGTTGACAGCACAGCTGCATAACAGCGTTTGTTTTCATCCCGCTCCCTTCCTGACACCCCCTGGACTCGCAGGCAGCCTTATTCACATCCGGCCCCCATTCATAAATCCGGGCTCTCCCTCACCCACACAGCCTTCCATTCACACAAACACACCCATTCACTCACTCACTCACTCACTCACTCACCTCCATTCAGGCAGCACACCCTCACTCACACGGGCTCCTTCAGTCAGACACCTGCTTCCTCACATACACCGCTTCGTTCCTGTCCCGGCCTCCGCACCCATAGCCCACCCCTGCCTGCTCATGGGCCTCCCTCCCTGATGCACAAACCCTCACTCACCCCTGGCTCTTGGGTCTCAACACAAGAGAGGCTAGTGCTCCACCTGGTCATGAATGCATGGGCAGAAGACCTTTTTCATTTAGCTATTGCTGCCAGTCAGTCATTAGTGGGGGAAATGAGGTCTCCTTCCTTCATCAAGCTGCTAGTTTTCTTTAGTCATTGACGAAAATGTGCATGGCTTTCTTATCATTTTTTACTTTTATGCATCTGACATTTCCACAGTGGCCCAGGCTCAGTTGGTACTGTACCTAATGAGAGTTATAATTAAGAAGCGTGCCCGAGGCTGGGTTTCCCAGAAGTGGACCTGAAACAAGAATTTGAGCATAAGTGGCTTATGGAGCCGGTGATGGCAGGACACGCGGGAAGAGAAACAGGAGGGGAGATGGGAGAGAGAAGGCAGCCAGTACACAGCGGATCAGGAGCAGCCAGGCTCAGTACCACTCGGCACTTTTAGGGGACTGTACGGAGTGTACCTCAGAGTCATCCCACCCAAGGGCTGAGGAGGTTGGGCATTCATCCTCTATCCCCATCACAAGTATTGGCCAGAGGCTGCTCTCTGGGCATTACTTCTCCCGCATGCCCGCCCTGCCCCAGACAAGGCCCGGCACGCTCCCGCTCCCGCAGCTAGGCAGCCTGTGCAAGTGAACAAGGGTGTCAGAGGCTATGACCCTTCAAGCTAGAGCACTTACACTTTCACTCCTCATGGAGCACACGTCCCAGGTGCCTGCTCTGTGCCAGGTGCTGGACTCCTCCTGGGGGTTCAGAGATGAACAAAATGCACTCCCTGCCAAGATGGGGCTCCCGGGTGAATGGGGTAGGAGACAGGGAAACAGGTAATGACAGTACATTGCAGTACAATGAAAGCTGTCCTGGTTGTGTTAACACAGAGGCATAATGCTGTCGCTGAGAACAGAGAGGAAGCTGTTCTGAGCTTAAGCCTAATAACTAAGATAACAACTGCTTATCTTGCACCATGGACGTTTAAACAGCCTAAATGGCTTCATTCTACCCTTTTGATGTGCTAGGCATTATTTCCCCTTTTCTTTCCTGTTACTTATGCGAAGATAAACAACTCTTTTTAGCTAGTTGATGAAGAAGCTTGGTGATTCAAGATGTGGCCCTTGTCTCCATGGCTTTGCTGAGGGGACACACAGGGAATGTTTTTGCCCATCCTGTGTGGGTGTCATTCTGTACCCACAAAACTAAGACCTTCTGAGGGCGGTGGCTCCCTTGGGAATTTGGCTTCTCTCTCCACCCCATCCCCCTACCTTTCTTTCTCCTTTTAAACTGGAAACTGTGACCCCAACATTAAAATAGGAGCTGCCTATAGGACTGCCACTAGGTCCAAAAGGGTGGCACAGCCACCCTAGTGGGCTCAGAAGGTAGAGCTGCCACCCCAGTAGGCCCAGAGGACAGAGCATCAAGCCAAAGAGGATGATTCTCGAGCCTTCAAAGCAAATGGATTTGCCCTGCTATAGGCTTAAACCTGCTTGGGACCTGTATCCCTTCCCTCTTTCCAATTTCTGATTTCTCCCTTTTGAAATGGGAATGTCTACCTACAGCTGTCTCCCCACTGTATTTGGAAGCAGATAACTTGTCTGATTTCACAGACTCACAGCTGGAGAGGAATTTTGCCTCAGTTCTTCAATTCTCGCTCACATGGTTTTAGATGATATTTTGGTGAGATTTTGGACTTAGAGTTGATGCTAGAATGGGTTAAGACTTTTGGCATGGAGCTTAATGAATTCTTCATATAAGAAAAACATGAATTTGGGGGTGGGCAGAAGGCAGAATGTTATACTGAACTGTGCCCCTTCCAAATTTATAGGTTGAAGTCCTAACCCCCAGTACCTCAGAACATGGCTATATTTGGAAATAAGGCCTTTAAAGAGGTGCTTGAATTAAAACTGGCCGTTAGGGTGGGCCCTACGGCCGCTGACCGGTGTCCTTAGGAGAAAAGGAGACGTGGACACACGGAGAGACAGCAGGACCACGTGCACAGAGGAAAGGCCAGGTGAAGACACAATGACAAGGTGGCCAGAGAGGCCTGAGAAGAAACCAAACTGGCCGACACCTTGATCCAGTACTTCTCACCAGTTTGATCAACACCCTACATACCCCCCCCCCCCCCCGCCACACACACAAATAGTCTTCTGAGGTCAAAAGCTATGCCTCCCCTGTCTGTCTGGGAGCTGTCTGAGATCAGGGCTTTCTCCCTCTCCCAGCACACCCACTGAGCTTGGCCCCTCACCCTTTTCTCCCTGTTCCCAAGGGATTCCTACACAGGGCAGTGTCTGGAAAGGTGTTTGGGAAATCGGCTGTCTGTTTCTAACTTTTTTGGTACCCATGGAAGAAGCCTCAGACTGTTACTTCAAGAGGGTCTGGGAGGCAGAGGTGCCGCAGGTGGGGCAGGGCAGGTCTGCAGCTCCTGGACCAGGAAGGCAGCCCCACAGCTGAAGTCTGGAAGTCCAGTTTTATTTTCCCATCTGCCTGCCCCAGAGCCAGTGCCTCCTGAGTGGCGTGATGTATGGGGAACAGCAAGTGCTCTGGGAGGGGAAGCCTGCCAAGGAGGTGCAGGTGCTGCCTCTCCTGGCAGATTCGAACCCCTCCCTCTCTTATTAATTCGCATTTTCCCAGCCTGCAGCACCCTTGAGGGGCCATTTCTTTTTACCTGAAGCAGAGACAGGCATCTCATCTGATTTACAGGCTCCAGGGGTGGGTGGCTCCTGGCTGGTTGCTAAGGTATCTTTTAAATGGAAATCAGGGTGGAGAGATATCACATGTATCTTGCCAGCCATCTGCTAAATGTTGCCTCTTCTGTCTGAAACAGCTCCAGGAGCTTCTGACAGGAGGCAGGGCCCAGGGCCGGGGCAGGGGGAGCAAAGTCTCTGGTCTCGTCTTCAAGTGAAGGGATAGGAATTTTCTTTCACTGCCACCATGTCCCTTCATTTTCCACTTTCTGTCCTCATCTTTCTTTTCTTTTCTTTTGGTTTAAATATAAAATTCCATCTGTTGACTCTGCTTACAAACCATCAGCCTATTTCCACAACTCGATACATTGCCAGTATATTTAAGTGTGTGCATGTGTGTGCATATGTGTGTGCATACATGTGTGCCCGTGTGTGTGTGTGTGTGTGTGACCACCATCAGGGCCTGACAAGTGAATGTTTCTCAGCCAATTAGGCTTCTGCTTCAGGGAAAACCAGTGTTCTTTCCAGGCCCATCCTCAAAAAGGAAACATAAGTACCCAAATTTAGTTGACGAGCGAGGCCATCACTGGTTACTAAGCAATCCCGTAGCGGAGGCAGCAGATTTCTCTGAGTACACAAGTCACATGGAAGCTTGTGGGGCAGAGATGGGAGGGAGCCTCATCTGAGGAAGAGAACAGCCAGAAGCCAATCCTCAGTTCCAATTGCGGTTCCTCTCTCGGGAGTTGGGAGAGTTTGGGCAGGCTCCAGCCTTTCTGGACCTCACTTTAAGTGGTTAGAATGGGGATAAAATACTCAGGACCACAGGGTAGGGTAGAGCAGGTTGGTCAGTGCAGAGGCTGTTCAGTTAAGGGACCCTACAAACAGCCAGGAGTCGTCCCCTGCCTCCTTGTAGACGAGCGCCTTGTGGCCTGGTGGCAGCACTCACCTTGCGGAGGTGTTGGGAAGACTGCACGGAGAAACACCATTGGGAGGGAAGAGACACCGCTCCTACCCTGGTTCCAGTCCCAGAGATGCAGCGATTCTCCCCAGCACTGTCAGTTCGGGGAGAGTCATTATTGTCTTCTCCCAGCTCCTCTCATTCTGTCTCTCCTGGCAATGCCCCTCTGTTCCATCCCCTCTCCCACTAAGGGCTCATGGACTTTCTGAGCAGCCAAGCTCCGGCTCCTCTGCAGAGGGATTCCTTCTCTGAAGGTCGATTCTGACATCTGATACAAGCTGCCACTCTCAACCTGGCTTCTGATGCTCATGCACTTCTCTCAGCTTTGCCCACCAATAATCCCATGCCCCCCCCACCCCCCGCCCATTTAGATCTGGTTCTTTGTTCCAGATACCAGCCCTCCCCTCCCAATCTCCGCCTCTCCTTGCTTCCCTCCTGCACGTACAACTGTTCGAGAGGCTTACAGGGATCTAGGTTGCTCCTCCCAGTGTTTAAGTTACTGCTCAGAAGAGAGACTTCCCTGACCATTTGTACCAATTATGAGTATCGACCCGGCCTTTTCACCTGCCTTCCCAACTCAGGGTTTAAGCTGCTTTTTGTTTGGCTCTGAGAGTAATATTTTAAGTGACAGTTCTCAGAATACAATTTTAATTAAGATTCAATAGTCGCTTCTCCGTCAGTAATCTTCCACGCTGATTACTTAAAACATATTTACCCAGCTCTTTTATGTCACAGATTTGAATTCATTAGACGTTTGCTAATCCTCCACAAACTTTTTTAAAATGTGATTTGTTTAGCTTGATTTACAAGGACAAAACTGTTTAAAACAATGGGCCCCGTGCAGGGTATACATCCCAACATGTCTGGGCACTCCCTGATTTCCACCACCGCCACCGCCGTGGTTGTCTGCCAGAGGCAGGCTGACAAGAGTGCATAGTAGGGCATCTTTCAGAACACTACCTTCCTCTGTACACATACAAATACACGCATGCATGCACAAAGCCACCTCCAGCTCGACTAGCCAGGGGCACCCGTGGGCGTGCCTGTCCCCATGTCCTCAGTGGTTATAGAGATACCACTCATCCCTGCTTGAGCAGATGAGGGGCCAGAGAAATATGGCCTCCCTGACTCTACTGCCACGGTGAGTCAGGCTAGAAAGGGCAGCCAGTGGTTGGCGGACAATGCTTCTGAAGCTTCTGCTGTGACCAGGCAGGCCACTTTGTAGAGATGGTTTGCTCAGCTTATTAGCCAACAGCACCTCAGTGCCAATGCCAAAAACTCACTTTGCTCAGGACTGTCATTCATTTAATTGATATTTACTGTGTACTTACTATGAGTCAGGGGCGGTGCTGGGTACTGGGGGCACAGTGATGGGTGGACGGGACAGGTAAGTTCCCTGCCTTTTGGAATTTACAGACTAGGAAGACAGATGGGTAAGGAATTAAGACAGTAATTAAGAAATTATAATTGAAAGTGCGATGATCCATATGTGAGGCAAGTACAGGGGGCTAAGGAGTAAGTAGCAGGAGGCCTCATTTGGTTTAGGCTTTGGAGAGGCTTCTGGAGTAGGTAGCATTTAAACTGAGACCCAGAGACAGAACAGGAGCTTGGATGGGCAGAAGTGGAGGTGGGGGAGAAGCCAGGATGAAAGCAGAGCACGTTGAACTGCTGGCAGATGATCAAGCTTGGATTGACAAGAGAGAGCTTGAGTGGAGCCGGGACAGGACGAGCAAAGGGAGAGCGAGGAGTAAGAGATAAACTGAGCTAGTGGGCAGGACCAGCTCTTGCAAAAACTTGTTCTTGTGCTAAAAAATAAGGAAAGGGTCAATGCAGGTGGAGAAGATTCCTGTTTGTTTTATCAGGGCCCAGCTAAATGTGGACCCAGGATACATCTGGGCGTGGAGACGCTGGCAGGTGGGAAGCTTCTACATATGGATGCCTCTGGGATGGATGTGCTTGGTGGGACCCGGGCCAGGGTGGGCTGGCACCCCTCAGGAAGAAGGCTGGTGAGAGCATGGACTGGCAAGGTGGGTGGCCACTCCTGGAAGCCCAGAGCATAACCATGGGGACTTAGGTGTGTTGGCAAAAACTTTTAATGAAAATTACCATAATGAAGAGGAGGAAAAGAAAAAACATCTCGTAGAACAGCAGTTGGCAAACTTTTTCTGTAAAAGTTCTTTCTGCAAAATAGCTAATAGGTTAGGCTTTGTTAATCACATTGTATTTATTCCTCCACGCGGCATGAAAAAAGCCATAGACAACTTGTAAATGAATGAGCACGGCCAAGTTATAAGAAAACTTTACTTATGAAAACAGGTGGCAGGCTGGATTTGGCCCTGCCAGACTGTAGTTAGCCAACACCTGCTCTAACAGGTCTGTCCAGGGGTGTAGCCAACAGCCACATATGGCTAGTGAACATTTAGATGCACTCTAAGTGTTAAATACACACCCGATTTTGAAGACTTAGTACAAATAAAAGAATGTTAATCGTTTCATTAATAACTGTGCTGATTACATGTTGAAATCATATTTTGGATATGGCAGCTTCCATTAAACATATTATCCAAATTGATTCACCTGTTTCTTTTTTACCTTTAAAAAATATGGTCAGTAGAAAATTTAAAATTACATTTATGGCTCATATTATATTTCTGTTGGACAGTGTTGCTCAGAAACAATACTTTCTGTAGATAAAATACAAGGTAAGTCTCTGGCCCTGAAGGCTCTCAGGTGAGAGATTTAGCCTTAAAAAGACACAGTAATGGAATTTAAAACTTCACAATAAAGTAGTGTCTGATTGGAATAGGTTTTTAGATTTACAATGTATCTTTGTTTTATTAGCTAGTTGTTTTATCTGCATCTTTGTTCCTCCAAGTGAGAGCTATGGAGCTCCACTTCCTTAAGATATTAATAGCCGCTGCTCAGAAAAACGAGTCTCTTTAGCCAAAACTGAAAAAGGGAGCAATGCAGAGTTAAACATTAATCCCGTTTCTCCACTGCAGCAGAATTTCGCAACCCTTCTGAACTTGCTAATGCATACAGAGCTTTCGCAAGAGTGAGTGATAATAGGCAGTGCTTCCCCAACTCAGAGGCCTTAGCAGCCTTTCTTGCAGAATTCTAAATAGCACTCCTAGAAGGCAATTCGGGAGATGCCGGTCTGTGTGATACCACACAACCGAAGTGCATGATTTTCCCAAATTCCAGTTCGATTGATGTAATTCTTAGCAGTACATAAATAGAGCCACAGTCAGGACAACATGGGTAGTGAGAACACTGTCAGATTTGGAGGCACAAGGACCTGAGGCAAAGCCCCATTCCTACCTTTTCTGGGTATTCATTCATGCAAAAACACTGTGTGTCCGGGAGGGTTTTAGACTTTGAGGATATAATGGTGCGTGAAAACATGTCCCAACTTTTGGGGGCTTTATTGCCGGTGCCCAAGACACACGACAGGATGTAAAGTACCGCATAGAGAATATAGTCAATAATATTGTAATAACTAGGGACGGTGTCAGGGGGGCACTAGACTCATCGGGGGGATCACTTCTTAAGGGATATAAATGCCAAATCACTGTGTTGTACACCTGAAACTAATATAATAGTATATGTCAACGCCAATTGAAAGATAAAATTTAAAAAATTTAAGAAAGGCAAACAATAAGGAAGATAAGTAGGTAAAATATATACAGTAAGTTAGTGCTAAATTTCGAGGAGAAAACATGAAGCAGAAAAGAGGGGTATGCACAGTCTGGGCAGGGTCTGGGGGAGAAGGTGACTTTGAGTAAAAACCTAAAGGAGGCTAAGAGGCCATGGACAAGTCCTCACTTATATATACATGTACATAAATAAGCATTTCCTTGTGTAGGGTGTTCCTGAAGCCCAGATGAGATGATGTATTTGAAGTTCCAGGCAGAGAACCCAGCGTGTGCTAAGTACTCAGAAGAAGTTCATGGCCCAACACCTTCTTTACTTCCCTGAGCTCCCAAAGATGTATCTACTATATGGATTCTTCATGGTAAAGAATTTATCCAAACCCAGTTTCCCACTAACCTTGGTGTCGCTCAGGGCCAATACCCTCTTTGTCCACGTCCTTGTTCTTAAGGAACACAGGTCCAATTTAATTTCATGCCAAGTCTAAACCAATTAAGAAGGTAAAAACTGCTTCAAAGTATAGCCATAACATGCTTTTCAAATCCAATGATCATAAATGAACCACTGGTATGGGATTATCCATCCATCCTCCATCTATCCAGCATACACATATTGAGCACCTACTGTGTTTCAGGCACTGCTCTAGGTGCTTGGGATACAGCAATTATCAAAACAGGCAAAGGGACCTGCCCTCCTGGAGCCGACATTCTAGTGGGGAGAGAGAAAACATTCCACAACAATAATTAATAAGTAAATTAAATAGTCTGTTAGAAAGTGGTAAGAGCTAAGGAAAAAAGAAAAAGTAGACCTGTGTTACAGTGATTGGTAGAAGAGATTACACTTCGCAATGAGCAGATGACATTCATGGCTGCTCCCCAAGGCATCTGTTACTGTGAGGGAGGAAGCTCTGGACAGGGGTGTTAGGAAGTCCCCTCCTGACCTTGACCTTGTATCCCTCTCTTCCAGGCTCCACAGCCTGAGTGACCAGACCATGGAGACCCTGCTTGGTGGCCTGCTGGCATTTGGCATGGCGTTTGCCGTGGTGGACGCCTGCCCCAAGTACTGTGTCTGCCAGAATCTGTCTGAGTCGCTGGGGACCTTGTGCCCGTCCAAGGGGCTGCTCTTTGTACCCCCTGACATTGACCGGAGGACGGTGGAGCTGCGTCTGGGCGGCAACTTCATCATCCACATCGGCCGCCAGGACTTCGCCAACATGACAGGGCTGGTGGACCTGACCCTGTCCAGGAACACCATCAGCCACATCCAGCCCTTCTCCTTCCTGGACCTCGAGAGCCTCCGCTCCCTGCACCTAGACAGCAACCGGCTCCCTAGCCTCGGGGAGGACACCCTGCGTGGCCTGGTCAACCTGCAGCATCTCATCGTGAACAACAACCAGCTGGGTGGCATCGCCGACGATGCCTTTGAAGACTTCCTGCTGACATTGGAAGATCTGGACCTCTCCTACAACAACCTGCATGGCCTGCCCTGGGGCTCCGTGCGGCGCATGGTCAACCTGCACCAGCTGAGCCTGGACCACAACCTGTTGGATCACATTGCCGAGGGCACCTTTGCTGACCTGCAGAAACTGGCCCGCCTGGACCTCACCTCCAACCGGCTGCAGAAGCTGCCCCCAGACCCCATCTTTGCCCGTTCCCAAGCCTCTGCTCTAATCGCCACGCCCTTTGCCCCACCCTTGTCCTTTAGTTTTGGGGGGAACCCACTGCACTGCAACTGTGAGCTTCTCTGGCTGCGGCGGCTTGAGCGGGATGATGACCTGGAGACCTGTGGCTCCCCAGGGGGCCTCAAGGGCCGTTACTTCTGGCATGTGCGTGAGGAGGAGTTCGTGTGCGAGCCGCCTCTCATCACCCAGCACACGCACAAGCTTCTGGTCCTGGAAGGCCAGGCAGCCACACTCAAGTGCAAGGCCATTGGGGACCCCAGCCCCCTCATCCACTGGGTGGCCCCAGATGACCACCTGGTGGGGAACTCTTCAAGGACTGCCGTGTACAACAACGGCACCCTGGACATCATCATCACCACGTCTCAGGACAGTGGTGCCTTTACCTGCATTGCTGCCAATGCTGCTGGGGAGGCCACGGCCACTGTGGAGGTCTCCATTGTCCAGTTGCCACACCTCAGCAATAGCACCAGCCGCACAGCGCCCCCTAAGTCCCGCCTCTCAGACATCACTGGCTCTAGCAAGACCAGCCGTGGAGGGGGAGGCAGTGAGGGTGGGGAGCCTCCCAAAAGCCCCCCAGAACGGGCTGTCCTTGTGTCTGATGTGACCACCACCTCGGCCCTGGTGAAGTGGTCGGTCAGCAAGTCAGCGCCCCGGGTGAAGATGTATCAGCTGCAGTACAACTGCTCCGACGATGAGGTACTGATTTACAGGTGAGCTGGGACTGTGCAAAGGCAGGGAGGGGTCTGGCTGGGGAAGCAGGGGGTGCTGGGGGGGCTTTGAGCTGTTGCCACCTAAGGCCCTGTTCCCCAAAGGTGCCTGTAGGGATCCTGGGACAAGCCACGCCATTCGTGCAGGTAAGAGGAGATAGAAAGACCATCTACGTGTTTAAGAAGAGAAGAGAGGAACCTACATGGGCAACCCGAGAAGATCTGTATGTAGGAGGACCGGGCCCCAGGGGTGTGGCTCTGGTAGGTGGTCGTATGGCTTTGAGCAGCAGCAGCAGAACTTCCTGTTTTGAGCCGCAGCTAGAGAGTATGCATGGACAATGAGTGGACCTCTTGGCCAAAGGGCCTGACTCCTCCAAGGAGAAGTGAATCTGGCCTTCACACGGACTCAGATGCCGTCGTGATTAAGGCCTTGAGGTGAGAAAGAGTAGAATTCAGATCATGGCTTGGCCACATGTGAGTTATGTAATTCTCCTGGGCTGCCTCAGTTTTCCTCATCTGGAAAATATGGGTAACCCATCCGTAACTTAGTCTGGACACTTGGTTGTAGGTAGTTGAACCCAAGTCATACTGGCTTAAAAAAAAACAAACAAAGGAAGAGGGAACATGACTGCTCATGTAATTGAAAACGCAAAGATCTGCTTCAGGCTCAGCTATATCGAAAGCCCCACAAATACCTTGCACTGATCTGTTGTTGAAGTTTCTTCCAGCTCTGGCCTCCTAAGTGGGTGAGTCTCAGATGGGAAGGTGTGGGAGAGAAGCAGGTACACTCCCTTACCTGGCATGTGCTTATGTGGAATTTCCTTCACCTGGTTCATCTGGAGAGCAGCTTCATTTCTCAGGATGGAGAGGAAGCAGCATTAGAACTTAAATAATGCATGTATACATGTGTAGAAAGATACACAGATCTCTAGATGCATAGAGATACATAGATGCATACAGATATAATTAAACTTAAACATACATATGTATATTTTTTATTTACACAAGTAATAGTCTTTGTAGCAAATTTGGAAAATAGAGAGAAATGATAAAGAGGGAAATAAGAATTACCTGCAATCCCACTACTCAAAATTAATCAAAAGCCTTTAGCCTTTCCATTTTATTTCAATTCAAAGCAATATTTATGATCATTCTAGTGTGCACTTTTGTTTCTTAATTTCTCCACTCAGCATTACAGCTGGCTTAGTTCCTACGGTGTTAACATATTTTTCACTTGTCTGTACCATAATTTATTTAACCAATCTTCTATTGTTGGACATTTAGGTTGTTTACCATCTTTTAATATTAAAAGTAATGCTGCGATGAATATCTTTATACATAAATTTATTTGTGCAGCTTCAATGATTTTCTCAGCATATTTTCCTAGGAATTGAATTACCGGTTTAACGAGCAGAGTATAACACTTACATATTGCACATGAATATTTATTTACCCTCTCACCATTAGAAGGTGACAGCGCCCACTCTGACCACACCTCTGCCGATCATTGAATATGTAACTGCTTGCATCTTTGCCAATTTTATAGGTGGAAAATGGAACTTATTGTAATTTGCATTTCTTTGATAACTTATGAGATTGACCTTTTAAAAATATGTATATTGCTTCACTTGTGAATTTATTACATGGTCTTGACTTTGATAAAAAGTGTGAAGGGGAAAAGCTACCAGCTCGGAGGCTTGCACAGGCCCAGGAGGAAGGGAACTGAAGTTTGGGGGGGGGATGTTGGCATCAAGGGGGCGGCCTACTGAGGCTGCCAACATGGCAGCCTCCCGGGGGTCCCAGGAACTCTGGGAGGGTCACCAGAGGGGTTGGAGCTATGAGGAGCCTGAAGTCAATCAAGGTCCTGGGGACACTAGGTTTATAAATATAAATAAAGCAGAAGTATCAGAGGTCTTGGAATTTTTTAAAAAGATGCTGAGTTGCTCTTAGAGCACAATGAGGATTAACAGGGATACGGCACGAAAGCTCCCCAAATAGCATGGGCACGTAGGAAGTGTTCAAGGAACACAAGTTATTTTATCTTTGGTGGTAGTAATAGTAATGTAGTAATAGTAATGGTGAGAGTAAGCCCATCATCTTGTCTGCCAGCCTGGGGAATGAAGTGGAAGAGGAAGGTTCGATACACAATTCAGGCTTTAAGTAAACAGACTTCCAACAGTTTACAGCAAAAGGTCAAAGTGCTGCATATGTAGCAAGCACTAGCCAGCACGACTGCCCTCTTGTGTGTGTGTGACATGCAGCTCTACAGGCAACATCTCATTTAATTCTCCTGGACGTGCCAAGAAGTACAGAGGCCGAGAGAATGAAACGACTCTCTGGGGCTGCACAGCCAGAAAGAGGCAGGACTAAATGAGCCCAGGCCTTCTTGCTTCCAACTCAGTCACCATGGCCCTGCTTCCCTGCCCACGACTCTGGCTCCAGAGAAACAGGAGACTCAGAGAAAGAAACTGTGCATTTTTAGAAACAAATTGTTCCCATAAGGAGGAAAATACACCAATGGCTTTCTGATATGCTCCGACTTTGACAGGAAAGTGTATGAAAGAAAGAAAGAAAGGCTTGTATCCAAAGATGAATATTAAAGAGGAGCACACACCGTTCAGAGAGAGCTAAAGGCAGCCAACAAGGGCTTTTCATCCATGTTTAGAGCAAGAAGAGAAAAATGACAAAGGTCTGCTGTTTGAGAACAATGTTGCAGGAGACTAGACAAAGCCGGCAGGCAAGGCCAAGCAATTTCCAATATGCCTCCACCCTCCCCGGCAAGAACAATTGCAACAATATAGTCGGTCCCCACTTAGCGTCAGCCATAGGTTCTGTGACTTTGAGCAATACAACGTATAGCCAGACCAATTTCGCCTTAGACTAATGGATACATACGCACAAGAGTTAAGTTCCTGCAGCATCTATCGATACTATAACGAAAAGACACTATTATTGGAGGACCTGCTTCAAGGTGCAAATCTGCACTGAGAGCTTTCTTGCACTGGGAACTCTTCTAAAGCCTTTATGCATAACTCACTTCGTTTTCATAAAACCCCAGGAGGCCAGACTGTGCTTCTACCGCATTTTATATGGTAGAAACTTGCCTGAGGCAAGTTTCTTATATAAATTCATTTACATGTTGTCTAAGGCTTTTTTTTTTTCACGCAGAGTTGAGGAGTTCCAGCAAATACAATGTGATTAACAAAGCCCAACATGTTAGCTATTTTTGCATATTGTTATATGGTGGGGTGGGGCGGGGGGTTTAGGAGCAGAGAGAGAATTCAAATCTAGGCAACCTGGGAAGGACAAGACTAATACTAAGGAGAGGGAACCGTAGCTCAGCAGAGATGCCTCACACTGCCAGACTGGTCCCCAGGGCCCAGGGGTCACTTCTAGGTCTGAAGGAACACTAGATGAGGATCCCAAGCCCAGGAAGTGATCCAGAGGCAGCATGGACAGAAAGGGAAGTGCCTGAGATGGGAGATGGGAAGATGTTCTACTCTGCAAAGAACACCCAGAATACCATAGGATGCTAGGCTGGACACGGGCATTCCAAATTCTAGAAAGAATTTTTCGGCAGACGGCTATAAGCTCCTGGAAAAGAATGCTGATTGCCAGGACTGGACCTGGGTTCACAGGGCGCAAATCCTGCCGAGGTAGTGAGCTGTCTTCAGGGGACACAGTGGCCAGTAGTTCTCAACGTTTCAATCTGCCTGCTTGTCATTCAGGAGGGCAACACTGCTCAGTGACATCCCTCTTTGTACCATGATTCTCCACTAGGCCCGTCCCCATGAGTCTCCACGGGGAAGAGGACTGGAATCTCTGGGGTGATAAGTACACTTGGAAGACATCGCAGGAGTTTCCAATGGCTGAGACTCACTGCCCTAAACAGCCCATCACAATTGAATGGGGCATTCGACAAAATCTCCCCCTGTGTTTGGAACAAAATGGAGAAACGGAAACTGATAAAGTGGACTTATAACTGGCCAATAACCAGATTGATTAATAAATGGATGTGAACACCCAGGAACGCCTCTGCCTCGTGCCTCCACGCCTGCCTCCATCACGGTACCGCGCAGTGTATCGACATGAATAACAACACAGGAAAGGGTGTTCCTTTTGGCTCAGGGACTCAATTGCCTGAGTCCAAGGTGAGGAAAATCTGGCTCTACTGGAATTTTGTGTGGCGCAGGCTCAGAGTTGTAGCTGATCTCAAAGACATCCTGGCCACAAAGTGATGGAGCTGCTAAGAAAACTCCTGCAGTTTTCGGTTGTGTTAACAGAAGCAAAGGGCTCAGATCGCATATGGGAGGTTACGATTTTAATCACTGAATCATTCACACTGGTCAGAACAGAGCTGTGATATGTTTACTAGAGATGATGCAGCCTTAAGAGTCATCTTTTACCAACTGCACTGTATCCAGTGATCAAGTGATGAGAATGTGATGCCGGAAGCTTATGTGTGATGGGCAAGGGTTACCTTGGAGATGGCAGGACTTAGAAAAGAAAGCATAGCACCCTTAACTTGTTCAAAGAACTTCCATGAGCAGAAGAGAAGAAAACACACACATCCACACACAAGAGAGAGAGAGCAGGCATCGGCCCAATACAAGAAAAAATTCCAACAGCAACAGCTTCCCATGCCCCTCTCTCTCATAGCTCTCTCTCTGGCTGTGGGATGATTTGGCTTCGTATCTTTCTCCCTCTCTAGCATGTGCTATTCTTGTGTACTCAGCTCTGGACCCTGCAGCTCCCAGGAAGTCCTGGCCCACAACAGCTACCAAGTCAACATTTGGTGAACTGAACAGAATGGAAATGAACATCAGAGCTGCCTAACAGCAGAATAAATAAGAGCTGCCACTAAGTTGTCAGCTGCCTGGGCCAGAAGGGTTCAGACAGAACCCGGCTGACTCTGTGCCAGGGCTCCCAAGCGGGCAGCCTGAATTTAATATGTGACTTAGACGAGTCCAGCCCTGACAGTCTGTGACTCTGTTTAAGACTTTTATAATCCCAGGATCCAGACAACATGGTTACCACAATTGCTAAATCCACCTGTTTTTGCGAGCTGGGGCCACTAAAGCATCTTACCTCTCATGGTTAGGGAGCCCTGTCTCATTAGGTTTTGAGTCCCAGGGCCTGAAGACACAGACAGGGACTTTGGCAATGGCTCATATTGTGCAGCCAGACCTGGACACAAGTCACTGACAAGTCACCATTGACTCACGCCAAGGTCCCACAGAAACCTTGGGAGTTGTGAGCCACTTCTGAAAGTATCAGGTTCTATTCTGCACGCCAGGGAGAGCAGCAGCCTGGATAATCGCAAATCATGGATAACTCAGGATTTGGATTTGGCTATGAAATGGTGTCTTGCTCTTTTGCCAGATGTTAGCTCTCTAATTATCTAATGGTTCTTGCTGACTTCCCGAGACATTCGCCTTCCCTGAGTACACACTGCTGAGCCCTGCAGGCAGGCCCTGGGTCATGCTGGGTACACACAGTCCACAGGTGGGTCCTGTTTCCCATATGACTAGGGAGGGTAGACTCTCCCATCTCTCAGCCCTAGAACCTGCCCTTGCAGGGAGGGGCCTACATTAATGGGGACAATGTCAGAGGGAGGAGGGGACAATAAAGGGAAGAGAAAGGATGGCCAGAATGGAGTCAGAAAGAAGGGGTTCCCTCTACTGACCCAAAAAACGCAGCAGCCCACCCCAGCTCTGCTTCCTCCCTGGTGTGACATGGAAAATTAAGTGCCCTGCATGTTATTATCAGTCCAAGTGACATTCACAAACACTTGTCTCCAAGAGTCATCAAGAACATCTGTCACCAGGCGTGATGTTGGAACAGTCCCCAGGAGGGCCAGGGGAACAGCAAGCATGCTTCCAAAGCACAGTGTGGAATTAGCCAGGATGCGGCCTTGCCTTTGTGGTGCTTATTAGCCTGCCGTTATCTCCGTGTAGGGGAAAGTGAGGGATTATGAAAAGACAAACCTTGCAGATGGAGGGAGAGAGCAGTCCCCGAGTCTAGATGTAGGTCTCCCTTTCCATCCTATATTCTTCCACGATTCTCAGCCATGCCCCCTACGCTGGGGAGACTGACCTACCCTACCGAGTGTTTCAGGGCTGGTAGGAAGCATCTTTTACTCTTGCTCTGTCTCCCATCTGAGGAAAGGACAAGAAAGCAGATTCAGTTCCCACCCCATGAATCAACACTTCAGTGGAGATTTGCTCCCTCCCCATGAAGATATAGCTGCCTTTTCCATGGGGTGGAGGGAAATTTACTGCTGAACCTGGGATCTTGCGGATATGGGGAGAAACTTGCTAGGGACAGGTGTGCTTAAAGGGAGGGGGCATGGCAGGTCCAGGACCTGCCACCTATTTGGGAAGTCTTTGATTTGGCTGCTTCTCCAGACATCTCAGCTGCTGCTGAAAGGGTCGATGGAGCTCCCACAGGCAGAGGAAGAACAGGGTATAAAGGAGGAACTTGGGATTGGTGGATTAGTAGGGAGGGAAACTCCTCAGCAATTCCTTGGTTGGCGCCGAAATCAAAATCAGCCTGCCTTGGATTTTACTTTTCTAAATATTTCTAAATTTCTTGCATACTGTTTGATTGTTAAAACCTGACATCCACAAGTAGGGATGGACAGGACAAATATTATGCCCGTTTCATGGATGGTAAAACCAGTCTCAAACGAACTGAACCAATTTCGCAAGGTTCTACAAAACAGGCTAGACATGGGGCCTCCAATGTGCACGTACCATGCTGGGAGGCGGACCTCAGTTACACCCCATGGAGGTTTTGTTAAGGCTGAAGACTTGGGCTGAGAGCACTACCTGTTATTTGTCTTCCTGGGAAAAATGGGATAAGCCACTGGGAGTCTGATGGGATTTCTCTTTCAGCTTTAGTGTCTTCCCTCACATTTCTAAGGCTCAGCAATGTTGGAGCAAAGGGGAACAGGGGTGCCAGTGAGAACCTTGGGTCCCACTCAGAAACAGCTCCCTGAGACCAGCTAGCAGAAATGGTCGAGATGAAGATTTCCGGGTTCTATGTCTCATCAGGTGAGCCATCGTGAAGTGACCATGTTGTTAGAGGTATCACAGAGAAAAATGAAGCTGGGAGCAAAAGTCTAGAGAGGCAATTAGAATGAAAACCTAATGTGACTTAAACTCAAGGGTGTAAGTCTGTTGTATAGAAGAAATACAGTGGAAGAGAGTTTACGTCTAGTTTTCTGTGCAGCGTGACCACCAGGGGACCCACTTGTCTTTGTGCTCTGCCATCCTCAGCACAGTTTCTGTCCTGAAAATCACCTCATAGTGCAAAATGGCTGCTGGAGCTCTAGCCATCACATCTCTTTTCTACACATCAGGAACTATGAAAAGCCAAAGGGCAAGAGGGCAAAAGGGGGGATTCTGAGAAGCTCTAGACAATACTTCACCTTATATCTAATCAGTCACACCTGACTGCAAGGGAAGCTGAGAAATGTAGTTTTTTTAAAGGTAGGCATAATACACTTCCAGTAATATAGAGAAAATAAGAAGGCAGCTGTCATGACTAGAATCTGAGTTTGTACTCCAGCTCCACCACTTACTAGTCCTGGTCCCGTGGACAAATCACTTCACTGTTCTCAGCCTCTGTTTTCTCATCTGTGAAGTGGGCACAGAGTTTCCTTTCTGCATATTTCATATGTTGTGATGTGGACTGAATGAGGCCATGTATTGGAAAGTGCATCTTTCGTAGCCAACTATGAGGTACTGGATACATGTAAGGACTAGGAGCCTGCCCACTTTCCCTTCTTAGCCCCCTGTTCTTGTCCCTGTTCTCCAAACTGCCTCTTGTGGCACAATTCTTCAAAGCCTTACTCCAAGAGAGCTGCAAACCAGGAGAATGATCCGATAGTGTTTTAAGATATCAAGGTATAAGGTATAACCCCTTTCAGAAATTTTTGTAGTTCAACAGGGAACTGTGTAAGAACCAAACAAGTGAGTCTCTAATGGTGTACTTTCAAAGCCCACAGCAGGTTTGTGTGTTGAGAGATGTTTTTTAGGGGTACCTTCCGAGAGTGTCTCAAATCGTATCACTACCCTCTCTTCCTGTCCTCTTGCTCTGCACGTGAAGATTCAAAAACCTTCAGAGGTGACTAACTTCTCCACTTGTCATTTCTTCATCACTCTCAAAAAGCTCTGGCTGGAGACACCTCTGAAGATAGAAATAATTAGCAGAGTAAAGGGCTTACTGTGCATCAGGCCTGCCTCTTTTCTGAAATGTGGCTTTTTCCCTCCTAGGAAGGGTGAACCAAACTCTTTGTTAATTTTATATATGTTTGGATAGTTTAGTAGTGAGGTGAGGATATTGTTTATTTCCCACCAGAAAAACACGGAAGAGGGTTTACAGAGGGAGGGGTTGGGAAGAGGAGCGTCTGGGACCTTCAGGGCTGGTGGTGGCGGCAGCCATGAGAACATCAAGCACTCCTCTGACAGCGAGACTTTGCCAACCATCCACTGCAGCCAGCTCCTGTCAGCCTCAGCACAGCTCCGAGCAGACCGGGGTGGGCAAGCGGTGACACCAGGTGTTCTGAGACCAAGCCCGAGGCTCCCCCCGACCCTAGCATTTGCCAGCCCTGGCTTCACACTGCAGTCCCCTGGGAAGTTGTATAACCCCTCTCTAGGAGATCCTGAGTCAGCTTGGCGTGGCACACACCGGAGCATCAGTGATTTTAAAGTTCCCCAGTGACTCTGATGTGCATTCAGCATCATGGCCCTGTACCCAGTGAAATCAGGTGTGTGGGAAGCACTGGTGGGCAGCACCCCTATCAATCCCACAGCTAGGGGTTTGGTCTCTGAAATTCTAGTGAGGGTAGAGGCCAGAAGATCTGGATTCTAGTCCTAGCTCTACCCAAGTCACCTTACCTCTCTGAGACTTTGCTCCATCTATAACACCGACATAAAAATCCCTTCAACTGGGGATACGCCAAAGAGATAAAGTATGGGAACCACTTAAGAAACACAAACATCTTGTGCATTTGAGTTGCTGAAGTCATTTTTCTCATCCCTCAGCTGAGCGTGAGTGGTTGATACAGGCATAGTTTTATTGTGCTTCGCAGATACTATGCTTTTCACAATTGAAGTTTTCTGGCAACCCTACCTTGAGCAAACCTGTAGGTAGGTGCCAGGGTCCCAACAGCTTTTGCTCACTTCGTGTCTCTGTGTCGCATTTTGGTAATTCTCACAGTATTTCAAAATTTTCATTATATTTGTTACAGTGATCTGTGATCAGTGGTCTTTGATGCTACTATTGTAATTGTTTTGGGCACCATAAACCATACCCATAAAATATGGAGAGTTTAATCAATAAATGTTGTGCATGTTCTGACTGTTCTACCAGCCAGCAGTTCACCCATCTCTTTCCCTCTCCTCAGCCCTTCCTAATCCCTGAGACACAACGATATTGAAATTAGGCCAATTACTAATCTTACAGTGACCTCTAAGTGTTTCAGTGAAAGGAAGAGTTGCGCATCTTTCACCGCATATCATGAAGTATCAATGATTAAGCTTAGCGAGGAAGGCATGTCAAAAGCTGAGACAGGCTGAAGCTAAGCCTCTTGCTCCAATTAGCCAAGTGGTGAATACAAAGAAAAAGTTCTTGAAAGAAATTAGAAGTGTTACTCCAATGAACAATAAGAAAGTAAAACAGCCTTACTGCTGATAGGGAGAAAGTTTTAGTGGTCTGGATAGAAGGTCAAACCAGGCACAACATCCCTTTAAGCAAAAGCCTAATTCAGAGAGCAGACCCTAACTCTCCCCTGAATTCTGTGAAGGCTGAGAGATGAGGAAGCTGCCGAAGAAGAGCTACCAGGTTGGTACATGAGGCTTAAGGAAAGAAGCTTTCTCCATAACATAAAAGTACAAGAGAAGCATCACGTGGGAATGAAGCTGTAGCAAGTTATCCAGAAGATCTAACGAAGAAAACTAATAAAGGCAGCTACACTAAACAATAGATTTTCAATTTAGGTGAAACAGCCTTCTCCTGAAGCTTCATCTAGGACTTTCATAGCTAGAGAGAAGTCAACGCCTGGCCTCAAAGCTTCAAAGGACAGGCTGACTCTTTTGTTAGGGACTAATGCAGCTGCTGACTTTAAGTTGAAGCCAATGCTCATTGACTACTCTGATAACCCTAGGGCCCTTGAAAGTTATGTTAAATCTACTCTGCCTGTGCTCTATAAATGGAACAAAAAAGCCTGGATGACAGCACATCTGTTTACAACGTGATCTACTGAGTATTGTAAGCCCACCATTGAGACCTACTGCTCAGGAAAAAAAAGATTCCTTTCAAAATATTACTGGTCATCGATAATGCACCCACCCAAGCTCTGATGGAGATGTACAATGAGATTAATGTTTTTTTATGCCTGTTAACACAACTTCCATTCTGCAGCCCATGGATCAAAGAGTAAGTTTGACTTTCAAGTCTTATTGTTTAAGAAATACATTTCATAAGGCTATAGTTGCCATAAATAGTGATTCCTCTGATGGATCTGGGCAAAGTAAATTGAAAACCTCTGGGAAGAAATTATCATTCTAGATGCAATTAAGAACATTCATGATTCATAGAAAGAGGTTGAAATATTAACATTAATAGGAGTTTGGAAGATGTTGACTCTAACCCTCACGGATGACTTTGAGGGGTTCGAGACTTCAGTGGAGGAAGCAACTGCAGATGTGGTGGAAATAGCAAGAGAACTGAAATTAGAAGTGGAGCCTGAAGAAATAACTGTACTGCTATAATCTCATGATCAAACTTTAATAAGTGAGGAGTTGCTTTTTTTAACAAGCAAAGAGAGTAGATTCTTGAGATGTAATCTACTCCTGGTGAAGATGCTATGACTATTGTTGAAATGACAACAAAGGACTTAGAATATTACTTGAACTTATTTGGTAAAGCAATAGGAAAGTTTGAGAGAATTGACTTCAATTCTGCAGGTCTACTGTGGGTAAAATGCTATCATACACCATTGCATGCTACAGAGAAATTGTTTGTGAAATGAAGAGTCAGTTGTAGCCAACTTCATTATCATCTCATTTTAAGAAATTGCCACAGCCACTCCAACCTTCATCAGCCACCACCATGGTCAGTCAGCAGCCCTCAATATTGAGGCAAGATCCTATAACAGCAAAAGGATTATGACACACTAAAGGCTCAGATGATGGTTAGCATTTTTAAAGCAATCGAGTATTTTTAATTAAGGTATGTACATGTTTTATGTATAATGTTATTGTGCACTTAGTAGACTACAGCATAGTGTAAAGACAACTTTTATATGTACGAGGAAACCAAAAGTTTGTGAGACACACTTCATTGCTGTGGTCTGGAACCGAACCCGCAATGCCTCCAAGGTATGCCTGCAAGAAGGATGGAATCAGGGACTCCAGACAGGAGCTCCTACTATCTCCGTCCTTCACTTCTCTGAGCCTCAGTCTTCTCATCTGCAGAATGGGGATGATAGTAACTGTCCTGCATACTTCACAAGGTTGTTGAGAAATGGAAGATGTCAGGCACGAAAGAAGAGCATCTTTATGAAGTGTAAAGTGTTTCTAGTAGCAGAGATCTGACTGCAGAGAGCTGATGTCCCCAAGAGCAGCCCCAGCCTGTGACAGAGAGAGTGGGAGGGTTAATACCCCAGCTTCCTCCCCTGGGGGGGAAGAAAAAGGAGGACAACTGAGTCATGTTTTATGCTGTCTCCCAGAGGGCCCCAGGGGAACTGAACCCCAGCTGTCCACAGTGGTGACTTGCTTAGCAAAACACCCTGTGTTTATTTCCTTCCCCACTCCCTTACCAGATGGTCCTGAGTCCACCTCCCACAATAAACTACTGGTACTGGAATCCTTGTCTCAAGGTCTGCTTCTGGGAGATGCAGGCCTCCCCCAAGAGTTAGCCCTTTTAGACAGCCTCCCAGAAGTCTCACGCAGTGTCTCCTGCTTCTCTCTCATTGTGCTTCCTGCAGCCTGCCCTGGAAGTGGAGAAAGGTAGTTGTTTGTTCAGGTATGTTGCCTCCCCAGATAAAATCAGGGCTCTGCTGGGAAGTTAGGATAGAATGGGTGTTGGGGAGGTATGCAACCGCGACCGAGCTGGGGCGAAAGCATTGGTGTCATTAACGTTTCTTGGCGCCTGCCCACACAATCCCAGAATCCAGTAGCCAGCCTGCAGCTGAGGCCAGCCTGGGAAGGAAGCTGATCTGGGGGCTTTTCTGCCTCGCGTCCGTGCTCTGTTTTCATCTCTGGACACACTGAGTCACAGAGCAGCCAAGAGGGATATGTTAGTTCTTGCCAATTAAGCCTATGGTCTGGCGTGCGTGCGTGCGTGCGTGCGTGTGTGTGTGTGTGTGTGTGTATCAGGTCACCCTGTGGGTGACAGAAGGGTTCAGGACATGAAGTCAAATTAATGTCCATCATCTTCAGAGCTTCAGAGGTGGGGGTGGGGTAAGTGGGTAGAATCACACAAAACCACCACTGATGTGCGAGCACAGGGTGAAAGCTGAAACAAGGAGACGTGCAATCGGGATGGAGAAGCCCATTAATTATTTACAAAGGAGAGCTATTTCCAGCTGGGGTGGGCTGCAGAGATGGACTCCAACTTGCTCTGCGGCTGTGGGGCTGATGCTGTGGGTGGGAGTACAGATCCAGATGTGGGAACTAACTTCCACTGCATCATAAAGAAGATAAGTGGTCAGAAATTAAACATCACAGGGAACTATTAAACACTTAACCTTCTAACTAGGTAATTAGCTAGTGATGGTACTTAGTTAAAGGGCTTTTCAGTTTAGTAATTAGCCACCTAAAAGGTTAAGATGTAAATGAATTACTTGGTGAACTTCATCCACTTGAGCTTTTTCATTAGCTAACTGAAGCAAATTTACATCCTTGGCTTGGGAGGGGTGAATTCTGGGGGCCTCTCTGGCTCAGGTAGAGGGGAGCATAAACTGTGTCTTTCATATAGGTGGGATTTGGAAGAAAGAGGGGAGCGGTAGCTTTAGGTGGAACCAGTGAAGAAAGAGACAGAGGCAGAAAGAATCAGGCCTAATCAAGGACCTGTGTGGGCTCCTGAGATATAAATCAGCTGTTGCCACAATAATGCTTCAAGACAAGCAAACTCAGAACTCTAGGTGGGCCTTGGGCCAGGCGGCTCAGTTGGTTGGGGTGTCATCCTGTGCACCAAAGGGTTTCAGGTTCAATCCCCAGTCAGAGGGCATATATAGGTTGCAGGTTTCATCCCCAGCTGGAGAATTGGAGGCAACTGATTGATGTCTCCCTCTCTCTCTCTCAAATCAATAAAAACATATTCTCAGGTGAGGATTAAAAAATCGAGGTGGCTTACAACCACTAATATTTAATTTTCTTATTTGTGGGTCTGCAGGTTGCTTGGAGTTCAACAAGTCTCAGTTGGGCTGGGCTGGGCTGGGCTGGGCTGGGCTCCAGGCTCTGGGTCAGTTTAGATCTTCTCTACGTATCTCGTTCTGGAGCCTAGGCAGAAGGACCATGGCTATGCAGAGTATGTTCTTCTTATGGTGATGGCAGAAATGCAGGGGAGTGAGCCCGACTGAAAAAGCCAAAGTCAGGGGTCTGCTGTCACCACATCTGGTAAATTACATTAACCTACGTAAGTGACACGGCCAAACCCAAAATTCGTGGGAAGGGCATGTGCTTCACGTACCATCAGACCATTTTATTACATCAGGTGCCCTTTTATGACAGGGGAGTGAAGAAGCAGGACAGAAGCAACTCAGTCTTCCACACCTGGCTTACCTGGTGGAAAGGCTATCGCTAGGGCGGTTGTTCTCAGATTTGAACACAATCAGTCACCTGCTGGACTCAGCACAAAGATGCAAGGTGCTTCCCCCCTGGAGTCTCTGACTCAGTCTGTATGGAGTGGGGTCTGAGAATCTGCAGTTCTAATCACTGAGCAGACGCTCTCTGTCTGAGGACCACACTCTGAGAACTTCTGGCCTAAGGAAATAATAGCAGTTTTGTTCAGAGAGGATGGGAGACGGCCTTGAATGTCAAGCAAAATAGCTATACTTACTGAGCCCTTACTACATTTCAATTATTGTTTTTAAAATGGTCTGTGTGTTCTTTTAGTTGGTAAGTCAACCCTGTGAGGTGTGGTATTGGCACTTGACAGATGAGGACTCAGCTGGGAGTGCAGGGCGTGACTTATGAGGCCCCATAGCTTAAGGTGGTGGAACTGAGCTTGTAGCCAGAGCTCTGTCCTGACTTCAGGCTTTTTTCTGTTGGCAGTGGGGAGCCAGGATCAAGTTCTGAGGGCAGGAATGATCTGTGGAGGAGAAAACTCTGGATTTGGAACTAGGTGCTCTTAGGTACAAACCACACTTTGATTTCTGGTGGCTAGATTTTCATTGATTTAATCAACAAACATGTACTGAGTGTTTGCTTTAAGGTAAACACTGGTCAGGACCGTAGGGTTGGAACAAGATAGGCAAAGTCCTTGCCTTCAAGGAGCTTACATTCTCATTGAGGAGAGGGTTAATAATTTTTAAATGTGCACTAGGCTTAAAGATAATTAGTGTAAGGAGACAGAGGCTGGGGGGTTATTATTTTATATGGGTGGTCGTGATGGCCTCTCTGACGATTGATATTACATGGAGTGAAAGAAAGAGCCAGGCAGGGGAAATGACATGTGCGAAGGCCCGTGGGTAAAGACAAGCTGGTCTTGTTGGAGAAGCAGCAAGGAATCCAATGCATCTGGGGGAAAAGTACCAGCCAATGATGGTAGAGGACTGGGCAGGACTGGACCATGTAGGGCCCTGTAGGCTGTAATGATGCCTTGCATTTTGTCCTGGATGACATGGGAGCCATTGGAAGGGTTGAAAGCAGGAGGGTGGCATGATGTGGTTAAAAGGAAGATTCTGGCCACTGGATGAAGAACAGACTGCAGAGGGACAGGGGTGGAAGCAGGGAGACAAGTTACAGGATGGTTGCTGGTGTCTGAGCTCTGTCTAGAGACCTCTTGCTCCTTACTGTCCACATACATAAAATGAGAGAAGCATCCTTCCATCTTTTCCCCTCGGGCTCTATGGGGCAGAAAGAGGTCAGGGTGGGGGCATGTGAATGAACAGGCAATATCAAAGCAGCGTGTAGTGATGGCGTTTCTGGCAGAATTCTTGGGCCTGCACCTGCCTGGCCCGGGAAACTCAGAGCCCACGGCCTCGAGTGGAGAAGAGCCTCTGTCTCCCATTCCAGAGCACACCTGTCGTCCATCACTGCCCCAGCTCCTCGGTCAGCAGCCCCCACCCTCTCTGCCCCAAGTCCTCTTCCTCTGACAGGCAGTGATTATTTATATTCTTGTTTAATGAGCTCATTAGACATGTGCTGCAGTATTTCTCAGAATAAATCATCTCTAGTGGTTTTGAAGTGCATTTGCTGGTGCTTGTCCGTGATGATGGAGGTGGCAGTTGTGGGTGTGAGGGTGGCTGGTGGTCGGGGGCTTGGTGACCTGTAGTCTCCCAGGTGCATGTGGACAGGTGGGGAAGCTGCCAAGGCCCTGGTATGGAGGCAGGATCTTGCAAGCTGAGTTGGTGGCAGCAGCCAGCATTGAACACCAGATTTTTGCTGCCCATCTAAAGGCCATTGTGTGTGAGCTAGTGCCGAGGGCAGATTCTCAAGGTGGCTGTGATTGTCATTCAAAAGAAGGTCTGAGTGGAGGCTTTGAAAATTTCTGGGTTGACTAGGCAGGTGCTCAGCAGTCTTTCCCTTGGGCAGGGGGCTGGAAGGATGTTTCTGTCATGTAGCAAAAGTGAGTGGGTGGCAGCTGCCCCCCTGATGCAGGGGAAGCACACATGCCCGAGTTAGACCCACTCTCCCATATCCTGCTTAGAGTGGGCCCAGAAACAGGACACCATCCAAAAGTACTTCCTTCACAGAAGATCAGAGGGCCTGAAATTCCACCATTAGAAATGCATTTCTTTGCATCTATCATGAGTAGAAACCAGGGAGATGCTGAAGTGGTTTTCTCTGGGACTGTCAAACAGATATGGAGGACATAGTGAAGGTCCCAGCAGCAGAAGGATGGAGGGGTCCGAAGGGGTCATAAATCAACCTCAAAGCCCAATTCCCCCATGCAGACATATTGCCAGGGGCTTGAGAGAGCTCAGGGACAGGGAGAGAAAGCTAAGTTCTTGGCACCACCTTAGTTTGTTCACAACTCTCTTGGATTCTGTTCTTCTATCTTTAAAATGGGCCTAGTTCTTGCTATTCTTTTAGGTTGGAAAAAGGTTAAGAGTGAGAAAGCGAAAGTTCAAGGTCACCCAGGCCACCTCTCCTTTCTTTGTGAATCCTTATAATGCCCACACACTCTGGCCCATGACTGGCCCCACGTGGAGATAACTTCCAGGCACAAGAAACTTCCCCCTCCTTTTTTTTTTAAAGAGCCTATACCATGTTGGGTGCTCTAGCTAAAAAACTTTCCTTATTACAGCTCCTAAATCCATTTCCCTCTACCTCTTAGGTTCTGCCTTCATTCTCATCAGGAAGAAAAGAAAATCTTCTATAATGTTTATTTCATTTTTACAGATATTTCTCACGGCTCACCTAATGCTGTTTTGTTTTGTTTTGTTTTTTCCAGATTCAACATTCTCCCTCCTTTCCTTCCTCCATTCTTGCCTTTCACCTTTAGTCTTTCAGGAGGTATTTATTTTATATTTGTAATGTCAGGGCTGGGCCACCCAGGGAAGATGGCTGTGAACAGGACGCTCCCGGCCTCCCGTACCTTGCATTTCCTGGGGAGACAGACATTAAAGGACTACGTGCTTGGGTGGTGACTGATTCAGTGCCTACAGCTGTGATCAGCATTGTGTGGATGCATATGTGAGATCAGGTCCTGGGGCACCGACCCAGACCAGAGAGATCAGAGAAGCCTTCCTGGAGGAGGTGACTCAGAAGGTCAAGTAGAAGCCCAGTCAGTAAAGAGACATGAGAGGCACCACATGTACAGGGCTGCCATATTTGTCTCTGTAGCAGGAAAGGGTGTGTCCTATGGTACATCTCCTGGTCCCTTGCCTCAGATGTGCGCCAGGTTGTGTGACCCCTATGCATGGGTGGAGTCAATCGATGGACAGTGTGCTGGATGTGGCCTGGCCATAGCAAAGTGGACTGCGGCACGCCCTCCTGCGCTGAGGGGCCCTTCATCGGAGGGCAGCCTCGGCTCACTCTGCCATCCTGTGGTTAGAGTCCTACACACACAGGGTGCCCCTAACAAAGCTGCTCCCTTCACATTGTTCTGAGACCACCATGCCCCCTCCTACCTAGGCTACTTCCTAGATGCAGAGGCCCAGGGTTGCGTAGCAGCTCTGTGGACATGTGGGGTTTTAACTGAAGGTAGTGCTTGGACGTCACAGCAAACCAGCCTGGGGTCCAGGGCCTCTGACTCAAGCGTCCCTGTTTACTTACTTATCTGCCATATCACAGTTTAAAAAACTTACTTGTCTCATTTTATACATGTTTTTCTGTTGCAAGTCACTTCCTATCTTTGGTGGGAAGTAAGTGGATTATAAATCACAAAACCAATTGATGGAAATTAGGTCAAAAGTGCCAAGTGAATGCAGGTGGTTTCTTCTCCAGTAATGATGATGGTAATAAAAGCCAACCTTTCTGAGAAGTTATTACATGCCAAGTATTATGCTAAGTGGTTTCCATTTATTAGCTCATTTAATTCTTCCCACTTCCTGATGAAGACGGTGCAGTTATTATCTTGATTTTATGGATGAGAAAACTGAGGCACTAGCTGGTTACGAAGCTCACCCGAGGTGTCTTGCCTGAGGTTTGAACCCAGGTGGGCTGGCTCCAGGGTCTGCACCTTGACACCTGCATAGTACACTACTAGCATTTGAGTGCGTGCTGTGTCCATTCCCAAGGCACCGACCACACACAATCCCCTGGGAGGCAGCTGTGACTGTTAAGCGCTCTTTACAGAGTAGGAATCTCTGAGTTCAGAGGAAGTAGGTAAGCTACACAAAGTCTCCCAGGTTGGAAGTGCCAGAACGAGAGTTTGAACCCAGGCTTGCTGTGTCCCAGAGAGAGCTCCTGTTCCCTGCCCCGCCCCCGTCTTCCCCCTGGAACACAAGAGCTTATGGCCCCTCTCTTCCTCCCGGGACATAAGTCAGGATGAAGAGGACAGATAGAAATAGCTATTTTGGAGTCAAAGCTGGTGTGTTTAAAATGGAAGACAGTGCCCTGACCGGTGTGGCTCAGTTGGTTGGGCATCATTCTGCAAAGTGAAAGGTCACCAGCTCAGTTCCTGCTCAGGGCACATGCTTGGGTTGTGGGTTCAGTCCCTGGTTGGGGCACATTCGAGAGGCAACTGATCAATGTTTTTCTCACATATCAATGTTTTTCTCCCTCTCTTTCTCCTTCCCTTCCCCTCTCTAATAAGTAAATAAATAAATAAATAAAATCCTTAAAAAATAAAATAAAACAGAAGCCCGTGACCCCACTTGCCTTCCAGACTGGCCCCTTCCCAGCTGCCTAATCTACTAACAAACCCACACCATCAGCCTGTTGTCACTCAGAACCACCATGAGGACACAGGGGAAGTGTAAACTGGACCCCCCACACACACACGGAAGGCGGAAACAAGAAGAAACATGTAGGTGCACAGGGTGGGGTCTCTGGTGGGCAAATGGAAGGACTCCAGGCTGTGCTCATAATGTCTGACAGGCAAAGCCGCAGCTTCTCTGAGAGCAGAAGGAGGCCTCGGCCACCTCGAGGACCTGGAGGATTCCATGAGAGACCCATGGGCTGATGCATCCTTCTCCATGCTGAGAAAACTAATGACCAACCCTTCGGGCATTCTAACTTAGGGATTGCCATTTGAACTGTAGCTGCTCAGCCTCCCCAAGGCGGCCTCCTCCCAGGACTGAAATGAAACCTGGGTCACAGGTTCAACCCTGGTGATGGGGTGTATTCATGAGAGAGAGTAGAGATTTATGTCTTGGTCTCTGCCCTCAATGAGCTGTCATCCCCCAGACCAACTGTGACTGCTGCCTCCCTAGCCCACACATCCCAGACCCAGGGCTTCGGGGCAGGCAGGGCTGGAGGACGGCACCATGAATCTCTGGCAGCCATGGGGCTCACGGATGTCCAGTGGAGGGAGCAGCTGATAGATCACAGCTGGTCTGTTGACCTTGAGTCTTAAGCAAAGTGAGAAATAAAAGGTCATATTTATGTCGTCAGAGCCACAGAGGCTGTGAAGTACCAGCGTGTGAATAAAGACAGCAACAAATCACTCACCGCTCCTGGGAACTTGGCTGATCTGTCTTCCGGCCCTGTCACCCAGTGGCCGGCTGGGATCAGTGTGCTCGGAAAGGGAGAAAAAGAAGTGACAGGGCAGTCCAGGGGACCCAAACAGTGCTCTCTCTGGAAGGTAGCAAGAATCACTGAGATTCATAGGTTCCTAAGGATGTAGGATGCCCCTCACCTCAAATGTCACCCTTTTAAATAGGTTACCCCCAACCACTCCACTTAGAGCTCAGCCCGCCCTCCCTACCCCCTAACACGTTTGCCTTCCCTTAACCAGTGATGCTTCTTCTTTTTCCATAGGATGCTCTCCTTTCTAACATACTAAATAATTTACTTGTTGTGGTTACTGTTTACTGCCTACCTTGTTCCCACCAAGGTCAACTTCTGAGGCAAGGACTTGTGTCTCATGGTCACCGCTGTATAACCCAGTGTCTAGAGCAGCACTGGCACGTAATAAAGCCTCTGTGACATTTCTTGGATGAATGGATGAGCCTGGGGAGACCTTAGAAATGGACTTATCACCAGACCCCTCACCAGTGAAGAGCAGAGGCCCAGACAAGGGAGAGGACTTGAGCTGGGTTCCATACAGCCTGCTGGGAGCCACAGAGCTGGGAGAAGAACCAGGCTCCAGAATTCTAGGCCAGAGCTTGGGTCCTGTGCAGTCCACGCTGCAATCACACCCGTTAGAGAAGGTGTTTGTTGGGCTAGGTCACATTCCATTAACTACCTCTAGGACCAGAAGCTGTGTAGCCCTGGGTGGCACAGGCTGGGGGCTTTCTTGCTTCCTTCCTTGATTTAAAAAACAAACAAAAAGAAGGTGATAAATATACCAACTTTCTATCCCAAAGGGCATCCAAAAATATGGGTCCCGTGACTGGGAAAGGTCGGGGAGTTTTCCTTCCTGGGGCAGGAGTGAGGTAAGAAGTGTTTGTGAAGCACCCGCACCCCGTCCAACCCCCAGTGCACTGGAGCCTTCACACAGGTCACTCGTTTAATCTTCACTTCCAAGCTGTGATGGAGGGTAGTAACAATGTCTAATATTTATTGAACTATGTGCCAAGCACTGTTCCCCGTGCTCTCAGGTACATCCATTCATTTAATCTGCCCCACATCTCTGTGAAGTGGATAGCTTCTATTATGGTCTCCATGTTACAAATGAGAAACCAGGGGCAAATATGCCGTAAAATAAATGCTGCCGTTCTGGGTGCTTGGGATGCATCAGTGAACAAAACAACTTGGAGATCATCGTCCTCATGGGGAAACTGGCAACAGGCACGATAAATGAGTAAATCACATAGGTGTGGGGCGCAATCCACGCTATACAGAAAGAAAGGCAGAGTAGGGTTGGGGCCTTGGAGTGGTGGGCAAATGGCAATATTACACAGTGGGGCTCGGAGGGCCTCACTGAGCAGGGGAGACTTGACAAAGACTTGAAGGAGGTGAGCCAAGCAGAGCTCTGTGGGAAGGGCATTCCAGGCAGAGGGAACAGCCTAGGCAAGGCCCCAAGGCTGGAGTGCATCTAAGAAGGAACAAGGGGCCAGGGTGGCTGCAGCAGAGAGAGCAAGGGCCAGAGTCTAGGAGATGGGGCAGGGAGGTGGTGGGGCCAGATCACAGGAGACTTACAGGCCCCTGCAAGGACGTCTCCAGGGCATCAGCTTCTTCAAATGCTTACCTCATCTCAATGCTCGCATCCACCCACAGCCTCCAGCCAACACCCTCCTCTCAGCTCTGCTCACACACTAGGGTTGCTTTTACACTGCCCAGTAGCACACAGTCATGCTCACCCACACACAGAGTAGCCTATGGACACACATACACACCAGGCAATGCATACACTTGCACTCACACTGAGCAATATACACACATTCATACACACACGCACACTGTCCTCACACTCACACACTGGGCAGTGGGCACTTACTCAGCTCCCCTGCTGGGCTTCACCCTCCACCTGCCTGCATATGGGAGAGGGACGGGAGCTGTCCTCATCAGCCTTGCGCCCTGTGAAGCCCAGCATGGCCTCTCCCCAGCCAGACCAGGAGCAGGAGCACCGCAGGCAGTTCCTGAGGCCTCAGATCCATGTCCCCAAACAAACAGGGCTGGAGACACTCCCCAAAAAGGACAGATGGGAGAAAGTGATGTACTTGCATGTGATTTACTCCCACACTAAGATCGCAGGCCCATGTGGTCATCCTTCAGGGACACTGAAGGGCATTTAGTGGCTCCATTCTGTGCTGACTGTCCCCACAGGAGGTGACTGTCCCCAAGGCTTGGAGACGGGCTGGGAAGGGGAAAGAGTAAAACTGCTGTTTTTAGTTATTCCCAATTAAAACCAGGACAGTGCACCTCCAAGCTAGGCCAGCCTCACCTGCAAGCTCCTGGCTAATGAGTAAATCCCATACTCATCTTCCTGCCCACCTCAGAGACCTTGAACCCCAAGGCGACCCACCAGTGCCCTCAGGCAGCTAGCTCACCTGCCACTGCAGGAGATCCTGCCAGGAGATGGCGGGGGCGGGGGGGGGGGGGGGGGGGCGGTGTTAGTGTTCTCTACAAAAAAGATGACAATAGTGATGGATAGATGATACATAGACAGACAGATAGATAGCAAACAGATGATAGGTAAATGATAGATGGTAAAGTAGGCAAACGTTCCCCATACACATTAAGCCCTCACTGAACGTTGTCAATAGGTTTTGCAACTTACATAAAATGATGTATAACAAAACCAACTTTGCCATAGGATAAAGGTGAAATTCCTGCAGCATCTCATGAACATTAGAACAACCAACCTGAAATGAAGCAACATTATTCAATGACCTGCTATACATATGTGATTTATTGAGTATACATTATATGCCAATGCTTTGCATACATTATTTCTGATCCTCATATGATTCTTAATATTAGGTTTGCAAACTGCTTTTATAAACAAGACTGAAGCTCTGGGAAGTTAAGTAACAGGGGTAAAATCATCCACCCAATAAAGTTATGAGTCAGGATTTCAGCCCAGAGCCCAGGTCACCCTGGTGCCAAATTCTGTATGCTCTCAGAGCTGGGCATCCTTTGATGGCTGTTTCTGTGGAATTCTAGAATGTCAGAATTGGACATAGAAGCATAGAGAAAGAAAGTGATTTAGTCAAGGCCACACAGCAAGCCCGAGACAGAGCTAACCTTAGAGCCTTGTCCTTTCTTCAGGTTGGACCTGAGGATATTTGGTGGGGGTGGACAGCTCTGCTCCCCCATCCCCCCTTCTCTGACTCCAGGGTTGGGATCGTGTCAGGGCCTCTCACTTGGCTGGACAGTGCAGCCTTCCCACTGCCCACCTGAGGTCTCACACCAGAGGTCATTTCTCTCCCCACCCCTGATAAATCCTTTCCTGGCCAACCTGCTTGGAGAGGCGCTGGTATCCAGGGAGGATCAGCAGAAACACAGTCCAGAGAAGTGCTGAGCAGGCACCTCCTGACCGCTGGCTGGAAAGTATCTCTGCGGGGTGAAGCAGCGGACAAGATGATGCTGCAGCCAGCACAGCGGGCATCCGGCAGGCCAGTCCATCATGGGTCCAGCCTCCTCCAGACATGCCGCATGGAGCAGCCCTCAAGGAAGCGCCAGTCAGTGTCTTGGCCACTCATTCGTGCATGGGTGCTGAGTGTCCCCACTATTTAAAAAACAACAGTTCCCATTTGTAGATGCTTTGCCCTTATACACCATGTCCAAGAGACACATCTGTGCAGGTTTTCTCAATAATCCTATGGACTGAGTAGCAGTATCATCATTCCCATTTGACAGATGAGAAAGCTGAGATTCGGAGGAGTGATAACTCCTTGTTCAAAGTTGCTCAGCTAGCAGATGGTGGGTCTGGATTTGAAGCTGACCTTCACACACCAAATCAAACATCATCATGGCTCCTTTTTATTACATAAACTAAGCATATTCCAAGTTCTGTACTCAGTACCAAACGAATACTGTATTTAATTTCCACAACGGTGCCATATGGTCAATTTTATTAATGCATCGTGCAGGCAGACAAAGCTGAGTGAGGCTCAGGGATGTGAAATGACCCGCCTACGTTGCCCAGTAAGTCAGCGTTTTTCACCATAGCCCAGATTCAAGCCTGGAGCTTGATACCATCCCTCTCTTCAAGAAATTTCTGACTTGGCAGAGGGAGGGGATGGTAATCGGGGGGAAAGGCAGGTCCCCAAAACTCAGCCATGAAATGACTGAAGACTTCATTTCACCTTGGTTTCTTGTCTGAAGGGCCGTCGTTGACTCTGCCATCGTCACTGAGACAGAACCTAGTGTTCACGGTTCACTTACCTGTTGCCAAGCACCATGCTAAGTGTGGAACACCCGTCACCCCACAACCCTGGCAATAGTCCTACCCAGTAGGTCCTAGAGTTCCTATGTGAATAGGCAGAGAGAGCTGAATAATCTCCCTCAGGTCACACAGCCGGTCATTAGCAGAGAGCGGGGTTTGAGTCCAGGCCCAGTGGAGACCACAGTGGATGCTGGGAACCACTGTGCTTTACCTTCCACAACCTCTTTGCCTTTGCATTTGACTCACACCAAGTCCCGCTCTGGAGCTGCCCTGTTCTCCCCCCATCGGGACAAGGATACGGCCAGGGGCCACCCTACCCCACACAGGTCCTTCCCCAAATGCTGCCGACCATCCCAAATCTGACGGGGCCAACCAAGCCCATGGGCAAGAGAACCAAGGAGCTCCTGCCGAGGGGGACTTCCACCCACATGCGCATCAGCCCCACTGAAGCGATAAATATGGTTCCAACGATCTCTGTTCTTCCTGCCCACCTGGCAGGATTTGCTTTGTGATAACATTTTCTGCCATTGTTAAAATTGTGCTAAAATACAGACAACGTAAAAATTGCTATTTTAACCACGTTTAAGTGGGCAGCTCAGTGGTATTCAGTACATTCACACTGCTATGCGTCATCACCGCCACCCATCTCTGTGGCTTTCTCATCACCCCAGACAGGAACTCTGCACCCCTTAAACACCAACTGCCACCCTCTCCCCCCAGCTCCCATCTACTGTCTGCCTCTCTGACTATGACCGCTCTAGGTGCCTCATGTAAGGGGAGACACAGTGTCTGTCCTTTTGCGTCTGGCTTATTTCACTTAGCATAACGTCCTCAAGTTCCCTCCCTGTCCTAGGATGCGTCAGAATATGGCCTTACACAGCATGGAATGCTTCTTGAATTTGTGTGTCTTCCATGTCCAGGGCCCCACAAATCTTCCCTGTATCGTTCCAATGTTAGTATACGTATAGCCGGGGAGAGCTCTGTGATGCCAATTTTGAGGAGGTCGGTGCTGCAGGTGATTTTGCCCCTGGATGGCACAAACTGCCAGCAGGGGAGAACTGTCTGATCGGGCTCATCACTGGGCGGCACTGGCCCGGCGTCTGTGTGTTCTGGTGGAGGTTCTTCGCTCTGCATACTCCTGTGTTTGTAACAACGTATAATTGGTTTGACACCTTCTGCGTTGTTTCTGTAAGTGATGGATTGTTTTTGAGAAAGCTTTTCTCAGCTCCTCAAGGAGAAAAATGGCAACAATCTTCGTCATCGTCATGGTTATTGGGGCACCAAATGGCTCTGGGAGCGGGGCAGAAGGGGCTGCCACATCCCCATTGTACTGAATCTCTCACACTCAGCACGGGAGGCTGATGCTGCCATCCTCACTACACATGTGAGCAAATCGAGGTTCGGAGACAGGAGAAACGACCCGAGTCACACAGTGGGTTTGGGGCAGAACCAGCTTTCCAAGAGAGATTTCTGTTTGATTACAAAGCCCCTACCTTTTCCTCTGAGACATGCTGACCTAGTTCTTGGGGCCTGGGAGCTAAAGACAGTTCAATACGGAGGTAAGTTCCACATTCTTAGAGACTTGGATGAGGGGAGACAGAGAGAATGAGAAAGAGAGAGAAAGATAAGGAGGGGGGCTGTTGCCGTGGGCTGAGGAGCTTGCCTGAGTCTCTCAGCCTGTAGTGGTAGAAATGCCACTCAGAAGGAATAGACTGGGTGCAAAATGGCTTAATAGCAACCTTCGGGACATCGCAGGACACACCCATTGACAGCCTGCTCAGTGGAAGCCACCATCGGTATACAGCTTCCCGCGGGGCCTCACCAGAAGTGTGATGTCTGTTTGGAGGAATGTGAGGTCTGACCCAGTTCTCTGTGTTCAGACCTCCTGGAAAAGGAGGGTCAGAGACAAAGGTTGTGTGATCAGCAGGGAGCAGCCAGGATGCAAGCTGGAAACTGTGTCCCAGGGAAATCGTCAGGAGGAATGCAAATGTTAATTCTGGAGAATCAAAGACTCGGTGGGTTGAGAGAGCTGCTGCACAATTTGGGAAGCACCGACATATGTTAAAGACAGAAACACCTTGTTCTGGGTGTCCCCGTAGGGCAGAATTGGGGCTGGCTGGAGGAAGCAGCAGCTGTCACCACAGCCCGATGGGAGCGGGGATTCTGGGCCACTAGGGGCTGCGTAAAGCTGGGCCCAGCATCTCCCTGGAAGCAAGCAGAGCGCAGACACTGAGCACTCACTATGGACCAGTCATGGTTCCAGTCACAGGCACCAACTCAGGCAGTCCTCTCGGCAATCCTGTGAGGGAGGCCTATCATCTCTTCCCTTCACAGAGAGGTTAAGTGGCTTGCCCAAGGTCACACAGCCAGTAAGTGACAGCTCTGGGATTTGAACCCTGCTGGTCCAATACAAGCACTCAGGCTCTGATCCCTGGCTTTATCCTTTCCATGAAGGAGTGCCATGGAGCAGGGTGCAGCTGCTGCCCTGACTCTGCTGTCTCCACCACACACAGGGCCTGCTGGTTCCCCAGACACTGGCCAGGCAGCTGGGTCTGCCATGCTTCCTAAGTCTGGGAGCAAAGGCAGCGCCTCCAGGGGCCACATCCTCACCTCTCACCAGGTGGGAGATGAGTACAAAGGCAGCCTGCTGGGGCTTGGCTCACTTTGACCTAATTTGCAGTAAAGGCTGCAATTGCTGAGCCAGAGCTTAACTAACACTGTCACCACGTGTCTTCTGAAAGAGACTTCTAGAGTCACATGGGGCAGAAAACACGTCCTGCTGCGGGTGTGGAAGCCATGATGTCTTCCTGCCGGCCCAGCCAGGCCCCGGGCGCAGCCCAAGTCTCTCAGTCCCCAGCTCACACACATCCCGAGGCCTGGATTTCCACGACCAGAGATTTGCCTCCTTTGGTGCAGCATCACCCCGTCCTTTATAACACAAACCCTCGAGCTGAGCTGAGCTGAGCTGCCAGGCGCTGACCTAGGTCTGCGCGAAGGGTGTTGGGCGCTCTGCCTCAGATTCTCCATTGTGTTGAGTGTGGCTCCTCTACTTGCAGACAGGGCAAGGCCACTGCCAATCAGTGCCTCGGGGAACCTGGCTCTCCACGTGTTCTCAGGAGGGGCAAAGGCACTGGGGCCGCAACCCATGGTCCTTCTCAGAAGTTGGTAAGAGGCTTCTGACCCTTGGAGCCCTCACAGAATCATTCCAGCTCCAGGACAATCCCTGTGTAAGGAGCAGCCATGTGCCCTCCCCTGTCATCACTCAGGGCCGTGAGTTTAGGGAAGGCTAGCATCCCACACCAGACACCAGAGGAGGGGATTCTACCACTTGTACCGGTGATTCCAGTCATTCTAACTGCTCCCTGATCCCTGGGCCAGAAACAACAAATCTGAGACACATGTGCTCCCAGACTCATAGCCCTGTGTCCTACTGAATTTAAACACAGCCTCAAAGTCCCTCTCAACATGGGCACCCAGCAAATCCTTGGAGTTGGAACGTAAGACTGAATATATTCATAAGCCCTCCAGAACCTGGCTTCTGGCTGCTTCCTTGGTGATCTAATTTTCTACCACGCTCCCTTTCCCTCACTCTGTTCGGGCTGTACCAGCCTCCTCACTCTTTCTGCCTCAGTGCCTTTGCACTGGCAGCTTCCTCTGCAGAGAACCTGTCTACAGATATCCCTGTGGCTTCCTTT